>NW_028262336.1:8904090-9207121 GCF_047370975.1 Nipponia nippon | reverse complement strand
AAGTAATTTTCCCTTTTTAAAGCCTTGTTGTGATCGGTCCTTTCGCCAGTTCTTGCTGCTGCTGGAGCTGATTTGTGCACTGAAGATGAACAAAATTCACCTTTGTGCAAAAGGGCACCTAGAAAAGTGCAGTGGAGAAATCCTGCGGTTCTCACACGTGAACCTCTCGCAGGCTGTCCTAGCATGCTTGACGTGCTCAAAATATCTCAGCCAATCTGGGGCTTGTACTTTTGCTTAAGTATGTCATCACCTTGTTGGCCGTCGGGCACAGATACAGGCTATTTACCTGAAGAGGTTTAGTGGGGAAAATCTATTTTGGGAAAGAGATGTGTCCATAGTTACTTGTGTTAGTGTTCCGGTTATCCTGTGAACGTTTCCCAAAGGCTTTAAGGTAGTCCTGGTCATCATTACAAAAAGCAAAAAAGTGGAATGTTTTTTAAATGCTTTTTAAAAAAAACTTTTGAGAGATGTGCTCTAAAAACAGTTACAAGGGAATTGTCTGTCTGGGCTCCTCACACTTTTAACAAAGCAATAAAAATGAAAACCAGTCTGAATTGTGGCTTCTTTTTACCAAAGCAAACCTGAACTTGACCTGGTATTTGCATGTCTTTTTTGAACTGAAAGGAAAACCAGTTCAAATTATTACTCCATTCCTACTCAAAACTTAATCTAAGCTGTTATTTTTAGAGCAATTCAAACCCAAACAACCTAGTGCTGAACTCATCTGAAAAATTGGCAAGTTCAATTCCCTGCTTTATGGGCCACATAAAGTTATTATAAATATGAGTAATTCATTTACTGCGAAGAGTAATCACTTAACAGACTTTTTAAAAAGCCTCAACTTCCCAAATTAGGTATCCTTATAATGATTTCATAACCACAATATTATATATTAAAATTAATAACATGAGACGATAAGGGCAAAAGTGATTGCTAAGAGACTGGTTTCTCTGTCCTGTTGAGCCAAACACTCCTTTGACATGAGCATTCCCCAAAGCCTCCAGGTCAACTGGGTGGCATACATCTGTTCAGAATTTTCTCTGTTGAGAATGCAACATTGACTAAACTTTTATATGCTTAGTTTAAGTTACTTTTTGAAAAGTAACTAAATTAAAAAAAAAAAAATCTTGTCCTTGTAAACTTTGCAGGTCTGATTCTTTCTCATTAGCATCAGTCATCCTCTAGACTGGCTCTTTACATGAATGGAACCACATCTTACTTATAAGAAAATGTTAATTCAGAGATACCGTTATCTCAGTCTGAATGTTGAAAACTCTGAAAAAATTAATCTTTCTGAAGAAGTTTGAGTTTGAAAACCTACTGTATCCCTCTGTGTGACCATTCAGGAAATCTCGTAAATGTGGAGATATATGAGAGGAATTAGAGTCAACACTAATTAATCTTGAGTCCCTACGTGCACTGGGCTAAACAACCTAACAATGCAAAAAGCCCAACATTTGATTGAAAGGTGGATCAGAGTGATCAATGTTGTACTCATACAAAAGCCATCTTATCGAGTGCTTTGTGACAGGCATTAAAGGGGCTCCAGTAGACAATTGCCAAGCTTTACCCAGCTCGGTTCACTGTGAGGCTTTATTGCATCTCTCTCAAAAACTCACTGCCTTTATCCCAGTATGTATGACTTCAGATTGTTTGTAGCTTTAGGATGGGATCATCATCAGTTTAAACTTTGGTTCTACTATATCTTTTCCTCTAGAAGTTGTTGTTTGTCTTGTGCTTGGATATGATAGTGTTTTATTGGATAATGAGTGATACAAGACTGAATCAGTGAGACAGAAACAGGTAGATTTGCTCTGGATAACGGAGCATCAGGAAGAAAATACAATTTATTTTGGCAAAATTAGAAAACCCAGAACCCTTATTCTAAGAGCATCCTGGGCATCTCTGCACCACAGGGTTTAAGAAGTGAAATTTGTAAGCCAGGGTCATGTAAAAACATTGGCTGTCATGGGTAGAAGATGTCTCCTCTAACTTCAGACATCCTCTATTAAGAGAAGTGAGTGAGCCATCTCAGTATGGCCAACAGCCAACATTATTATTTCCTGAAAAAATATACTAGACTTCCCAGTACACATCAGAATAAAATGAAGACCTTTTTAAAATGTTCTGTAAGAAATGGGAGTAAGGACCTAAACCAGGATCACCCGCAGTCCTTAAGGCACAGCGTGGGAAATCCAGCATCGAGTCCCTCCTGCACAGAAGGAAATGTGAGTGTGCTTCTGACGGTTCCTGGGCAGTGCTGGTGTCACCTGCTGACCCACGCGTGCAGAGAGGCTGGTCCAGCGCAGGGCAATGCAATGATTCGAGCATGGCCGTATTGCCACCCAGCTGTGCCATCTGTGTCAGAACGGGGAATTCACCTGGCCTTATGTCTCACGGGATGGCAGGACTACCCTAAAGCACCAGCTGTAGGTATCTAGCTGAGACGTTCAGGGGAAGGACAGGCTTCTCAGGAGGATACCTCAGAGCAGGGGTCTAACAGAGGTGCTCTGACTTGTCCTCTGGTGAACTCCAGTTTCTCTGATGACTCTGCAGAAGCAGTCATTTCAGTTTGGCAGCCTAGCACTAGGCATATTTCTCAGTCTGTTTTCCTACTGAGAAGAACGTAGGAATTTTTGCAGTAGATTCGTTTTGTAGAGCGTAACCCAGGCACAAGAAACTAAGAGTGTTTTGTTTTTATGAGCTTTGACCAATCTGTTTTTTCTGTGAAACAGTTGGGGGACATTTCCTTAATTTGAGGCTGATCTGGAACAGAAGACAGGCCCTGGATATCTGTTGGTCATTTTAACTACACTACCTTTCTAGATTAAAGCAAAACCGTACTGAAAGCTATAAGCAGCTGTTAAATTGAAGCTGTGATTTAATACATCTCATAATCCTACCTAGATGTCAATACTGTGTGTCTGTCTAGCTGGAAAAATCTGGTTCCAGCTATTTAAATGCTAGGATAGTTTTAGTGTAGCCTACAGAAAGGTGGCTTGTATTTGTGTAATTTACTTCCCAGAATAACTCACAATCCGGCATTACTGACAATTGCGTAACAGCAGGATGAAAGTTTGTTCCCATAAGGCTCGTGCATGCATTCACGTAGGTTAAACGCTCAGCTAGCCTGGCCTTTTATGGGACGGAGGGATTAAACTAAGTACCACTGAGGAGAAAACCTCAAAGGAAAAGTAATATATACGACATAATGCAGATGTGTATAGAGCGGCCCAGTGGACATGGCGGAGTTTTGCCCCAGTGGGAAGTGTGGGAGCACTACATCAGCTAAAGACTTTTAATAATTGCTTTATTCAGTAGGTTATCAGGACTTTGCATAATGAATTTTGCTCTCTTAATTCTGGAGTATGTCTCGTGACAATAGGACAGTAATTTTGTCTAATTCCTGGGGGAGCTCAAAAGCCAGAACTTGAGAATCAACTGGAGACAAAGGAGTAGCACAAAATTGCTGCAATAGAAAAGTATAGCTTTTATGTCAGAGCCTGGCTTGAATGGTGTATGCACAATAACATACTGAAGAAAAGATAAGGAGTATGGGATAGTTGAAAAGGATTAATATAATGTACTACTTTTTCACTTCTTCAGAAGTGGCTGTTAATGTCAAATGAAATAAATAGAAGCATGTGTCCTTTCTGAGTGGTGCTTGCTGATTCTGGACTCACTGAAATTAGTCACAATAAATCAGGTCTGGACCTCCTTTGTTCTGTCCGTGTTCTCTCCTTTGAAATACACTGGCAAATTTAGGATCCATATTTCATCAGTGGTGGCAGCAGTGGCTGATGGTGTATCAACTCAAATTTTGTACTGTTTTGTACTATTTTATACCATTTGTACCGTTTATCTAAATGTACTTCATGAAAGAAAAAGAGTTTGTCTTCTGTGCTGGGATCGTTTCAACAGTTCAGCAGTTCTGCCTGCAGTGAAGCAGAAACATACCTGAGCTCCTTCGCTGTCTGCATGTGGACTTGGCAACGATATTGCTCATTTCAGAAATTTTTGAGCATCTACACAGCGTTACCCCTCGTGAAGAGTTCCACACTGCTCCTATTCAGTCGTATATTTTCTTTTGTGCTCCCTACTGTCAGGTGGCGAATACGAAAGGTTTGTCCTGCTTTAATTAAAACCAAAAGAGGTCAAAATTCAAGAACTACCTAAATGAAAATTAAGATAAATGCAAGTATAATTTAAAAGGAAAATAATCTGAATAAAAGGCTTAGTCTTGCATTCTGTACTTGGATAAAAATACTTCTGAAATCTCATACTTACTTAGTTCAAGGACACATGATTGAAATGTTTAAAAAGGACAAAATCAGACCATAAAATGATTGTCCCTTTGTGTGCAATATGAACATTGAAATAATAATGTTTAAGAAAAATAAATGCTTGACGCAGCAAATTAAACTTTAGGATGTTCAAATTGATAAACAAACTGATGGATGTTCAGAATGTGTAGTACAAATCTGACGATGTTACCTTCTTCAACCACAGAGCTGAGTTTGTGTTAAACCTTGAGGAGTGATGTAGAGAAAAATGTAACTAATAACTTCATAAAATTTCACGGGGGGGTGAAATGGTATCACCGATGCCCCATTTGACAGGTCCAGAGTGGTATTTCTCCTTAATAACACAGCATGGTTGCACATAAAGAACTTGTTTAGGCTCCTGAGTTGCCTGTGAGTCAATGAGACACTCTGTGCTTTGGTGGACTGGAACCTATTGAGTCTTTTCCTGACATGACTGCTGTCACACAGAAGTACTTACCATGGGGTTTGAAAAAGGGGACTATAGGCTGTATTTGTGAGCTGCGTTTGCTGTATTCATACATATAGGCTTTCTATAAGCACTGTTTGCTTCAGATCGGCTTCTGAGGCCCTTATGGGTCTTGTCTTACACCTGCCTGGATCCAGGTGTCTAACAGAGCTGTGTGATCTGAAACTGGTCATTTCTGCCAAGGAAACACAGCGCAGTGTTGTTTGTTCTGCTGCTTAGACATTTGCTTGTCCGTATTCCTTCCTACCTTTCCATACATATGTGTATGTTTTTATAGTTTGCTTACTGCTCAGCCAGGGTGGTCCAGGGCATCAGTCATGCAGGTAGGACAATAGAAATTACATTTCATATGTATGTGGCTCAAATTCACCATAAGCTCTTGCTGGAATATAGTCCCTCCGCCCGGAGTGGCTTTCTTGTGTAGGTATAGTCAAAAATAAAGCTTGGGCCCTGGATTAATCCTGGGGAAAAAAAAAAATCCCCAATATTTTAAACGGTGTGACTGAAGGGGAATTTGAATCTGTGTTTACTTTGAAGAGCAGTGTGTTCAGGCAAATCAGTATATGCGTTGTCACGTGCATTTTGAGTGGCTTCCTTAGATACCTAGTACTATTGCTGCTTTTTTAGGAGATTAATAAAGTGGGCATTTGAAAAATTAAAAGGTTAAGGGGAAGTAGAGGGCAAAAAGAAATGGATACAAAAAGAAAACTAACCTCATCGTTCTGATAAAGCAATGAAAAAACAATGTTGTGCATAAAGTGAGGTAGGTTATAGCACCGTTTCTTAAAACAGTATTTTTATCCTCCTGAGAAAAAGTGATAACTGTTAATTTGACCAAATTCAGTACTTGACTTGTCTTGCTTCATTAAATTGATTAGGGTTTTACTAGGTGTTATTTAAACCATTGGCTTTTAATCTTCAGCCAGCTGTGAGCCAGAATTTTGTCAGAAAATGGGTTAGCTCTTGGGGGCTTGTATTTAAAAGCCCCTCAGTACCAGTAAGAATATATTACCCAGCCTTGGCAAGCCTGTTACTGCTTAAGGTGATGGTTTTGCTACACTCTAAATGACAGCGGCTTTATTCTCCCCTTGCTTTTCAGCACTCTCACGGTTGCCCCGTGGCCCGGTTTGGTCTGTGGTTGCCACCGCGTGGCTAACCCGCTGCCTAAGTTGATGTTACTAACCAAAGCGCCCTGTCGCATGGAGAGCCGCCGCTGTCAGCGACAGTGAAAGTGCTCTGGGACTTTTGAAAAATTGAATGCTGCTCCTCTTTTGAAAGTGTGATTTATACCATAGCTTAGCATTCTCCTTGTTTTTTCTTGCCTACTTTGAGGATTTTTCCTTTAAAAACTCAAGCAACGTAGTTAAAATTGATCTTGCAGTACTGGACGCGGGTGCCCGGGCGCTGGCAGCGTGGGGGCTGCACGGCGGCCTCTGTGAGGAGAGGCCGGGACTGCCCCGAGCCGGGCACAGCCGGTTCCTGACGGCTCCGACTGACCTGCCTCATCACATCCGAGCCCCGCAGCCGAGCTGGTGGCACCTCAGGGAAAACATATTTAAGAAAGGTTGAAAACACTGCACAGGGAGACGAGAAGGGAATAAAAAGAATGAGAAATGGCAGCACAGGGAACACCAAGGTCGAAGGTGGAGGAGGCGCTCCGCGGTGGAGCAGGTATTCCCTGCAGGCTGTGGAGGACTCGTGCTGGAGCAGGTAGACGTTTCCTGAAGGAATTGCTGGCCCCACAGAGCCCACACCGGGTAGAGGAGTCGGGAGTGAAGTTGAGCCTGGGAAAGGTGGTGTTTTAATGTTTGTTTCTCACTACCCAAATCTATTTATATGCAATAAATTAATTTAATTTTCCCCAAGGTGAGTCTGTTTTGCCCATGGAGATAATTGGTAAGCAGTCTTCCTGTCTTTATCTCAGCCCATGAACTTTTTCATCTCATTTTCTCCTCTGTCTCACTGAGGAGGAGGAGTGAGAGCGCGGCTGGGTGGGCATTTGGCCCTTCGCCAAGGCTAACCCACCACAAAACTGGGTCCACATTTCAGTTGGTCAGATAGCCTTTTAGGGCCTTTTGAGATGCCCTAAGTTACGGTCCACATCTGCAGAAGGCTGGCAGGTATGATGTGGGATCTGCGGGCGACCAGTGCCTTCTGCCGCAGCAGCTGGAGGTCAGGAGCGCCTGGAGGCCCTCAGAGTACACTGGGCACCGACCCACGGGCAGCTGGATCAAATCCTGCGAGTCTCAGGTTGAGCTCAGAGCCTGAATCATTCTACCAAAGCAAATCACGTTTCTTGCTGTCCCCTTCTCAAGAAAGGAGGGTTGATACGAGGCTTAGCTAATGTTTATGTATGCGTTTGAGTACTTCAGCTGAACAGAAGGTTACAAATCCTGTAGCAAGAGTTGTTTCACTGCACATCACTTTGTTTTCGTTGAGTTTTTATTCTGACCTTAGTTACACTAAACAGTTTGTAATAAGTAAAATCCCAGATTGTTTCACCTCTCCTGAAAGTAGAATCATAGTTGCTTCTGAACATACCATCATTAAATATGATGCACTAAAATGCTTTGTTTACTGATGCTGTAATTTGGTGAGACTCTGGTACAGATGTAATCTAATGCCTATTGAAACTGCTAAGAGTAATGCATCCTTGGAATTAGGTGACTTTAATTGGAAAATATTTCATCTGACCCATTAATAATTAAACAGTAGGTTTTATTTCAGTTCTAAGATGATAAACAAGTAAGGAAACTAAATCCCTGTAAAATGTAACCAGCATTCTTAAGAAAATCTAAATGCTTTTAATGTGGGGTTTTGTTTTGGTTTTAGCAGTTTTAAAGTTGATGTTTTTTGAATGATTTATTTGTGACTCTTCATGCATGTGATGGCAATGGCAGAGAGGATATCTTGTCTAAATTATACTTGCTAGTAAAATTTGGCTTTCCAGTCTTGGAAATCATTCTAAGATTTATTGAGGTTGTCAAAGAATCGGTAGAGAGTTATCTTGCGCTGTGCTGGCTGAAAACAGGTAGCAGTGTCCACGAGATGGAAGCAGACACAAATAACTATATTTCAAAGCTTGCATATAGCTCATCGGCTTTAGTTGTTCAGAAAAATACATGAAGGTTCTGTTTAAACTCTCGAATAAGTATTTTCTGCTTTGTTCATCTGGAGATTATGTTGTTTTCTGTTAATATTTTATAATTGTTATGTAGATCTCACCCTGTCAGTTTAACATTCCCTGAACTTAGGATATTTTAATGATTATGCACAGGACTAGCCTGTGCCTCCTGAGAAAGGGTGGGTGAAAAGACTCTTGGCTTAAATAGAAAATTCATCAGATTTGTCTTCAGGTCTCTTTATTGGCAAGTGCTTTGTGTCTGTGAGAGGCAGGGGGAGAAACAGAGTTTGAGCCATTAACTCAGTGAAACTATCATATGTTTGATCGTATGCTTGCGCCCCGGTATCTTTAGTATGTAACTTTGGATCCGGTTGTCTGGCTGGTGCTGGAAGCCTTTGATTTTTGGAGTGATACAGAGACTGATTATGCATCCTGAAGGAGGCAAAATATCCATCAACTTTGACTGGAGTTTTGATTGAGGACAGACTGCAAGACCAGTAATCTAGTATGTGAATCAAAAATCAGACCTGGCAAGGCTAGGAAGCATGGCTGACATAGTATCAGCACTTGCATATATTACAGGGAAGACTCCTTGCTGCAATGCTTATTTTATGGCACAAGTATGACCACGAATAAAAAAGGAGTTCCTTTAGAAGTGAGAAAAATATCTCAATGCAATGAACTTCAATGATTTTCTGAAGTTCAGTTTCTCTCCAGATTGGGCTGTATATATTAAAAATACGACAAACCTGAAAAATAACTTTTTCTTCATTCAGGAAAGGCTTTTTTCTGTCAGAGCGTGTCTCCCACTCTTGGTAACTTGACAGTTGCTCAGGGCTTACAGAAATGGCCCCAAGGAGCTTGGGTTTACTCTAAGAGCCATGTCAAAGCTGTTAGTTTTTCTTCAGGCTGACAGTCTTCATCTGATTTTTATCTGAAATGTTTTTCTTTTCCACATTCGGCCTAGAGTTGTTTTGTGTGTGTGTGTGAATGCAATAATTGGATTTGGAAACATGCCTTTTGAAGATTTCCAAATGAGCAGGGTAAAAGTCATGATGAGAAGAGCCTATCATCTTGTAGTGATTTCAGTACAGTTATGATGTTTTAGTGCACTGGTGAGTATTTTAAAAACTGAGCGTTTTATAGAATATTACAGGTTATCTTTGTGTTTTATCTCTGGTCTTTGTATTTGTTTCCTTTACAGAACTGCTAGAAGGCAAAATGTATTTTGGGGGGGGCTCCAAGTCAGTTGGAATATAAGGAGGTTAGCGGCCCGGGGAGGCACATGATGTGTTGTGTGATGCAAGCGAACCAATATCTAGGTTGCAAAAGATAACTGAAATATTGCAAAGCCTAGTTTTTACAATGTTATCAGCAAAGTAGTACCACGACAAATTTCTTCTGCAAACATGTTTTTTGGTGTGGCAGCAGAATCACAGATAAATCAAAAACTAATAAATCTATCTCACCATGTCTAACTTCAATTTCTGATTTTATTTTTATTTAGCAGCAGTGGGACTCCACCTCCAGCTTCGGATGCTGATATTACCACATTGAGAGGTCAGTTTTCATCTGACTCATGTCAAGGCTGATTCTGAATTACTAGAAAATTGAGAAATTTGATGGTATTTGGATTTCAGAAAGAGCTGTGTATTTTTCCATCTCCAAATAATGCTCTTTGTGATCTGGAGATCGTGTTATATGCTGACATTATTTTGTTATATAAATAATGAAAATCCTACTTGAGAAATTAGTTCTGTGCACTTTTTACTGCACTTAACTAAATGTTTCCAAAATTACATCTGCTTAGATAGAACATTAGCATTTTGTTCTGATTAGTGCATTTGATACTTTTCCTGAGGCTCTTCAGGTGTTTCCTGTGTTGTTTCTGTCACGATGATGGGAATAGGAATCAAATTTTATTGTTGGTTTATGCTTGCTGAACCACTTCTGTGTGTATCTACATGTACATGGGTATAAAAAAAAAAAAAAAAAACCCAAACAAAATAATACTGCTCTCTCTCAAACTCAGATGCAGCTGCCAATGTTCCTCCCCCTCATGAGATCTCTGTTGAGAGTCCTGCGGGCGGTACCGTCAATGAGATCAAAGATGCAGACACTACTGTGAGTGGTTTTTTTCATTTGGTTCAGCACTCTGTTGCCTTTCCTAAATAATATTGTTTGTGGTCATTTGCATTTCCTAGTACTTAAAGGTGTTGTTAGCCTAGTGTGTTAACACGAATTAAGATTTCGTAAAAACAGGGCATGACTTTTAGAAAGTTTAAAAATAATTTCCTGGGCAGGTTTTTCATTTGCAGAGACTTTGCAATGCCACTTCCCTCACAGTGAGAGAAAATGGATCAGTTGAGCTATCAGGTGAGTATTTTGCTAGTGACATAGGACTAGACAGGGAATGCCTAGGGCTTTTGAAAGCTCCAAGAAGAACTTGGAACGTTATTATTCCTATGGAAATACAATACACCCTTAATTGCTGTAGTAGTGTTTCAAGGGTCCGTGTGGTACAATTGCGTAGGGCAGCAGAGAGGTGGCCTGGATAGCCTTGAAGATTCCTTCTGATTCTCTGCTCCTTTTCCTCTGCTGACATAGGTGAACTTTTTATATATCATCTCACAGTCAACCTTACCTCAATATCAAAACAAAACTTCCAACATAGGGAAGCCTACATCAAGTACTTAAAATGTCTCTGTAAAAGTGGGCTGGCTTTAAGAAGTGCTGACCACCACATAGGTCCCAGGGAGGCATTTGCTTCCAGTAAACAGCTCCTCTGGATTAAAATTTAAGCTCAAACCTTAGATTCCAACTGCGGTATTCGTGGGCCTAGATGACTGAAGAAAATTTTGCAAACCAGTAGTATGAATCAGCTGGCTGTTGTTTTCTTATAAATGTGAAACTTTCACTGGATTTACTGAGAAGCTTATGAAGTTGCACATGCTGCATAGAAGTAGAAGCTGATTTATGGTACTGGGTTTAACTCTGCACTGGTCTGTAACCTAGTATGGCCATGAAACAAGGCTGGGCCAAACTGTACTTTCTTCTAGAGCTTTCAGGGCTGACTGTGGAGCTCCGATATTGAGCTTCCAAGAATAAATACTGAATATGAAACAGACAGACAGCTTCTGACTCAAGTCCAGGGTCTGACTTTATATTATGTACCAAGAACACTTGCGGTTTGGTCCCATGTACACCGTTATTCTTTTTTGAAACAGAACTGCCTGAAGTATTTCTGCCTGAGCAGAGAACAGGACCACTCAGTAAATGAGAAAGAAACCAGAATTAGCTTGCTGCTGCTACAGTGTTTTCACTCTGTACAGTTACATCACACCTCATCGTTGCTCTGTGCAGCCAAAATCCTTTGCAGATTGAGAATGGATTTATTTATTTATTTATTTATTTATTTATTTATGGACTCTCAGACCAAGAGTGAGCAAAGCTCACCTTCTGCACTCATGTTGACTGTACTTTTGGTTTTGGGGGACTGATAAATGGTTGAAACTACATGGAGTTGCAAACAGCCATACAGTAGCAGCACATATATGCCTCCTAAGTATGTATCTCTCAAATGCTAACTGGCTTTATGTAGCGTACCAGTCATTCTGGTCCTTAACAAAGTTATCTAGTCAAAAAGGGACGGGGAGAGACAGAGAATTTAACTAAAAATTTTTAGAGGGTCCCTAAACAATGTATAAGTTGCTCACTGGTGGCAGCTAAGCTTTCTGGGGAAAAGTTTTTCCATTTCCTGCACCATACATAACACAGGCTGCAGTTTTGCCGAAAAGGTCAGGTTTGTTGGCTTTCTTTTTTCCTTTTTAATGTGGGGAAAAAACAATTGCATGTAAATAGCCAAAGACATTTGGCTGTTTGGTTAAAGCCAGCCTTCCCTCCTCTCCCCCACAAATCCCGATTTTTTTGTTTGAGAACAAAACCGTGAAACAAGATCTGGTTTTTCTCATGTTTTTCAGTATACCACAAGGAACAGTATACTGGTTGTAAAATACTAAGGAACTAAGCAGAAAATGTTCTTCCTGTGTTGCTCAGTCCTTCAAGTTAGATTAAAATTTGGAATTCACTGTTGCCTGTTGGCAGCCATGATAGCTACACGCTTCCCTGCTGCATTGCACAGCCACTGCTGCAGGGCTCCTTGGGCAACTGCAAACCGATCAGTTGAAGCCCACCAGTTTAGCTTGGCAGAGATCCCCACAGATCTCCCAATGCCCATTGTGTATCTGGGGGGATCCTTAACCTACTGAGGCTGAACAACAGAGTGTTGTTCTGAATTTGGAACTTGGCAGAGGTAACTTGTCTTCCTGGTAGAATAGTAAGTGGGAGCCTTGTGGTCCCACACAACTAGGTTTCTGCTTGTAGCTGAGGTCAACTAGAAGGAGTTGCACTAAAGATGTGCAAATGGAAAACAGAATTACCTGCAATGCAGGAATTCTCAAAAAAAAATCTTGCTTAGTAGACTGCCTCATTAGTTGCCGCCTCTGTCCCTGAGGCTCCATGAGCACCCCGTTATAGTGCAAGGCAAACAGGTATGCTGATGGCTCAAGTGAGCATGCTGTGCTTTGGACTGCAGTTTTCACATGTCATTAAGTATGTCTGTGACCATCAGTGTGGCCCATCAGTGGTGCCCTGAAGGTGTTCCTGTCCATACAGCATTTATGGAGAGGGCTTAGGTTTTCTGCCCCATCACGAGCCAGAGAAACCTTCAGGTTTGCAGCAGCTGGAGAAGTTTCTGGCCCACATAAGAAAGATGTTTGGACCTAAGCTTAGGAATGTAGTGTGCTGTTGACAGATGGCAGACCATATGTACATATACATATCTGGGGATGATTTTTACATGGAGTAAATCCAGGATAGGTAGGAATCTGTCTGTGGTGAGTAACGAGGATTTATTTCTTGGAAAAAAAACCAAAAGGCAAAACAAACAAAAAAAAGGCATTAAACCACCTCTTCTTTTCTCCCTTCTTCCTTCTCTTCCAGATCAATAATGAGATAAAGAAGCAGGATGAGAAGCTAGTGAAACCTGTAACTGAGCAGATGATCGAGTTCAGTGTTTTGATTGTTGGCGAAAAGTACAGTGAGGAGCTGAGTGACCCAGCCTCAGTGAAGCGTCAACTGCTCTCTGAACAATTCGTTTCTCAGGTGATCACCTTCCCTGACTTCCTTTTTCTTTTTGGTGGCTCTGCAAAGCAATAGTAGCATGTAGCAACTGCCTTTTTCTCATGGGCTCTGCACAACCAGCTTAGGGCTTTTGTTGCCTGGGGCAGCCTGGAAAATATTCACCCACTGTGAGAATACTCTGTTTTGTCTGACTTTTTGAAGTAACAGAGTGCCATACATTGTGCGTAGCATACCAGTTGCCAAAGACCGATTACTCTAGTTTTCTTCTTGTGTTTCTCATGAAATAGCCTGCTATCGATTTTGCAGGCCAAAGAGGTAGAGGTATGCTTTTGGGAGGATCAGAAAATTATGCTGAACCCCTGAATGGGAACATACTGTAAACGGGACCTTTCTGAGGGACTGCTTTCTCTCTCTCCCCCGTTTTCTGGTTTCATTAATTTACTTTGCCTCATGTTAGCAAAAGAAACTAAGCCAGATGTTATTAATAAATGAAAAGCATTTCCACTTACTTTAGTCCTTTTAATGACCTGTTTCTACCAGGGCTACCTTTGGCCTTACCATCCTTTCAGAATTTTTCAGTACTTCTCCCTGTCAGCGTTACTGCAGCAGAGCTTTTAAGCTCACAGAGAAGTGACAAGATTCTTGTTTGCCTCTTGATGCAACTTCATTTGTTATTAAAGTTTTAGGACTTGAAAATCTTAAAGATACATTTAACATCTCTCTAGTAACCAGTCTGCCTAGAGTTTATTTCAGCGCTTTCTAATCTCATTGTCCAGTCTGAATTCTTCCGTAATGTAGTTGGTTTGAAACTGGGGAGAGAAAAAGATAATGTGAAGGTCCTAGCAAACCAGCCTGCCTGCACTCTCAAATGGCAGGACATGAATCAGTTCATGAGCCGTCAGCCTGTGCTGAGGCAGTGCTGGAAGGCAGCTCGAGGAATTCCGGTATAGCACAGCATTAACGTGGAGTGCCGGCAGAAGGTGAACAAGTCCATCGGCACCTGCCTATGTGGACATGCTCTGGGTCTCCTACAGAAGCTGAGCACTGAAATGGGATTTCCGTTATCTTAACGGTTACACGGTGTCCAGATTTTGGACTGTAGAAGTAACTCTGGCATCAGTCTAGAGAATCTGTCTATACAGAGTAGCTGATAGGTGGGGAAATGGGAAGAAGTCACCAAGAGCAGAACTCGTTCATCATTTCTGCTCAGGAGCGACATTTCGAATGAATCGTTGTGCACTGCAGAGAGATACTCTCTGAAATCTAGGCTGCCCAAGACTACTCTTGCTCCTCATTTATGCCCAGGATCGGCAGTGCATGTGAGCACATTTTAAAACTCTCCAGCCTCAGAAGAGTTCTTAAACACAGGCTTAAATCCCACTCGAGTCAGTGGGAATGAACCATGGTTTAGACTGTAGGCACCTAATTAAAAGAAAAAATACATATGTGCATATACATATAAATATGTGTATATACACATATATGCATGATTTATTAAAACTTTATTTCAAGTTAATTTAATTTTAATTAAAATTTAATGTCTTAATTTGTATGCTACAAAGTTACTGGCCTATCAATACACAAGTGCATATTTAAAATGCGATCATACTGCTGTCTCCTAACTTTCCTCTCGCTATTGTTTCCATTACTTTTTAAATTTTGTTTATAATGACGGTAATTTTATTACCATCATTTTCTTGGGGCAGAGAGTTTGTCTTTCCTTTCTTTTGGGAGAGGCATCTAGGATGCCATAGAGCAGCACATCATGCGGCTTATCTTTTCTCTAGCTTTGCTTCCTTCTTGGTCACATTTAGTTGGGGTTCTCTGTTGAATCCCTTTTACTGGGGCTAACGCTGTGCCAGATCCTGGGCCAGATGGGAAAGAGATGTACTGTTCACTGCAGCCAAAAAGCATCACCACAACTGTCACAAGTTGCTAGCATAGGCTAGACATCTTAATTTTCCTAGTTGTGTGGCCAAGTAGCAATGCCATAGTGTGTGTGTGTGTGGAAGAAATGTCAGATGGGACAGAGTCCACCTGGCACGTGGATGTTCCACTCCTTTGATCCCTCGCCTGGTTTTCTCTGTGCTTGGATAAAGAAGCTCTTGCAAAAAAGAAAGTCGGCAGCACTTCGATTGTTTAAGTCTCACCAGAGACAGTTTAAAAATAGGGAGTTTGGGGAGGGGAAGAAGAATTTGAGGAGTAAAAAATAATTCTCAACTGGCAAGGATCTTTTGGGAGGAAAAAAACCAACCCCAAACCGGCACGAAGCTGCAATATCCTATCTCTTGTTTTTGTCTTGTGTAATACAGTTGACTATTGAATTAGGGCTGGATGTGCTACCATTTTGCTGCCCCCAGTCATCTTTTTTGAGTACCACTGCTGGTCACTCCTGAGCCCTTTGTATGTTTAGGGCAGCAGAGATGAGCCATGTTTTGCACCGCGTAATGCATTAGTGCCTCTTTGAGGTCCCTGTTCCTATGGCAGCCATTGCTCCTCTTGTTTAAGTTGCTACGGTCCAAAGCATTTTCCTGAATTCTTTTTAGTCCAGGGAGGTTTGGGAGGTAATGGAAATCTTTTGGGCAGAGAAGGGTTTGTGCTGCATTAATAAGAGAGAGTGTAGTCTGCTATGGGCAGTGCAGATCTCTTCAGAGTCTGTTTGAATTTCCCCCCCTTTGAATGTTTCTATACATTTCTTGGGGAACGCTGGTTGTTGTTCTTCATACTTTTTATTTTCCTTTCTAGTAATGAAACAATGTCACCAAAACTATTCTTCCATAAAGAGGGAGAATATTCAACCGTTTTTCTCCTATGAGAGATAACAGCTTAGATACATTTTTAGAAAATGTTGAAAATGCTTCCTGTTTTTTCACTAAATGAGTAGGGTGGAGGAAATCTGCGTTAATTTTTTGTTTTCTCCTCAAAATAGATCGAAACTGTATTTGAAGGACTACCTGGATACAAAAACATCCGTGTCCTGGGTTACAGGTAAAAAGATACTGATACATACGTGGTGATTGAAACCCATCATGTACGATGGTGTCACGTGCTAGCACCGCACCTGGGAGGATGTTGGGCATGTGCGTGGGAGTTCCTAGGATGTGTTAACCAAAGGACAAGTGCTTTCATATTGGTACCTCTAATACAGAGGTTGAAATAGAAATACAAAACTGTATGTAAATGTAATAATCTCTTTTTTGTGCCTGGCATCCACCAGAGAATCTCATATGATATGCTTGCCTAGATTTTAAGATAAGGCATTCTTGTTCAAGATTCCATCCTAAAATTAAAAGAGATCTTTTCTAATTTAAAATTAGTATCTGATACCTCTTCAATACCATTGACATGTCCTAGTATTAAACAAGGAAGAAAACAGAAACCTTTTCGAAAAAATGTGGCGTATTTAAATTTTTTTTCAACTTCTTAATGTTAATTTGGGATGACTCTAAAAGTTGGAGTTTGAGATACATAGAGGTCTTTCTCCCTTTGATCAAAGCAAAGGTGGGTGAATAGTTTGATAAATTATATGCAATGTTTTAACTCTATTTATTCGTATAAATATTTTTGTTAAAGACTAGTTTCCTCAAATCAATTTGTGCTTCGGGATGACAAGTTAATTTGGGAAAAAAGGGGATACTGTGTATTATGCATCAAACATCTGATGTCTGGGGTTTGGGGTACATGGATCACAAATTATGATTTTTCTTGAATGTACTGGATATAACTTTCAGAATCTAGTGAGACTGTTCATGAGTTAATCTAAATTGTGTTTTCTTTGAGACTTTGTAAGCTGTGTTTCTTAGAATTTATTGGCTGGAATATTGTAGCTAGAAAGCACACAGGTAAGAAAGCAGCTATCATGAGAAAGCTTTTATGGTTGGAACCCTAGACTACGTTCAGTTTCCAGCCTGGGAGGCAGCAAAACCTTCCATCTTGGTATCTGCAGTCTAATACATTTGCAAGCTCTTGATTCATTTGGGAAGACAAATAAAAAGTTGATATTTCTAGCAAAGTACCAGAGCTCTGTGCTCTGCTGTGCATGGCAAAAAAAGTGTTTGTAAACTAACCCTCTAGGTAGAATTAGCGAGCCTTGATTTTCTCGGTACTGAGAGCAATTTAACTGATTCCTTGTGATCAATAGGAAGTACCTCAGTTCAGTAAAAGCAGAACAGTTTGTTATGTAGCAGAATAATTATGCAACTTGTAACCATTTTGCCATATGCTTTTCCAAATTTATGTGCCTTGTAGAATACCAAAGCAAATTTGCTAAAGATAGAAGACTTAAAGGAAATAATAACATTGATTTAACAGGTTTTGCCATTGTGTTTTGTTTTTGTTTCTATATTCAGCTCTCCTGAGGAGGACAGGTAAAGACAACTTTTTTGTATATATTGTTGTAGTAACAGATGGAAAAACACGTTTAGCTGGAGGACTCTGTTTTGGGGATTTGTAGTTTTGGCTCCAGAGAGAGATAGTTATCCAGCATAAATATTATGTGAGGAGGTTCTACCAGAACCTGCGAGTAACTGCTCTGTTTTGATTACAGATAAACCTAATGTGCTTATTTAAGTCCTAATCATAAAAAACTACCTGGGGAAAAACTTCCTAAACACAAGTCAGCTACTGGGCTAACTTGCGTATAGGAGTCTCTTTTGAGAAGAAAACAAAATTCCTTAACGATGACTCAAGGTCTTCATACTTTGCAGCAAAGTCTTGAATAGATACGGGATGATTATTATTATAGAAATTAAAGTAGGTAAGAAAACCATAGTTCCCCAGCAAAGGCAGTTGGCTTAGCTACTTCAAGGCCAGAGGTGCTGCACATCTTGGCAGTAATTTTACAAACATCTCTTAGCAGAAGATGGGATCGCTCTGGACTTGTTTTTTGTTAGACATATGCAGGTTAAGCATCCAAGATTTTCCTCCTTTGGTATTTTAAGAACTTCACAAGACAGAAAATGAACTGCAGCCTTTAACTTCATAGACGTCTTATTTTCTTTTGTGTATTTCTCAGCAAAGGCGTAACCAGCTTCCACAAACAGTTTTACAGAGGATGAGCATTTTAATTTTAGAAGGTTAGAAAACACAAATCTCTTCACAAAGAGTAGTGACTTAAAGCCATCCTCTACTACTCTGCACTTCGGCAGGCTAAGATGCATGCAACTATTCACAAAGGTTATGTTCCAAGCACCAGATGTGCTAGCCCTTTCCAGACAGATGATGGTGTCATAGTTATTAGTTAGGAATTATTAACTGCAACTGACAGCACAGTTGTATTAAATCTAAGTGTTACTTTTGAAGAGCATGCTGTATTCCATCTTTGCTGTGCCTTTTCACTACTGCTGTCCTTTTTTATTTCCTCTGCTGACAGTCAGTGCCCATGGTGAGCCTGTGGTGGGCTCATTTCAATGACAGGGCCAGCAGCAAAACTCCGGCAGGCTCCTGGTTTTAGTCAGTGTGTTTGCTGATTATGTCTCTGTTGTATCTGGTGCTGGGGCTTTAGGGACTGCTCTGAACAGAGCCATTACTTTAGCAATCCAGTCCAGCTCTGTGGAATAACGGATAACTTGTCTTTGGAGCGCATTTTTCTAACACTTCACAGATTACTTCATTTTCTTGCTGTGCCCTGTGTACAGCCATATGTTATATTATGTATTTTCTAAAGCTCCCTTGTGCTTATGCCCAGTGTATGGTAAATCTGATCACTACCTATCCTGTCATGTGGGAAAGGACATCCAGACGTATTCAGGAAAAGAAAATTAAGAAAATGGAGGAGAGTTAATATGAAAAAAGCTAAGCTGTACACAGATACAAAGCTTCTTTAAAGAATAAATTATCAAATAATTCTAGAAAAATGTTCCCAGTTATAAGCTGTATTAAATATCATTTCATTGCTATTAAAGACATTATTTCAAGCAGATTGACACTGCACAGTGACAGTGTTCAGGACTATGGTATATTGCTACTATATACAGCCTGTTTTTTCCAGGCTGTTTTTGTACTCAGAGCCATTCCCACCATTGGCATGATCTTAAAATCATCGCTCACACTACTGCAGGCTGGTGGGCCCACTAATAATTCTGGCAGAAAGCCAATGTTTTGGTCTGCTTGTGGTCTATCTGCCATTCACAAGTAGAAATACAGGGCTGGGACCTGACCAGATGTCAGGTTCTGGTAGCCTTTTCCTTGAGAACTTTGCAGTGGTGGAAAGCACAGGCAGGCAGACACAAGTGTGAAAAGAATTAAATTGTTTTTATGTAGAATCCTTTAAAGCAATATGTTTTTAAATTAAAAAAGGTATTGACACATGTTCTTGGGGAAAAAACGTATCATATGTTTGCTGTACGTTGGAAAACCTTGCATCTCTCATCTGTGTTCTCTTTCTCTTTGTACAACCGAAGTGGGGTGAAAGTTCACTCTGCTGTTACATTTGATGGAAAAGCCATCAGCAATGCCACCTGGGACCTGATTAACCTTCATTCCAACAAGGTGGAGGACAACTCCTTTATGGGCATGGAGGATAATCCGACAGTTGTGTACACCATCAGCGATTTCCGAGATTATATTGCTGAAATCCTCCAGAAAAATGCCTTGCTTGAAAACACTTCCTTGTCTTTAGACCCTAACTCTCTCCAGTTTACTAATGGTGGGTATTAATTCTTATGCGTCAGCATGCCACACATCTGAAATTTTATAAACTAAATCTCAGAGATGAGTGAATTACTCAGCTGCCCTCTGAATAAGTAAAAAGAATCAACAAAAGCAACTGTGTTGTAGCTTGTTTTGCTCTGATCGTAACCAGGTCAAGTCATGAGCAGTAGTATCCCAGTCTTTATCCGTTAGATTAGCCTCTTTTTTGTCTTTGACACCGAGGTTTGTGGTATGCAGTTTCAGTAATACATCCAACAGTTAACAGGAATAGAAGGGGAAATGTGGTTCACATGATGTGTGTTGCACCAAGATGACCTTCAGCTTTGTAGCTCAGAGTTGGCCTTGAGCAGCACAAAGGAAATACCTGGTTTATTGTTGAATATTCAGCAGTCCTGCTGGAGGTGGCGGAGGAGTGCTGTCCACCCCTCTGTGCTCATCTTCCCTCTGTACTTCCTGTCAGTGATCTGGGGGCAGTTCCAGAAACACAAGCTCTCTGGCACGCTTTTTGAAAACATTTTACTCACAAGTTTGAGATGAAGGAGGGTTTTTCAGTCAGTCTTCCAAAACAACTTCCTCATGCTGCTACTGCAGCTTTAGATCCCACGTATTTATATTTCCACAGTGAAAGAAATACTACACCCTACACCAGAAGACCCATCCTGGATTACTGAGCACCCGGTTGTGCTGGAGCGCCCAGAGTTTGAGGTGAGTATGGTTCCATGCGGTGGCCTTCGGACACATTTGAACAACTTAACTCAGTAAGGCGGAATTACAGCCAACACCCAGAGCTTCTCTATCCTGTTGTTCACGCAGAATAAGTAGTAATGAAGGCACAACATATACTGGAGTAAAACCTCTGGTGAAATCTCTCACCTGATAAATTTGTATCTGCTGCACAACAGTTTTCTGTGATCATCTTATGTTACATGGCAGTACTGTGTTCCTGGCTGTCCAGCCAGGTCTTGCTTCTTAGGCTTCCTTTGTCTGTTTTTTTCATAATGTTTAGATGGTAAATTGCTCTAAAGACATGATTCTTCCCACAATACTACCTTTCTTTGGAAAGAGAGAAACACATATAAGCACTAAAGCTGGCTGCTAGAAGAGATAAAATGGTAAATTTCATGTGCTCCTTTATTGCTTTCACTGAAAGTTCTCAGTTCAGTTTTAAAATGATGTCCATCCCCTTAATGCCAGCAAAAGAAACATAGAAAACTAATAAGCAGCTTCTTTTTTTTCCTCTTGAAATTGTAATTATCTCCTCTGATTACCTCTGGAACAACCCAGGGCATAGACTGCAGTTCCCCATTGGACAGGAGACCTAGCATCACTGACCACGTCTGTGCAATGCAATGGGGCTTTAAGCAGAGATACCAAGTTAGGTGCCAGCGACGCTGAGATGGAGTTAATTAGCTCTGCCGACAGCTAGAATTTCGGAATGGTGGAGCACTGTCTGGGCTTAAGGATTTATCCAGTAGGTTTCTGCTCTGCACTCTGTTGTATAGCACACATGTGCCTTCCAAAAAGCAATAAGCTCAGTTCATACCACAAAATCCAGATCCGCCTATGTTTGATGGTAGGTTTTCACTAAATCCGTTTTGAGATAACGTCGAGAACGCAGACACATTTAATTTCAGGCCAGCTTCTAAAATCTTATGGAAGCAAAATTCGCAGTCACTTCACAGAACCCAAATATTCTTGTTATAATGGTGACAGGTATAATATCCTTAATTTCGTGCTAGTTTTCCCTGAGTTTTAAAAACTAATCACTGATGTCTAAAATGCAAATTCATATGGATTTGAAATAAATGGCTTAAACATGGTGTGAATAAACATGAATTTAAATTAACTTTCAAGAAAGGCCTTTCTCTTTACTAGAGCTATCTAACTAGATCAAAATGTTACAGATGTTTATTTTAGTATGACAAATAATTCTGCCATCTTTACATTCTATCCGTGGATGCTCTGACAGATATGAGAGCAAGAAGATTTAAGAGTAGAGGTAGCTTTGCAATAATAAATTTTAAACCAGTTTTAGGGAATAGTGTGTACAAGAAAAATTTCTGGAAGTTACGTTTTTCTAATCATGGACTATTATCTATGTCTTCAGTTAAAACCTCTGATTTTACAAAACATATTTGAGTATATCCAGAAACAGCTGTGTGCAGTCTGCAATACACAGATAATTTGGGAAGTAACTTCAGCTAAATTTAAGAAAATAATAAACATGCTTAAACAGTAAATAAGGCTGAAATGATTAGTCAGTTACTTGAACAGGCGTCAAACCTTTATGCTTCAAGTAGGTACTGTTAAGTAGAACTGTTACCTATGAAAGAGTTTTGCTATTATTTTTCTTAGCTGATTTGAGAATAAGTTGGATTTGTATTATCATACATACTCATGACATAATGTGGGACTATCATGACTTCACCATCTAATTGCTAGCAGATGGTACCAACTACTCCTTAATTCTTTTCTTTCAGTTTTACAGCTCTTAAAAAGTGAAGAAAAAAAAAATCAAGTCTAGTATTTGAAATCTGTATTTTTCTTGTTATTTCTCTTGAGTTGTAACAGGTAGAATGCTCTGGCTTGCTGAATGCAATGCCTTTCTGGCAGCAGCAGATGGAAACTCAGGGAGGGGGTTCTGTGTTTGCAGTCATCTGTCATATTTGTAAGCCTTTCAAAAGACATTAGCGAAAACCAGAACTTGCCAATATGATATTAAACTTGTTAATATAATATATTGCACTGTAACAAGAATCTTTGAATAATGTTAGTTGTCATAGGAACATCTATCCACATTCAAATAAATGATGAAGTGCAATCCCTGGCAACTAAATGCTCACATGAAAAACCGAAGGTATTGAGAAGCTATTGCTGGTAGTCCTTATTCATTCTTTATGGAATTTATGTGTGTAATTTGTTTCTAATCTTGCACAGTAACTTTTTTTACAGCTTTATTTATAGTGGTCAGTTTTGCCAAAAAAGATAATTGCTGGAGCACATGTCTACATGGTATACCTACTTTTCAGTTGATTGTTACCATATAAATTAAAAAATGTGAGGAGGAGACTGTGGTGGCATAACAACTGGCTATAAAAAGGTGATCAATACAGGCAGACAAATAACTGAATAAAAATACCTTAACTGGCTTGTTTCCAAAGCGTTCAAATGCAGTTTGAATGAAGTTGAAAATTTAACTCACCCGTGTTTCAACCAGGAGTAAAATTTCAAATTGAAAAGTATTTGGACTCTTCCTGTTATTCATGCTGGTCAAGTAAAAGAAAGAGATTAGACAGGAATGGTGAGCTACGGAAATGGTAAATCGGTCGTTTGTAATATGTGTTACAGAAACCTGTGTCCACTGCCCACTTAACTTTACTAGTCACCATCAGCAATTGGTTGGTTCTTAGTAATTAGACATTGTTGGGCAGTTTTTCCTACCCCAAGGGCTTGTTTTTTGTCCATATCAGACTACTGCACAGCGTTGATATGTGGGCAGGTAGCCATGGGAAGCACTAATTCCTGGGTTGTAGGCAGGCAGCTTGCTTTTGTAGCCTTGACCAAAGAACGTCATCTTCTCACTGGTTTTTCCCAGTATAATTCCCTTATGAGACACCGTGCCAGTAGATGAGTGTTCAAAGGCGAAATGTGCGAAGTATTCTAACTGTAAACCAAATAATGATTTGGGTATGGAGTAGTAAGTAAACGGTGTGCAAATGAGAGATTTAAAAACAAATTCTTTTTTCACATTTCAAACAAATCACAAATTAATTGTGCGTGCTCTTTGTTGTTCATCATTACTGCTAATAGGTTTTTTTCTGCACAGGCATCTTGGCTTGGAGACTAAAGTTATTCCAGGTTCTAAATGCTCTTCTTTACGGTCTTTGTTTCCCTCCGGGGTTCTCGTACCCACATACTAAAAGATAGCAATAAATGACCAACAGGGCACGCATGCATTCTAGTTCAGTTTCTAAACTGTTCTATGTATCATAGTAGCTATAATATTGTAATTACTGTGTTGCTTATGTAGCTGGTGAATAATAGCTGCTAAGACCTCTTCATGCCTTAGGCAGTACTGTGTGCATTTATCTTCAATTTAATTAGAAACAGACAGATCCATTTTTTCAGTCAAGAAAAGGAAAGGAGCTGGGGTGGGTATAGATGGTAAATCTCTTAATACCATAGCCGAAGATGCACTCCAAACAATCTGAATGGCTTCTGTCCCCTTTTAGTGGCCGTGACTGGACATGAAATGTATGTCACAAGGACGTGCATTTTACATCTACATTGCACATGATGAGCGAAGGGTATATATTTGCCAGTCTTCCCAGTTTGGCCCCTCCTGCTGCTGTGCACTGCTTTCTCACAGAGGCAGTAGTACCAGATTTTGCTGTCGGCTGCTGCTAACACCCTTTATCAGGTGTTCAGCCCAACGCGGACAGGCAGTGCTTCCCCTGTAATAGTGGAAATATTAATAGTGGGTTTATGTTCCAGGACAGCACCTTTTTAGCTGAGCGGCCTTCGGCAGATGAATCAACTGTCAGCAATACCTTGCCCTTTGATTTCACCAAACCAGATTCCACTTCAGATAGTGAACAGTCCAATGACAATGAAATCCAGCCAAGACCAGAAAATCTGGACTCTGAGGCCAGTTTGGCACCTGAAGCTCCGCTCTCCTCAGAGGCTGACATCACTTCTTTGCCTGATGAGCTGAATTTAGAGGATGGGAATCGGATTCCTCATTTGGTCACTGCACCAGTGTCAGGGCGTGATTCCATGGACTCTCTGGAACGGCTTTCAGCCCCCAGTTCTTTAGATGGTAAGTTAATGCCATTGACTAAAGCTTAAATTTGGATGCCAGTGCTTCCTGACACTCACCAAAGGTGTAGGTCACCAAAATGACTTTTCAGAAAGGTCTAAAAAATTACATATCTTTTTCTGGTAGTTTTTACCTTTCCTGTGTGCATGTATCCGAGAACAATATGCTAAGATAAAATGTTTGTAACATCTAATAATGCCTGTTTATCCCTTCAGGAAATGGTATGTACATGATACTTGTTTAGTTGCACAGAAGTATTTTTGTATAGGGCATGTTTGGGTGATGCCATGCAGAGATAACTCATCTCTGAAGTAGACTGACTGCCTAAGGACGTGCCACACAGTTACTGCTTGCTTGCTTACTCTGCAGTCTTGACTTGGCCTGTAGAATATCTGAATGAAAAGTGGGAGAGATCAACAGGGGTCCTTCTGACTTTGGCATATAAAGGCCGGGATGTATCATGGGAAACATGCTGAACAGAGACCTACAGACAATAAAATGAATGGAATTTGACACTTTTTATCATAAACAACTCCCACAGCATTCTCCGGGAGAAACTGGCTGCTTATGGCTTGGATGGGCATACTCTTCGCTGGGTAACAAACTGGCTGGATGGCCGGACCCAGAGAGTGGTGGTGAATGGAGTGAAATCCAGTTGGCGGCCGGTCACAAGTGGTGTTCCCCAGGGCTCAGTACTGGGGCCAGTTCTGTTTAATGTCTTTATCGGTGATCTGGATGAGGGGATTGAGTGCACCCTCAGTAAGTTTGCAGATGACACCAAGCTGGGCGGGAGCGTTGGCCTGCTGGAGGGTAGGAAGGCCCTACAGAGGGATCTGGACAGGCTGGATCGATGGGCCAAGGCCAGCTGTGTGAGGTTCAACAAGGCTCAGTGCCAGGTCCTGCACTTGGGTGACAACAACCCCATGCAACGCTACAGGCTTGGGGAAGAGTGGCTGGAGAGCTGCCTGGCGGAAAAGGACCTGGGGGTGTTGGTTGACAGCCGGCTGAACATGAGCCAGCAGCGTGCCCAGGTGGCCAAGAGGGCCAATGGCATCCTGGCTTGTATCAGGAATAGTGTGGCCAGCAGGACTGGGGAAGTGATCGTCCCGCTGTACTCGGCACTGGTGAGGCCGCACCTCGCATCCTGTGTTCAGTTTTGGGCCCCTCACTACAAGAAGGACATGGAGGTACTGGAGCGCGGCCAAAGGAGGGCAACGAAGCTGGTGAAGGGTCTGGAGCACAAGTCTTATGAGGAGCAGCTGAGGGAGCTGGGGTTGTTCAGTTTGGAGAAGAGGAGGCTGAGGGGAGACCTTATCGCTCTCTACAACTACCTGAAAGGAGGCTGTAGTGAGGTGGGAGTTGGTAACAAGCAATAGGACGAGAGCACACGGCCTCAAGCTGCGCCAGGGGAAGTTTAGGTTGGATATTGGGAAAAATTTCTTCACTGAAAGGGCAGTCAGGCCCTGGAACAGGCTGCCCAGGGAAAAGGGGTTGGGTCCCCATCCCTGGAGGTATTCAAAAGATGGGTAGATGTGGCACTTAGGGACATGGTTTAGTGGTGGACTTGGCAGTGCTAGGTTAACAGTTGGACTTGATCTTAAAGGTCTTACCAACCTAAATGATTCAATGATTCTAATTCGAAATGTATTTTTATTTTTAGTGTTTGAAGATACTGGACTATCTGAAGACCTTCTTTTGCCTTCAAATCCTCCTGCTCACCTCGTGCCTGAAGAACCTCCATCTACAGATGATGATGCAGTTCCTCTGCTTTCTGCACCAACAGTGGCCTCTTCATCAGTCATGGAGACTGATATGAAAGACACAGTATCTGCTGAGAAGGAAGAAGTAACTCAGGGCAGTCCTGCAGACAGTAACAATGCAGACTCTGTGTTGCATGAGTCTGTGGAAGAAATTAATTTTCCCTTAGAAGTGCACCCTGTGGAAGATGAAACTGATATATATTTTGGAGATAGAGTTCTATATGATGATGGGTCTGGTTCAGCTTTTGATGGTTCGGGAAAAGAAATGGAATCAAGTATTTGGCCTTGGGAAGAAGCAACACTGGAACCAGTTTTCTACCCTGGTCCTGATAGCTGGCTTGAGGATGACAATGAGTCTTTGTTAATCAGAACTGAGGATATTCCTGAAGGCATGATCTTAGACTATATTCTTAACTCTGGGAATAAATTAGATGATGATCCTTCCAAAGATGAGAATGAAGGTATGGCCAATAGAAAAGAAGATTTCCTCGATGAGTCTGAAATATTTGTCTTTCCAGAGACTACAACTCAGCAGGTACCTCTGTTACAGACAGAAGAGCCATCATCTGTGGAGGCCAATAGAAAAGAAGATTTCCTCGATGAGTCTGAAATATTTGTCTTTCCAGTGACTACAACTCAGCAGGTACCTCTGTTACAGACAGAAGAGCCATCATCTGTGGAACCGTCTACACAGAGAGGAACATCAGGCATGTATGATTCCTCTTTTGTTAAACCATCCTTGGTTTTGGAGCCTTCAGCAGACCATTCCTTTGTAGACACGCCAACTGGGGAGGCCCCTGTCTCACCGCACAGTACAGGTCTGTCTGTGGAAGACAGTCTCCTTACACCGACAGGGACCGTCAGTATGGAGCAACCTGAAGAGTCCAATGTAGGTCAGAACATCATTTCTGAAGCAGTTGAACACCAAAGTGAAGACAGGACAACGGCAGAAGAACTGTTCACAGTGGGGCAGTCAGATGTAACTGAAGCTGCTGCAATAGGCCACTTGGACACAAGCTCTTCAGAAACTATTCTGACTGCAGGTCCTTCCATGGTAAACCCTGATGCTTCCACAGAAGAGCAGCAAACCCTAGACTCATCATTGGCAGGCCGAGACGCTACTGGATCAGCAGCGAAGAAACCAGCCGATGTTTGGCCTACTGACAGAGCACCAGAAAGCTCATTAGATCAGGCAGTGCAATCGGCAACGCTGACTGCCGCTCAAGTTTCAACTGCAGTTCCTTCTGTGAGAGATCAGACCACTGTTCTAGAGGGCTTCGCTGGACAGGCTGCCGCAGACCATGACACGCATGTTTCCATGAGCTTCAGCACTGTTACGAACTCTTACCTAATGGTGAGTGTAACAACAAGCACCGTTGAGCCTCCGTCCCATCTCCCTCCTGTGGGATCCACGGCGTCATCGTCTGTGGCTACCTCAGCAAAGCTGGGAGATGAAACGACGAGAGTCCTGGATGTTTCAGTGGATCTGGGTCGCGTGAGCACTGCCCGCTTTTTTCCCGAGCAGACTGAGGAGGGAAGGAGCATGACTGAAAGTCACGTGGAGCTAACAACTCGTGTCCAGTCCACAGAGATGGCCAGCGTGGCTTGGGCCACACATGAAAATCACAACAGCACTCCTGTCTCGTCACGAGCTCTAGTCGTGTTTTTCAGTCTTCGGGTTACCAACATGATGTTTTCAGAGGACCTGTTTAATAAAAATTCCCCTGAATACAAAGCGTTGGAGCAGCGATTCTTGGAACTAGTAAGAATCACTTCTATGCTAAATGTCCGTTACCAGATAGACAGAAATTGTCAGTAAATAAATAGTTTGTTGGCTCTCCTTTGCGGAGAACAACTCAAGACTGGTGTTTATAGATACTATTTGTGTCCCTCCATGGGAAAAATGTCTGGAAACGGGAGGTGGGATGTGCTGTGTTGTTTGTCTTTTATTCAGTCAGCAGGCTCTCTAAAGCGTAACTTTTCAGCGCTATGGGCCAGACGCCCTGCTGGTGTCAGTAAATGCCGCGGTGTAGCTGAGGTCACACTGACGCTCCCCTTATTTGCTTCCAGAGCTCTGTATTTAGTCCATAGGGAGAGAGAAGTAAATAAATGGGGGCTGTGGGGAGGTAACTTTTCTGCAACTCTTTCAACCCATCCTAGGTAAGAAGTAGCTTGGGGAACTAAGCTGTTCCTAAACCGACTGATGGCTGGCAAAGCCTCACAGGAGTTACACAGCAACAGTTGTCTGCTTTTTAACCGGGAGATTCCCCTCTCCTGGCTGAAATGAACATTTTGTTGTGGGAGATGAAGGGAGCAAAGGAGAGAGAAGGAAGTGGGACATGCTTGAAGGAAATACCCTGTGAAACGGGGAGCTTAGATCGAGGGAGAGTACCGCGTATGGCCCGAGAACTGCGTTTCTGAACCGTAGATTTTTGGAAACTGTCTGCAAATCGGTGTAAGCTTAGGAACTGTCTCGAAGTACTCGGGCTCCTGGCAGGCTGCCAGCACGGGCCTCCATTGGGTAAAGTTTTAATGCCCTTGCTGTGGGATTTGGATAAAGTAATTCTGACTCCCGCTGTTTGATGCAGTAACAGCGCAACTGGCTTGAGTAGGGATGCAAAGATTCAGCTTTTCTGTCACGTCCCCTCTGTTGCAGCTGGTGCCCTACCTGCAGTCAAATCTGACGGGCTTCCAGAACCTGGAAATCCTCAACTTCAGAAATGGCAGCATCGTGGTGAACAGTCGAATGAAGTTTGCCAAACCTGTGCCTCGGAACGTCACCAACGCCGTGTATATGATCCTGGAAGACTTCTGCAACACTGCGTATCACACCATGAACCTGGCCATCGATAAATACTCCCTGGATGTGGAATCGGGTAAGGATGGCAGGGAAATGCAGTTCAGAGCAAGAGATTTAGAGCTGCTTTAAGAACTTACTAAGGATCTGAGCGGCTCAGACACTGCCTGCTGCTTGTCACAGGCTGGGCTTTAGGAAGACAGCCTTTCACAGAGTTGAAACAAACGAGCAAAAATCTGTTAAGGGACTAAAGAGGTGACAATCAAAGTGGGACCCGGACTGAGCAAACTATATAGGGCCCATATAGAGATACGGGGACAAAATTGCTCATGTGATTCTCTGTGTAATGCCAGTGTGCTTTCACTGGGGAGCGAGGGGGGGAGGCTGCTTAGCGGGAAGGCTGGTGCCTGTGATCATCCCCACAGGTGGCAGCCAGCGTAGCTGCCAGGCGGGCATCTGTACTGCTAACAGCCACTGCTTCACCCTTGCGGTAAGGTCTCGGTTGCCCTAAAAGGTTACAGGCCCTCTTAGTTCACTCCTCTGGCACAGGGAGAAAGCTTCTTCCCTGTCCAAGTTAGCCCGTGGTTTACAACAGAAGCAACTCAGCAATGTTCCCTGTTTTAAGGTTAGAGAAAAATAACAGTGCTGACCTGTTGGCGAATGGCAGCTGTTCGAGGGAGCTCTCTTATGAAGACGGTATAATTAGCAGGACAGATCTTCTGACATTGATCATTGAACTGTATGCCAGCCCTCTTAAGCTTGATACAAGTGGGAGAGCTCAAATGCTACAGGCTGGTGTTCCTTGCAGACAAAGGCAAATCACCTCACAGTAGGTGCCGAGTGCCTGAAGTCCCCTTACCCTTCCCTGGATGCTGCTTAGGTTCTCTGTAACAAGCAATACTGGAGATCGGCCATGTTTTACTCATTTGCAAAACACAGTTCCAGCAGAGAACATCTGAGGTACTGCGCGTTCCAGTAAGGAAAAGAACATCTTATACTTGCTTTTTCGATTGGCTTGTTGGGTGGTCTTAGCCATGCCACTGACACGCGCTGTGCAGGGAGAGATGAACACCACTTCCTAGCACTCGTTCACCTTAGCAGAACCTTTTGTCACTCAGGAAAGACGCAGGCCGGATTTTTGCGTATGATTTTAACTAGAGCTCATTAGAGAAAATGGCAGCAGCCAGCCAGCGCTTTGCCTCCGTTAAAGTTCTCCTCTCTCATTCATATTTTCTGGTTTGCGTACCAAACAGGCGAGCAAGCAGATCCCTGCAAGTTCCAGGCCTGCAACGAGTTCTCCGAGTGCTTAGTAAATCGCTGGAGTGGGGAAGCTGAGTGCGTCTGCAATCCTGGCTACCTAAGCATCGACGGGCTGCCCTGCAGTAGCATTTGTGATCTGCAGCCCAACTTCTGCCTGAACGACGGGAAGTGCGACATAAGCCCTGGGCAAGGGGCCATCTGCCGGTAGGTCCTCCTGCTGCTTGAAGTCCGTGCTTCCTGTAGGCAAAGCCCTTCTTGTCTCCTCTAGCGCAGCATTCGACAAGATTTGTGCAAAATGCTGTCAGATAATGTGTAACAAGGGAGACGATACTGATTATCATGCACGTTATGCTGCTGAGTGGAGGTCCCAATGTTAACGTTCGTTTTCCTATGTAAATATCGGAAATGAAACAGTAAAAAATTTCTTTAATAGAATAGAAACATCAGGAAATAGAACTAACTAGGAAAAATGGTAGTAATGGAACATACTCCGTTGTTCAGATCACCTTCATTGACTTTTGGGGACAGAATTTATCTCCAGAGGTTTTCTCAAGTAGCAAAGTGTTAATTAATGGCAGAAAACATATGGGAGTTAATTTCATCACAAAAATTCCTCCCTGAAAGGCATATTCGTACGGCATAAATACATTAAAAATAGTGGTCTTGGTTAAGAAAAAGGCGTAAAGGTAAATCATTGGCCACCTGGGAAGAATCACGTGTGGTTCCTAAAAAGATCAAGGCACAGGCCCCTCGTTCAAATTTTTGCTTTTAAAAAGATACGGACACATTTGAAGAGGATCTCCGTGTTTTACAGGTGATTGACAAGGCTTAGTACAAGATACAGGCACAGTGATGCTCCCTCCAACACTGCACTTAATTTTTTTCTTGTCAAGCAATGTAACAGTCTATTTTTAAAAACAAGGTATACCTATCAACAAAAAGTAGGAGGCTGACTACAAAAAAGAATATTACTACTAATAGTTACTATTTTTACTTCAGGTGATTTTTTTTAAAAAAAGCTTACCTAGAGCATCTCTAAAGTCAGTCTCAGAGTCCTGGCAGTTAATGGGAGAAATAAAAATGTTTTTAAAGCTCCAAAAATGGATGCTATCACAGATGTACTATAAATTTTATCGTATTTGTATAAATATCTGGACTCAAGCATGCTCCGGCCACCATTTATTGAAAACGTTTTGAAAAATATAAAGTATTGCTTACTACTTTCAGAAACTATTTCAGATATTTATGTGAGAAGACTTAATTTACTGATGTTTCTCATTAATAAGGCTCATTGCTCTGAGTGCTCATAATACAATTCCTTGAGCTTTTGATAGCAAGAACTCCCAAACACGCAAACGTATTATTTTTCCCGGTGTATTTAAAGTCAGTATTAACATTAAAGGTCTCATGTTCAGAACCACAGCAAGGCAGAAATAGTGACTGCTGTTTCGGACAACTGTTCCAAAGGTACACTCTTGGACACACACTTCTTTCTAGTCATTTATTTTATGTATTTATGTAACTAACCATAAGCTGGGTTAAATGAGCAGAATGTTTCTTTTGTATTTACATTACAATATGAATAAGACAACTACCTTCTACCTTGGCAGTGTCTGATGTCACGCGCCAGGCTCAATCAAGGCCTAACATTTTACTTAGTCTAAACACCTTCCAGTTTTAACACATCACAGGATACTCCAAACTGCAAAACCCACCAGCTTTTTCCATCACAAACGCATTATCCTTTTATTATTCTACTTATCTTCACTCAATTCAGTAACTGGGGTTGTTCAGCCTGGAGAAGAGGAGGCTGTGGGGAGACCTTATTGCGGCCTTCCAATACTTCAAGGGGGCTTCTAAGAAAGATGGGGACAGACTTTTTAGCAGGGCCTGCTGTAATAGGACAAGGGGCAATGGTTTTAAACTAAAAGAGGGCAGATTCAGATGAGATAGAAGGAAGACTTTTTTTATGATGAGGGTGGTGAAACAGTGGAAGGGGTTGCCCAGAGAGGTGGTAGATGCCCCATCCCTGGAAACATTCAAGGCCAGGTTGGATGGGGCTCTGAGCAACCTGACGTAGTTGAAGATGTCCCTGCCCATTGCGGGGGAGTTGGACTAGATGGCCTTTAAAGGTCCCTTCCAAGCCAAAGCATTCTATGATTCTGTACCAAAAAGGCTGTTCACAACAATAACAACAACGATAAAAGAAAGTTGGTGTTTGGACATGCAAAGGTATTTATTGAGGTGACTTAACTGAGGGCACATCGTAACAGGAAGTTAAATACATTTCCATTAACCAAAGCCTTTGCTGGTGTTTAATTTCCCCATTTTTCTTTGTCGCAGGTGTCGTGTGGGAGAGAACTGGTGGTACAGAGGGGAGCACTGTGAAGAATACGTGTCTGAGCCACTGGTTGTGGGTATTGCAATTGCTTCTGTGGCAGGATTCCTTCTTGTGGCATCTGCTGTCATCTTCTTCTTGGCCAGGACCCTTCGAGACCAGTACACAAAGAGCGACACTGAGGAATCACAGGGGTAAGCGACACCACCTAGTATTTTAAAACACAATAAGGATAATGCTGCCGTAAATCTCATCTCAGACAGCTGACAAGCAACAGGATGTACAGGCGCCTCCAACTGCCAGGCTTCCTTCATCTACCTGCTGCCCTGCCAGGCCGCAGAGAAGCTCACAGTTTGTTTGTTGCTCCCCCAGGCAGGGCGACAGCCTCTCGTCCATTGAGAACGCAGTTAAATACAACCCCATGTACGAGAGCGATACGACTGGCTACAGCCATTATTACCGGAGATACCCTCAGCTAACCTCCTACAGCTCTACCAGTGCCGAGACATCCACAGACTACAGCAGCGAAGAGATCAGGCACATTTATGAAAACAGTGAGCTTACTAAGGAGGTAAATGGCCTTGTTTTCACAGTGGCATGGAAAAGATCACGTGAACAATAAGAGGTTGTCACTCTTGTGTAACCTGAGAGGTGGGCCCGGCCTTTCCCCAGTGTCTATGCTCTAGATAAACAAGTTGCAACTATGGCTGCTGCAGTTATTTAAGAGAAGAGAGAAAGGATTTCTCTCCCCGCTTGCTGTCAGGTACAGAGAAAGGAATGGGTGCGTTCTGACCCGTAATGAATTTCACACCATAAAGGAGCTGACTGCTTAGGTAACTTCACGGGAGCTGGGGGGGTTCGCAGTTGTATCGCTTGACACAGCCTTTGGCTTGTAACGCCAACTACCTTATCTAAGAGTAGTTATACAGCAAAGACCTGGCGCACCCAGGCCTTTTTACAGGTTGGGTTTTGTGGCGGGGGTTTTTTGGGGTTTTTTTTTGGGGGTTTTTTTTGTTTTTTTTTTTAAAAGTTTAGGTCTTTCTATAAGCTGCGAGTTAGATCACATCCTTCGCCTTTCATCCTGTATACACGGTACGCAGGGTTTACTCTAGAGGGCTAAAGAGAAAGGATTTACATCCAGGAACTAACCACACATCCTTAAACAAGTGTGAGAGGTGTCAATCCAGCCTGGAGCTGGGCTTGGAGGGAAAGCATCTACGAGAGAGAAATGGGTTTGTTAAAGCCTGTTGAAACACCGCACTCTGCCCAAACCCTGGTTTTGATTTAAAAGTAAGGGATTACTGGATTCCAGTGAAGTACTTTAAAAAAAAAAAAAAAAAAAAAGGCATAAAGAAGAATGTTAGTATTGGAGCGCCCGATTTCAAGCTCTACTCCTTGAAATAGCAAAGCATTGGAGTTTTATTTTCCAAAACCCAGAAATCAGGTATTTCAGTAGTATTCTAATTTCTATTGTCTCCTTACAATTGTGTTTCTTGTATTCCAGGAAATTCAGGACAGAATTCGAATTATAGAGCTCTACGCTAAAGACCGTCAGTTCGCAGAGTTTGTTAGGCAGCATCAAATGTGAGTGAAACGTCTTGTCTGGCTAACTCCTTTGGTGTGTTCTCATGTGGCCTTTACTACATTACTGTGTTTTTTTTTTATATAAAGGGTGTAGAAATGCTGGGACACTAGAGGGTAAGATTTCAACATTATTTCTGAAGAGGTTCAATCCCTTTAAAGTACTTAAAATAATCAGTGTCAAAAGCAGATAGCCCCAGAAGGTACGTAAAAAGCAGCGAAGAGGAATCCTGAAGTTGATGAGTGTCAGGGAAGCACTGACATCAGTTTAGGTCCCTGAAACCACAGACAGAACCTTCTTAACTCTTCTAGTGTAGTCGCTATTGCCTAGTGTTCTATTTAAAATAGAAATTTAAAAAGCATGTCAGTTTATCTTGAGTTCTCAAGACTTGGCAACGAACCAAAACCCAGCAGATCACTAGTGCAGTCCCGTCCAGTGTGGTGGGCACCTACCACAACAGAAAGCTTACAGTTCCAAACAATTAAGCAAGCTGAGCTGTGTGCTTTGATGAAAGTTAACCATGAAAAAGGCCATCAAGGAATTAATTATTAGCATACACACTCTTACGAACTGTATGCTCACTGCAGCAAGCAGCAAATTACAGCTGGCTGGGTTAGTTTGAAAGATACTGTAGGACAATTCCTTAGGATCCTATTAAAAATAGCTACAGTAGCAAAAATCTTGTGTTCCAAGATCATCAACTAGACTTTTTTTTAATTGCAACTAACAGCAGGTCACATTTTTCCATGTCAGTTGTTCATTTTTTCATCTTGAAAAGGATCAGCGTCTAGATTTTCCACAGCTGGAAAGCAGTAAGGGCTGCCTCATATAAGCCTCGAATCCAGTGTTTGAAAGAGACAAACTTAATCGTTGCTCCTCTGTTTTTCATTTCAGGAAGCTGCTTTAAGAAAAAAAGAAATCAGTAGAATGCACGTGGGAGATAAAGACTACCTTGTTGCCATAGCAATGGGCTCAGATGTAACTGCAAAGTTACTTATAGTCTTAACATTGCATGGATGGGTACAGATGTTTTCTAAATGAATGGCTAAAATGTACAGATGTCTGTTTATCTCCATTACTTCTGGCTTTTCTGGGTAAAGTGACATTTTTTAAGAGGTGATCAGAAGTGGCAGAGGTTATGAAAGTTCATTTTTCTTTAACTCTGAAACAGACAGTGAAAGTTTGTATACCAAGGCAAAAAATCTCCTCAGGTAAGAGAAGATACATGCACAACCAAAATAAAAGGCATGTTTAAAATCCCTGTCTGGGATTTATCCCCTTGCTGGAGGCTACTGTAACGATTTCACAGGTATAAAGCACTAGCGGAAAGAAATATTTGGTTTGCACGTGAATGATTTGTAGGGGAGAACTATTGTGCTAGAATTCTGTTAGCATTATTTTAAAGCAGTCCTGTTATAAACGCAAACAAAATCTCACTGGAGAAATTGCTCTGTTGTACAGATGCAAGCACGCATCGCCGCTGCCTGTCCGGGGCACCTCAGCAAGGCAGGGCGGTGCTCCGGCAGTAGCACCGGTGCTTTTATCGCCAGGGCGGTCGGCTCCTCCGCTGTTCCCGGCAGACACACGAGCTGGGGCACAGACGGGCTTCTATCGTACAGATGTTCTGGGAAGCTTAAGTGACTAACATTGACTTTTTTTGTATGTAGACAAGTTGTTTGATATTTTCTAAGTTAATATGCATTATTTATTTGTTGTGTATTTCCCTACCAGTTTATTTTCACAATGGATTTAATTGTTGAAATAGAAGGATGAATAGTTTAATGATTAAATACTACAGCGGCATTTGCGCCCATCCTTTTGAAAAACATTCTTAGTGTTCACTCAGTGGTGAATTCAGCCAACTAATATTTGAATTTTCTTTACTGAACTGGGCAATAGCCTGCCATGTGCTCTGTTTCAAAATCAGGCTGTGGTACTTAAGCGCATGCATATTTGGTAGATGGCAGCACCTTCCTACGGTGAAGGGAAAAAATGAGATGATTCTTGGCTTAGTGCAAGTCAGCGTAGAATTCCTTAAACAGAAGAAGTCAGCCTGAAGCATTTTACAATAGCTGAATTGAGATGGGGACCTCCGAGGTACAGAAACAGAGTTTTATCTTCAAGTTTTGAAGGGAGTTCTGACTACACGGTAAGGTGTGCTGGGGCTCCGTTCGGTCACCCGCTGTCTCTGGTTTAAGGCTTTAACCCGGCTGTCAGGGGTAGGGCACTCACAGTCTCATTTTAGCTTCCGCTAGCAACCAAAGCCAAGTTATTTGTTATTTCTACAAGGCCTGTAGTTCTTGGCCCGCATGTGCCAACAGCCACCTGATACTTCTTAGAGTTAGGCGACAGTGAGAATTACTTACTTGTCTATAGGCAGCTTAGCTGAACAAGTGAGTATTTCAGTGCAATTCTTCTACGTGTTCTGGAGAACCTCACTGGACCACTTGCGTACAATCTTCTTGCCTTGAGTGGCAGGGAATGGGTATCAGAGCCACACATCTGTCAAAGAAACGCTTGCGTAAACCACGGTAAGCCCCAATAATGCCAGACAGCAGGAAGCAACATGGTGCTGCTGAACACTGCTGCGACCAGATGTCATGAGGCCTCATCCTGCTGGGTGACCCAGGGGCTCTCAGAGCAGCTGGTCTGGAGCTTGAGGCACAGCCCCCTCCCTCCTGCCCCCGCAGCAGCGCGGTGGAGCCCTTCTGTAACGCCAGGGCCCGCCATCACGGTAACTGTACGACGCAGAGAAGTACCGGGCTCGGGGCAGGCACCAGCGTGGGACTCGCTTCTGTGCGGCTGGGCAGTTTAAAGGTATTCTCCTATTTGCTGTGCACAAGCCCAGGAGTCTTGGTTAGACTTAGTACGAGGTATTTCAGTGTATATACTGTGAATCTTTTGTGTGTCTGTATACATATGAACATAATGGTATCTTATTTTCACTACAATAAAAAATTATTTCCAAAATATTTTTTCTATATAATTAATGTAGAGATTATGAGTTTGGTATGAAGGGAGAAGGTATCTTAGCCATGACAATTTGTGCACGTAGGAGCAGAAAGTTTGTTGGTTTTTTTTTAAACAGAGTTGGTTAAGCTGTTAAACTCCTTTGCTAACGAAAGTGCCAAATATAGTTCATTATCACTTGCAAGGTGACAAATTCTGAGAATTCGTACTGGAAAGGACATAATTGAGTGCTTTGCTTTCAGTTAAGCTCTTTGCCCATTTTGAAGATGTTTCGGCTCTAATCAAAGAGCTGAAACACGTTGTTACTTAGGTGATCTTGAAGTCTTACAAACAAAAACACTCCCCCCCCGCCTTCAAACCTCTTCATCTAAACTGTTTAATGATGCATCTTACAACAACCCAAGGAGGACTCAATGAACTTACTTTGACACTTTCCCAATCCAAGGCAAGGAACTCTAAATATCTGAACAAAAAGAAAACCCCAACGCAGCCCCGCGTACACATCTACCAGTACTTGCTCTCAGTTCATGTGCAGTTTTTGCCTTGCTAAAAGTAAAAAGTGTGTGTCTGAACGACTTGGCGCGATTTAAGAACATGTACAAAAGCAGTTGCTGTTTACTGAACGCTGACAGGTCTGCCAGCTTCTGTGGCTCCCCAGATGGAAAGGAGGCCCTGCACGACACTGCCAGCTGCCCCTCTAACAGAGGAGCTCAAATGTACAGCAACCCATTTTGGACCACAGTGCCATCTACTGCAAAAACCTCGGGGTGTAAGTTCTGCCCACGCTATTTTTGGGGTCTCTCAAGGCACCAGTCCACAGTGGTAGAATTCTACCACGGCTGGAAATTCAAAGAGAGAACGAGCATTCAGAGCTGCAAGACTGACAGGAACTGCGCGCTTGCCTTTTATTTGGTAGCTTTTTAGCAAAGGACAGAGCCTTGCCCAGCAAAAAACCACTCAGTTACTCCCTATCTTTTAGCTAGTCTGTTACGGGCCGGTCTGTGGACTTCAGGTACTGCTAGGTAACAATTTGGTCCCAGAAAACAGCTTTCTTCAGGTCCTCAGACATAGCTGAAACTATGCTTTCCTCCTATCTCCTCCAAAACAAGGAAGCATGGATAAAGTTTAGATTTTTAAGAATCAGCAGCTTAGTTGTTAAAATGGAAAAAGCCTTTAACAATCGAGACTTCTGCTCCCGTTCCTCATCAGACCTGCTGGAATGGGTCCTTGCTGTGAAAGGCTGCAGAAGGAGCATGAGAGGACTCCGAGCACGCTTCCACACGGAGTCTGTGGACAGCAGGCATGCCAAGGTGCCGGAGCTCCAGCGCAGGGACCGTCAGCTCATCCTGTTAAAACACAAAGCAAAAATATTCGTCAACACCAATTTATCTGTCTGTCTGGGAGCACCACAGCACAGACATGACAGACTTTGTACAGCCTATGAAATGTGACAGGGCACTGTTACTATTTAAATAGTAGAAAGCAGGCAGCGATTTCATGGCCCTTTGTTTACTTGAGGTGCGCTATAACACCAGCAGCATTTCTGTCTTATCTTTCCACTGCTTGATCCAGTGTGGGAACAGATGCTTTATGTTCTACATAACATCCGTCCATTTGCTTTGGTTTCTCAACTGAAAAAAAAAAAAAAACCAAAAAAACCAAACCCACAGCTATTTCTGGGCCAGGAAAGGGAATTTGTTCATTTGTCAGTCAAAGTGGGAAGTTTTGTTTTTGCCACGTTCAACACTAGTTGGCTCTCCTACTCCAGATTATTAATGACCCCCAGGAATTTCAGTTGAGTTGCTGTCCTCTTGGACTTCCGCCCTCCTCGCTGGGTCACCCACTGCACTTCGCAGTGGGAAACGCACTCACGGCGGTTAGCTCTGCTTGGAGGATGACAGCAGGCTGCAACGCCAGAAGGACAGCTTGCCTGAGGTGCCACAGAAGGAGCCAGCCGAACACCACCTCACAACCTGTGCTTTTAGTTGTCCTGTGTTTCCAGTCCAACACAAACCAGATTTCAACTCTTATTTGTTTCAGGATGAAAAATACCCTCAGTGCTGGAATTTTGTGGGATACATGCCAATTTATTATTTTTTAAATCAATTCTCCCATCAGCACATCTCAGGACTATGTTTATGTATTAAATATCTAAGTTGGAGTAAACTACACTTGAAGCCTGACCTTTTCTACGGGGACCACCTCCCCACCCCCAGCTCTCCTTTACACAACGAAAACAACAAAAAATACCCTCCGTCTTGAATCATTGGAGGTGGAAATGTTATTCAAAAATCTCATACTAAACACAACTCAGAGTCAGTGTTAACTGGCGTTGCAATTGCATCTCCACAGCTGATTACCAGATGGGGAAACTATGCCTTTCTGGAAAGGCGGCTGTAGCTTGAACAGAAATGAAAGCAGGAACAATAATGGATACGGCCATCAAAACTCTATGCAGTAACGCAGGCACGCGGCTGGGTAAAAGAGGGCAAGGGAGGAGGCAGCCTCTCGGCGGTGGGCATACGAACAATCCCAAGAGTGAAAGACCTCCATCTACTCACAGGAGACCGCGACAAGGAAATTCACTCAGCTCCACCTCAAGAGGATCACGGTGATTAAATGATCCCTCGGCCCATAAAGGGAGGGGGATGCAGAGCACTTCCAGCAGCAGCACGGAGCTCAAGTCTCCCAGCACGACCCCCAGGTAAACTGCTGGCTGTTCACAGTTCCGGTCATCTGCTCAGCACAGGAGCAGCTGTTCTTCCCATCCCTGTTTTCAGATGGGAAGATGAGAGGGTTTTGATCCACAAAAATGCGGTATACAGTTCTCCTGTAAACCAGGGACCGCTGCACAGCTTTTTTATTTTCTCTTTTTCTTTTGTTATTTCTTATTTAAAGTTTTGATTAAAAACAACAAACCAAAGCAACCACCGACAGAAAAATAATCAAAAAACCTTCCCACACTTCACTTTTTTAGGGTTTGCTTTCTCCCTGCTCCCCTTAGGCATGGATAGAAACCCACAGCTGTGGTGGGAAGGCAGCGTGGTTCCAGAGAGCTCCTCCACAAGAAGTTCTCACTTTGCCCTTCTCCCCTTCACATGTATAATGTCAGCTCGCGTGTACCGGCTTTAAAACCATCAAACCAACCAGCCAGCCCACACTGAAATACCCTCCCGAGGCTGGCAGTGAACATGCCTGGAGCCTCATGCACGCAGAGACTGACCTTTCAAGAGAGTCAAATCTTTTGCATTATGCATGTAGCTCCTGATGGGATGTCACATCTAACGCAACGCTGAATACACCAAGCTAATAGAAAGCAGAACCAGTGGGTAGATGACTTAAAAGTAAGGCTGATGGCAGGCGGTTTGGGGCCACCTCTCAGCACACCCCACGACTCCACAGGCATTTTTCAAAGGGCAAAGCACTCACCTGCCAAGAAAAAGGGAAACGGAAGCTGCTGGTAAGACATCCGAAGCAGAGAAACAGTCGCGGTTTGCAGGCCGCATAAGCCAGTCTCCAAGAAGGGATCATTTAGCCTGGAAAGAAGGAAGAAAGTCATGTTAGGAGCAACAAAGTAAATGAACAGGTTATTATTTTTAGGGTTTTTTCCTATATAAGGAAGAGGAGAAACATCCCATAATCACTATGGTTTGATATACGTTCAACTCAATAAGCTGCTCCTGGCTAAATATCCTTAACATTGCGTTGCAGAGGGGAGGGCAGAACTCCGATCGTTTTGCCCCGTCAGGCCTTCTGCAACCTGCAGCTGCCACATCCAGAGCTAAGCAGGGAGGAAGGATCGCCCAGAGCCTAGGGCTCCAGCAAGGGAGGTCAACTGGAAAATTTTACTTCTGAAATATTAGTGAGGGCTGTGCGTGACCGAGCATAGCTGAGGTTCTGCAGCTTCACTGCTCAGCACCTATTCGAGAGCCGTCTTGTATCGAGCACCCTCAGCTGTCTGCGAACAAACTTGTAAACCATCAACCGTTCCTCTCCAGATGGATCATCGCAAAGTGTTCCACGTCATGATAGAAAAACCCAATTAGCTGTGCTAACCAGTATGTTCCATAAACATACAACAAAACTTCCCACTGTTTAATTATTTGTGTGCAAAAAGCAGATGATTTTATAACATGAAAAACTTGAGCTGGCAGATCACGGGGGGAGAGAAACCACAAGAAAACCCAGCAAAAATGGGAGAGCTGTTCAGCCCTGTAATATAGAAAACTAAAGAGGTGAATTCTTCAACCCTCATGTAAATCTCTCATGAACGTTTTTAAAACCAGCTCTAGTTAACTAAGCCTCTTGCAGTACGATGTCAAAATGGTCGTGCACAGTCCCCGTTCTGCTCTGGGAAATGGGAAACCTCAAATCTAGCAGAGATCGGTCAGCAAACAGAGGAGGCGTTCAGGGACCAAATCTGAACACCAAAAGTCTTTATGCAGTTTCAAAAGTCAGACCATGCAAAAACCCATACACAGTTCATCCTGAGAAACAGACCTAGTACAGCCAAACACAATTACTTACTCTTTGACGGGCTTTTCTAAGACCACCAGCTGTCTCGCACAGCTGGATTTACTCGATCATTTCAGGACTTCTGCTGGTCTACACGGTGCTTGCCTCAAAAACTCTGCCACTTTGAGCTTTCTCCCCTCTAGTTAATGGAAACAACATCAAAGGGCTTCAGCTTGGAAGGGCCTAATCAGAACTTGGTTCCAATTAAAGAAGCGTTCAACCCAGCCCGCCAGCACCAGCAATACTGACTGCTCTGCATCTGTGCCAACTGGATCCCGCTTCAGGATGCTTTTGGGGTGAGAAGCAGGGGCAAAAGAAGGGGAGAAAAAATGGACAAAAGACAAAGCTTGGCTACGGTCTGGGTCAGCAACAAGTCAGAAATAAAAGTCTAAGTGAAACTGTAGCCTTAGGCACACTGTGAGGGAAAGCAGGCAGTCCTGTCCCCCTCTGGTTTTACAGGCTCTTACTAAGGGCAGGACAAAGGAGAGATGTATTGCCACAACAGGAGTGACAGGAGCAGAATTCCTTCAGCTTTGGAGGAAGCCTGGAGGGACATTTCCACTGCAGGACACGAGGCACTCTAGGAAATACTCATTTCAACTTGGTGTCTGTTTGGTGTGTGCACTGAAACACCCGCTCTGTTTTTCCACACACACAGAGCATGGTGAAACCAGAGTTAAAAATCTAACCTCTGAAATGAACTATGAAATGAACCAGAGCCAAGGCAAAGAATACCTTCAAACTGGGGGAGGAAGGACTGAGGGGAAGAGCACTCGAGCTTCTTACTAGTGCCAAAACTCACAATTTGAAATCTCTCTACCTTTCCACATTTTTTCCACCAACATATAAAGAAAAAGCAAACACTGTTTCAGTTTTTTTCATAACGTAGGCTGTCCTTCCTTAACTTCCCAAACAAACCTTTCTATTTTTATTACCCTTTATCCATAATTACCGCACACTCAGACCCCCACCCCCAAAGTCTAAACCTGCATGTCACTATGGCAAAACTTTTATCACTAGCAGCTCCCCGATACCACTCAGACTCTAAACTTTCCTTATTCAGAGGCTGAGAACAGAATGGCCTCCTATCCATACAGTCATGCCTTCATTTTCAGTCTTTCTGCAATAAAATATTGCAAGAGCTTTTTCCAAAGCAGGCGTAGTGGGTTTTGTTTTGTTTTATTTTTAAAACCAAAATGCAGCAGAGGATCTCACTAAGATACGGAGTTGTTTTACTGACAGCTATTTAACACACCAGATGTATAAAGCCCTTCTGATATTCATTCCAATTCAAGGGCACGGCTGACCGTCTGTACCTGTTGATGCGGGGCAGAGATACTATGCTTTCTCCACTTTTTATGGTACCAAACGGTGACCAAACAGCCATGTCTGGAGTCTCATTCTCCATCCCAAGATGCAAGAGCAGCTGTATCAGCCTGGTCTAGTTACAAGGTTTTTGGTTGACTCCAGCTGACTAAATCTCACTTGCAGCTGCCTTCAAAATACCATATGGGCATATGTGGTACGCCTGAGCATCAGCAAGAAAGCCAAAAGCAACCACAGCCTGCCAAGCAACTGTCAGCTCAATAAAGTTGCCATACAATATGCGGACCACGAACAGTCAACATCATACTAAAAGGGAAGACTATTAGCTTAGCTTGGATTCAGGCAAATGGTCTACAGGTAAAGATCCCGCACAGGGCAGCACAGACTGACGTCCGCTGTAGGTTAATTTGTCTTTGTGGGTAAGCTATTCTACACGGACCACGAGGCCACTCAGGCTGCTCCCAGCACCGAGCCTGAGCTGGTCTGCGCACAGCAAAGCTGGCTCCAGGCCTGCAGCAGGGGAGCGCTCAGAACACCACGAGCGATGGCTTGATCAGTGCTGATCCTGCCTTAATCAGCCACAGAGCTCTGGAAAACCAGGCTGGCGGCAGCAACCCGGAGCAGCTCTGGAAAGGACTGTCCCACAGGGGCAGCCAGCATCCCCCTCTTCATTGCACCCACAGCGACAGCAAGTGTCCTCTCAGCAGCTGCAAAACTGACATTTTCCAGTGTCTCCTGAGCAGACAGAACCACAAAGACAAGAGTGTTCTCTGGTTTCAGGGGTCTGAGGACAGCTCTCCTCATAGCTTACTAGAGAAACTGGTTCCATGACTGACTGCTCTGCAGAAGACATTAACTACTGGTAGTGTCTTTGCTTCTTAAAGGAAGACTGAAAAAAATGCAGTCCTACTCAAAGCGTCAGCATAAGCTTTGACGTTTTTCTTGCTTTTAATTATTTCTTTAAATCATGCTGGAATGCTTAAGCCTGTCACTTTTAATAAGCAACTTGTCAACTCAGATATTGACACATTTCTGAAAAATCTGCTGCAAGGTGTTTCTGAAGATTAAAAGCTTCTGGTTCTGTTTCTTTATACATAAATGGTATTTACTGACGTGCTTTTATGATATAAAACATTCCTCAGAAGACAGAGCTGTCAGCCAAACAGCCTTAATTCAAGCACTAGTGTTTTGTACCTACCAGCGCAGTACCTGTACCAGAGCAGAAGCTGTTTCAGGGGTGATACAGTCAAGTTAAACACATTTCCTCATTATGGTCACATTAAACATGCTCCAGGCCCGTTCTAGAGGCAGTGTGTTGCAATCAGGGTGCTTTCTGCAGAAAGCTGGCTGAACATCCCCCTCTGGACGCCTACCAGCCTGAAGAACATCCAGCCACTGAATCCCTAAGCATCTCCTACGGCTCCAGAGTTGATCACGGGCCAGTCTCGAAATCTTGTGGTCTAGGTAAAGTCCTTCAACACTGATCTTTCCCTTAGCATCTCCCCCCAAAACTGCCATCCAACCACCCAGTCACCAAGGTCCAATCTTTAATATCCTCCCTGTATCATAAATAAGCCCTGCTCCCAGAACCTCAGAACCGTCTCATCCCGCTCTGGTAGATTCTTGCCAGCAGTGACAATAAGCACTGGCCATTGTTCACAACAAAACATTTTTTGTAGTAATAATGAGATATTATCCACCAGCACACGTATCGCTTCCCAAGTTATCACACTTATTTGCAGTTTGCCTCTCTGCTGAGGCTGCCAGTGACAGTCCATACCCACTGGAGAGTGCAATGAGACGGCTAACTCATTTCACGTAAGCCCCCAACTTGCTATCCAAGGGCAATTAATTTTCTAGTTGGCACTGAATCTCAGGAACACTCGCATAAAAAGAACACAAACCCAAATGCTCTAAGTTACACTTCATCTGAACATTGTCCACATAAATAAGCACAGACATTAATGAGAGAGAGATGTCAACACTAAGAGGTGTTGAAAATTATTTTAGGAATAACGAATGCTTCGGGGATTAACAGTACCATATGGTACCTTTCACCTCCAACTTACTGGTACAAATCCAGCTAGAGCAGCATGAATAAAAGCCTTTACCATCTGCTGACTTATTACTTTATGGAAAATAAACAGGTGTTTGTATCACACACAAACAAAATCCACCATCATAACTGGAAGTCTCGTTGGTTTTCCCAGTAGAGAGATCAAAGAGGGCCAGAATACTCTTCTCTCCCCCAGTACAACTAGTCTGTATACGTGAGGAGCGAGGACAGCTGAATGCCAAATACTACTACCACCCACTATCAGAAATTAAAATATGACCTACTATGTTTCCAGCAACAGTCTTTTTCAGGGAACAGGACGATATATGGCTTTCAAACTGAAATCTCATCTGCAGCAGGTGCAACAATATTCTCCCTCCCTACAAGCTTTATCTTGCTTGTATTCTTAGACCATCACTGCTATGACAGCACTACTATAAAATATTTCACATTTAGCAGCCTTCCTATCAGCCTTAACAAGGAAGCCTGAAGTAATCAGCATCCATACCTCAAGTGAGTTCATTTGAATATTATCCTTTTTTATTCAAGAGTACTGAGTTTGAGTTACCCCATTTGTTTATAAGTGTTCCAGTTTCTCCCTATCAGTTAGAAAGGAGATTTTTATTATTATTATTACATGAAACATGCAAGCATTTACTGAAGGTTTTAAACTTCATAGCAACAGATACATAAGTATCCTCAATTTATGTGGAAACCACTTTTTGTATATCAGAATTTACTGGCTGTTTAATGCATCTTATCTTTGTCAGTGGCATATGGGAGCTTCTCTGAATAACTCAAGACTAGAATAGTCAGAGCATAATTTGTTTGCCTTCTTTAAAGCTCTATTTTTATCCTGGAGCAAGCAGAGTTTTTTTGGCTAAGGCTGAATGCAGCTACTCTCACATCACGTAATGACCAGGAGCACAAATCACATCAGAGAAATCTCTTAAGTTTCCTTGGCAAATCTGCACCTGCTGTTTTGTAGCCTCTTAATAGAAAAAACAAAAACCCACCACCAAACCATTAAGTATTCTTATTTCACAACCACACGTACACTTTGAACGCTACAGATCAAAGGCATGGTAATACAGACCAGACACTTTCTATTATTCCTCCTTTGACTGTTTTATCAGTATGATTAACACACAACAAGTAAGACAAAGCTAGAAGTAACTAAGAGAGATTTGTTAAACCAAAGATCTGCCAGAAACATCATCCTACAAGTCATATTTTGTTTCTTCATACAGCAGACACGCTAGCTCCCTGGTCTGACCACCTGTGTCTTGATGCACTGTCTGGCAGGGCACCTCAGGGAAAATTTTCATGCCTCTGCTAGACTTTTCCAGTATCTTTGAGCTTTTATCCTTACTCTGCCAAATACACACATACTATATAAATAAAGGATCAGTGACTACTAAGTCACTAAACATTCAGGGCCAAAAGCAGCCCTGTACAACAGAGAACAGTCTGCGTTATTTCAAAGTGACCAAGCTCCAGGTCCTAGTTTAAACACAGTGTGCACTTAAGTCTCTAACTTCTCCGTTCGCTTCCAGTTCTTGTATGCTATCGATTAAACCGCTGCTGAACCACAGTGGAAGTCCTAGGTGAATTAATGCACAAGGGGTGTCTCAAGGGGTGTTCTCCCCGCAACTACGTGCCATGCATAAACAGTTACTCAAGAATTTCAAAAGGACCAGAAAGTGCACGGGCCCAGATGGCATCATGTCAGCCACTGTCTGCTAGAAAGGCTTAACCCATTTTGGGATTTGCTTGGCACTTATCCATTTAAGATTTTAATCCACAGCCTTTGTCCTTCAGATTCTTCTACGTATTTGTGGCACAGACAGAAGGCAAGATTGCTCAATTTGAGCCTTACTTTCAGACGCCTTCCTTGTCCCTCCTGACAAGTTTCATGTCTCTCGCCAAAATGAGTGGCTTCTCTTTGTCAGCTGTGTGTCACTACTCCAGCATGCCTTCCCAGGGGAACAAAACAAAACGCCAGCCATTTGACACCTGTTTAAATGCAATTATGAGCTGGCTGAAACTAGATGGACTCCTGAAAAAGAGATAAAGGGACAAAGTCTGCTTTGAAAGGGACCACAAAACATCCCCGCAAGCTCGCACTGTTCTAACAAAAGGTAAACCAGGAGCTACAGGAGGTACCAGGGACTCTGTGTCATCCCCACAAAACCAGCTCAAACCAGAGTGCAGCGGCATTTGCAAGGCAGACCAGGTGGCTTGTTGGAGGCTGCGTAAAACCAGAGCAAAGCTCCCAAGAGATTTGCTAACCTACCCATTTCACAAAAAGGGCACAGTCTAAGCTACCAGTGTCTTCCCACCATTTCCAGCATCTCTGGAACCATGCTTCCCAAAAGGCAGAGAAATGTTCACCGGGAACTCATCATTGGTTCATCTGCACATTGCAAAGACCCCTGCAGTAAACTCTTAGAAGCCTTGTGGTCCACGTAGGAGCAGACATCATCATAACCATGGATGCATCAACATTCTTCTGGGCAAGCTTAAACCCAGATTTCAGACCTAGGTGCCGATCACTTGATTTACCTTTGTAGGAATATACAAGGAAAACCACCTCTAACTTTGTAACCGGGGAGGTCCAGGTGCTAGCTTTTCGGACCTTCACTTTCAAAGGAAGACTCTCAGCCTGTGGAACTGCCCATGGAACAAAAGAGCCCTCAGTGAAGCCAGGGTGGAGCCTACAGGCAAAACAGATCACTCAAGCGTTCGGTATCGGCCACCCTGGAAACTTTGGGTAACACAGGTGCAATTGCAGAGGCTGCTAAACCTACCTAAGAGCGCTCCTTTCCACCTTCTCCCTGTGCCCACTTGGGCACTTCTGTTGCCAGCGTGTGATGACCAGAGGTCACACAACTATGTGCTCAGCTGAAGCACGGAGCCCAAGCCAGCAGCCCAAGCCAGCAAGACCCCCAAGCCCGAACAAGCATTTTAGCTCTATCGTATCAATTGGCTGCCCATCTGGCTTCACTGGTGCCAATGCTGGCAAGGGGGCAAGGAATGCTTTCTGAGCACAGGGGATGGGGGGACTTCTCTTGTTGGCACTGACCTACATGTTTAAGGTGCAGTTTCATAATCAGCCTAAAGTCACAGTGGGTGCTTGGTACCTGACCCGCAGACCACACAGCCGGCTTTCTGTATGAACACTACTACTGTTTGCCCATTTGCTTCTTCAGTATTTTACAATATTCCCTTCTAGCCCTCTAAGTGGGATTCCTACCAATACCTCAAACTATCAGAATGTCTGAGGAAAACAGACTCCAAATCCAGCATTTTCCTTTTCTGCAGAGAGAAGGGAAAGTGCAAAGGAGAAAAATACTTTCCACACGCATGCTCACATACAGTTTGCGTCTGTGACGTCCTCCTCCTTAGTTACTGAAGGCAAAGTCTGAAGGACTGCAAAATCTTTTCAGTCATGAATTACTCAAAAATACGGATACAACTGTGCCTAGACTTTACATGTCCAGTTAACCCTTTTAGCTCAGTCTCCAGGTGGGGCGGAGGTAATAAATAAATAAATAAAACTTCAAATGCAGATTTTTTTTTTTAAAATGACACACAACTACCAATGCACCAACTGCAGACTGCAGTGTTATTACATGTACCAGAAAATGCTTACAGAAAAAAAGGTGTGTGTGTGAGCTAACAGTATATTTTGGTTTGTAATTTTCCCTGCCACAGTTTCTCTTTTAGTTTCTGATTCTTTGCGCTCTCCTTCAATTTTATGAACTTCTCCCACCCCTTAGCTGCATTTCTTACAGTATGAGTATAATCTTTCATTTTCTCCCTCCAGAAAGTGGGACTTGAATGAGTCTTGCACACTGAATGGCACCTGATGTGATTCTCTCATGTCCCATCTCAAGTGTCTCAACTTTAAACACTACTTTGTGTCCCCTTATACCCAATTGTCTTTCCTTGATCTCATTGTTAAACTCCAAGCTCAACAGCATGAGCTAATTATTGAAAAGAAGGACTAAAAGGTGGCCGGCTTGCTATTTACCTGTAATAAGAGAAGCTGTCTGAAACCAGAGGCATCTTCATCTTGCATACAAAGGCATTTAACAAGACCCAGTGACCTGATGGTGAACTTCGAAAAAATGAACACCAAATGAGAAGCAGTTTTCAGAATCAGATCAGATTTTCATTACTCAGATCCCGGACTCACTCCTGCTTGGAGTCCTCAAACCCAGATGCTCCCTCCCCCAACTTTCTAAAAAGGGACACCTGAATTTAACTTCCAAGAAGAAAATGTGATGGCCACTCCTGAAGGCACCTGACAGCAACACCTTTTGGCATGAGTGTGTGTACTTCATCCTTGTCCTCATTTGCACCCCCAATGCAGCTGACCACACAAAACTAACATACCGCTTTAGCCTTCACCACCTCTCCTCACCCACTTTTGGCAATTCTGCATTACATTCTTTACACGACTACCATGATATAGATGAGCTTCAGGGTACAGAAACACTTATATGAAACTGGGTTTACTGGGCATAAAAATCAGGATATCTGTGTAATATGTGTACAAAAGCACAACTTCATACACACACAGAACTATTCCAGCCAGCAAGTTTGGACTGCCGTGTTCTCTGAAACAGAGATGAAAACAAGGACCAAGGGGAATAAAGCTACTGCAAGTTAATGCACGCACGCATACACGTTATGCTGGAAGTTTCCCCAGTGGCTCAGATTCTTACTTCTGTTAGGTTCAAAGGGGGCTTCTTCCCTCAAAAATTTTATCTGCTCCCATGGTTCAAATATGAATTACGCAAACTTCACAAAGGAATTAATTGGGGTTTGAGTAAACTCTTATCAAATTCTGTATCCTGACCTGAGTTTTGCATCTTTTTTTCCTGACATTCTGTAATGGTTTTAAATATAAAACACAGCCAAAAATAATCTCAGATTCTTCTTCTGTAGAGATACCGCAGCTGTGACACTGACCACAGCATCTTTGTGCGCGTCTCTCTCTCTCCCCCATCTCCAGCCTGTGCCTGCTACTTCTTTCCCTGGAGTACCTAAACAATCTGATCTCTGTCATCAGCCTGATCATTTTTTCTTCCAGCCCCATAACATTCTTGACTGCGACAGCCACCGAAGTCACCATTTGCCTTTCTATGCTCACCTCAGTTCCTCAGAGCTATTCAGTGTAGTACTACTTAGATAGTTACCCTAGCTGGTAACTTCAGTTACACATCCTTCACTCATCTGCCACCCTCACAAGCTTCGTGGCTCTATTAGGGCACATCCTCTGTCTCCAGGAACATACTCACCTGCTCTTCCATTTTACTACTTCACTGTACCTCCATCCCATCCCATGTTGTGCCACCATCCTTTGCCGTCCCACTCTCTGCACTACCCCCAATAGAAAACTCTTGCCCACAACTGTCGGTAGAGATTTCTCTGTCCTCCTTCTAATCACCTCTTTGAACCACTTTTAATCATGATTCCCCACCCCAACCCCACAGACAGACATGTTTCCCCAGGAGGAAACCTACCCAACAGACCTACACAATTATTGCTGCTAGCTTAAAAAAAACCACCAATCCAAACTTACAGAAACCTAAGAAAACCACTGAGAAGGTAAGAAAAGGAAATTGAACTTCTTTGTAATAACACAGAGAACTATACCCCATTCCCAGTTATATATAAATATATATATATACACAGACACACAAACACACCATTCTCATATTCTGAAATTACTTCTGGCCTTGATCATTTAGTTTTCAGAATCATGTTAAATGTTCTCTGCTCCGGGTCACAGCCTTAGCTCTGTCACAGGCTTTCTACGTTATCTTAGGCAAGTTACTAAATCTCTGGAAGTCTGGAGCACCTGGTTCCTCTCCACTAGAATTACAGGAGTACCCAGCTCGCTCAGATTCATGACAGGGCAATCAATTCTGCTCTGTATGCCTGTTTCCCAATCTCCTAATTTTGCTCCTCTAATATTTAACAGGGATAACGTTAGTGCCTCATCTGGGTGCTCAAGAGGGCACTCAAGCACTTGAGGAACGTTCAGACAAAAGTTGTACAAATGAATTGCAGTAAAAGAGCAAAACCAAAACCCAGCAAAACCCAACAAATCTGGCCAACAATAAACATAAAACAAAGCAGAGAAACACCTCAAACCCTAATTGTGGAGGACAAATAAAGATTTATGAAAGATCCTGTCAGCTACTAGACATGTATTACCTCTCCTCCATGTTACATCTAGAAAATTCTCTGTGTTTATATTGTTCACCTACATAGGTGCTTCACCTTGTGTCTCATTAACCATGGTGTCAGCGTCTAGCAAGCTGTCAAGTGGCATCACTAATAATTGTTGTCTTAAAAACTGCATGCTGAACGACCAGCGAAAGAGCTCATTAGAAAGAATAAAGGAGAAAATCTGGCCAAACTTCTTGTTAATTTTCATTTATCCTTTAAGGACAATGAGGAGAGCAGATGGTTTATCATTCCTGCACAGCTTCTGAGTAAAGAGTGCTGATCCATTGATTTAAGAGTCTTATCTCCTGTCAGCCCTGTGTTTGGGAAATGGCATATTGCAAGGTTTCCCCTTATTACAAGGCTGCTTTCCTGACAGGCCTGGAAAAAATTTAAGCTTTCCTGTCAGTCAGATGAGCCCCTTTATCCCATCTGGCGACAAACGTTGGATAAAAATAGACTGCCATCTGACTAAGCAACTGTGCGCCTGAAAGACACATGCCGGAATGCAACCAATGTGAATATTAGTTGATCAGCTGATGCCTCTCCAGCAACACCTTATGGCTGCCAGGAAAGCAGATGACACTTCTTTCAACAGCGCACTTAAAAAAAATTAAATCGAAAGTGAGCATTTGGCTTTGTGTTTTTGGGGGTTTTTTTGTTTGGTTTTTGTTGTTGTTGTTGTTTTGTGGTTTTTCTTGGTTGGTTTTTTTGGTTGGTTTTTTTTTGAGTGGCTATACTACAGCATCCCTATTTTAAAGAAGGCTTGTTAACTTGAGCCTTCTCCATGCGTTCTGTGCAGAAAGCTTCATGCTATTTCATTTTCACCTTTTGTGCTTCTTTCTCCCCTTTCACTTTTTGGGACAGAAGGGAAAGAGAACAAACTCAAAAGCAAAGATGGTTCAGAGGGCTTAGAAGACTTGTACGTAAAGACTTTGATGTAATGCATACCACTCTGCTAGTTTGGCATACAGAAATGACTGTTGTTGGCTATTAGGAAGGTCATAGGACAAATAGAGATCAGGCTTTGTCATAGTAAAACATTTCATGGTACCCTAAAAGTATTACGAGTATTTTGGTTTTATTCACAGAAACCTCTTCTATCTAAAATTCAATAAATAAATAAATCCTATCAATCACTAACACAAGCTAAAAAGAGTCAATAAAGTAACCGAGGTGAAAGAGAGAACTCTTTTCTCATCAACACATACTTCATCAGTTTAGTCACTTGAATTGGGTAACCTTGAGAAAAGAAGTTAAGTGACAGCAACTCTGCTGACATGAAGTTTGAATCTGTTCTATTACTTCAGGCTGAATAAAAATTTGTGGTAGCTCAGAATAACATGACTTTACAACTATCAAATTTTAACAATTTTAAAGCATAACTTCTGAGAAATTTTTGATGCATGTATACAGAGCATAACTCATGAAGGTTATGCTTTGCTACCTGAAGCCCACATTTTGGACCGCAGAGAAACATTCACCTGCCTTTCCAACGCTCTTCTACTCCTTCACTGTCAAATGTATTTAAGCAGATAACCTACAGCACACAGTCATCTCTGCTGGAATTTCTGGACTGGTACTTAACTTGAGAAATTGCAATATTCTTTCGCTCATGCTTCTCCAAGTAATTTACTTTTATACATCTATAAGTAATAATGATAATTAAAAGTCTTATATTTTTGAGTGTTATCATTGTGCCCTAGAAATGCATTAGACAGGGTACCTCCACTTCAAAGCACCAGCATATTATTTTAGTTAGGAAACAGCACAAGTTTGGATGCATCAGGGAAGGAAAAATTCAGGGAAGTAGTCAGTATCTACTGCCCTAAGGACTGACCACAGACTAGACTGTTACCTCTAGACTGCTACCTCTACATTACGATGGAAGACTCTGCTTCAATGATAACTTCCAAGAAAAATTTAAACAAATGCTATATTAGATATGAGACGAAAAGCCAGTTTCCCAGAGAAATGCGGAGATGCAGTGTTCATTTAATTCATTTATGTCACATGATGATCCACACTGAAGGGAAGAGTGGAAAGAAGAAAGTTCCTAACTTTTACTGTCACCCACCCTGTTATTACTAGATTGTCTTGAAGACATGTCATGGTCCTCAACAAGACTAGGTGAGCAATTAATTCAACACATCTCCAGAAAACTACCACATATTTATAGTATCTCAGAGCAACATGAATTATAGAGGAAAACATATGTCTCTCAGTCCTCTACTGAAGTCTTTGAGGAGAGAAAGACATCTCCAAGATGTAACTACAATTAGTTTAGGGAAAGCTGCCACTTTCTACTCGAACTCCACAACAAAAAAATTCTGACTGGAAACCGTGCATCACTGACTGATGCTTTGAATGCTGCTAGAAGGCAAACAAAGCCATTCACCATTTTGCAACAGAGAAGGGCTAAATTACTTTGCACAACCCACCTGCCACCATGCAGGAAGTTTGGTTTGTTTTTCTGCTTTTTAAAAAACTAACAATAACATCCTTTGCAAACAAAATGGTAGCAACCAGTCTGACACAAACATTAAACTTAAATCCTCCCTATTCTGCCTACTCCCCATGTCAGTTATTGGATGATGAATGTTTCAGATCTTGCAGAGGACATGTCCTTAGATCCCAGAGCAGACAGGCAAAGTTCGAACTTACTTCCTTTTAAATATGGCAATTAGTTCTTGGTCCACATATGCATTTTTTAATTGTGTTATCAAAAAAGGAGTGTCTTAATAATTTTCTTCCAAGAATCACATTTTGCTACCTAGAAGCAGAAAGTCTGTAAAGAGCAAATATATATATATTAAAAAAAGAAGGAGACTCTCAGATCACAGAAAAAATGGGAGCTTCCCATTTTTCCAAAGGATACTCTATCTGTTAGAAGGAAGGTCATTTTAGGATTATTCTAGTATATACTTTCCATTAGCTGCGAGCCTCCTGCTCACCTATAAGCTGCTTCTCCTTTTAAGTGCAGCAAGGACTATTCATCCTAGTTGCGGGGCTGTATGCGGTCAAACTAAATGATTGCATTTGTGCTGACGAGGATCAAATGAACATGTAGGGTCAAAAAAACCTGTACCAGCTGAGCTAATTATAGCAGGGGGTGGGGGAGATTAGAGCTGGCATGGTGGGCTTTAACAAGTGATGCGAATAAACCTGCACAAGTATAAACTGCAAGGATTTATTGCAATGCAAATGCAGGAATGAGAACTTGAGTCATAACTGTCTCCTAGCCCAAGAAGACAGGATATGCGAGCTGTTGATTGTAACATGTTCTCAGCTTTCAGCAGCATGAGTAAAAAGAGCACGTCCTGTTGTTGATTTTTCTTCTTTTTTCGTTTAGCACCTTTTTTTTGTTGGGGGGGGGGGGGGGGGAGGGTGTGTGCTTTCCAGCACCTATTTTTTGCAGGGTGTGCTTTCTATGAACTCTCACAGCTGCACTCCTCAGTATGCTTTGAGAGGCAGCTGAGAGGAGAGGGGAAAGTGAGTGTTCTGATGGCCATTCAAGTAATAACAATTCAGAGAGTTTTATCCTATTCAAGCAAAGCCAGCCTTCTATTCCAGACTGGTGACCAAGCTTCTTCCTCTCAGTTTGAGTGACCATCATGTAGTGGCTGGACAAAAAGGTCTATTACAAGGAACACCTCCTGTAGTCAGTCTGGGTCATTTTGTGATGTGCTACAGACATCACACAAGAAACTGAAGTTCAGTACCTTTCACTACAGAATTGCCCAGAAGGCCTAAGTGGCCCCTGATCAAATAACATACCACTTAAAAAAACATATCCATTAGTAAACGTGCCATTATTTCAAAAGGATGTGTTTGAAGCAAGCAGTACTTGAGATAATGCCTTGCTGACCGATAGATCTGCTTCCCACGATAACTGGAAGGCTTACTTTACTTTCCAGGAAGTTCTACATGTCTGTTGGTCATGCAGGGCCAATACCACCACCACAGAAGCAGCATTTAGTTCCTACATCATTACATAGTAGTGCAATCACTGCTCCATGACCTCGTTCTGGTTACATTTCTACCATTTTTCTAGAAGATTCTGGCAGCCAAATTGTTCTTGTAACTGACACACATAGAAATAATAAAAAAAATTAAAAAAGAAAAACACAAAAACCCCTTAACAAGAACAAAACCCAAGAAATCCTGCTGTCACATCCCAGTTAAAAGAACAAGAAATCACTAGTATGACAAAAGATTCCACAATGCCTTCTTTTTTGCCACTTAAAAATTACTCCCATCTTTAAGCTTCACCCATTTTTATTGTTCCAAGATATTTTTACAAGTCTCAAATTGTGTTGTTACATATTCAAGGGTAATAAAAGGATTTTTATTCGCTGGACTATTCACTGTGCCTATACTGCACAACAAAGCCCAAAGCAGAAACACCTGGGCTGGCCCTTCTGGACAAAGTGGGGTTGTACCATGGCCAGACTGCAGCTCCCACCCAAAAGCAGAGAGAGCACGGTGCCGCAGACCAGCAAGCTGTACCACCTGGGGCTTACTAAGGGTGTGCTGACAGTGGCAGTGCATCAGCTCCAAAATGGGGACAGTCTCCGCCTGGGCGGGTACGCTGTGCCCCCATGGCACGATACACTCTTGCTTACCGGAGTGCCAGGCAAGTGAAGTGCCTCAGCACCCAGAACCTCTGGCCCAACTCGCCAACTTATGTCATACCCACAGCTAAAAGCCTGCGACAACAAAGCACCGGAAAGAACAGAAGCCTCATGCTTCGGGTCGTAATCCAATCCCAGGATTAGGGATTAAAAGCACAGGCTTTCAGGGCAAAAGCGAACAATCTGTTCTGGTGAGTTAAAGCTTCTTGCGAAGAACAGACAAACCAATATTGGTTCTTGTCAACTGAAGATGCTGGAATACCGGGAAATTTCTTCAGACAGTATCCAGTTGCACACAGGGACTAAGACTTCAGAAATACCTATGTCACAGAGCATGTGGTAAGAAAGGGAGGAAGTCCCACTCCTGCCACCTCTCTTAAAGACTCTCATCTCTTTTTGCTCCCTACAGTTCCATCCTTCAACTAACTCTCTTCCCTACAGTGCAGGGATGCGGTTGTAATTCTCAGAACCACCGCTGTTCTCACTACCTTCTCTCTGCTTCCAAGACTGCTAAGTAGGTTAAAAGCCTTTGCTTCAAATTCTTTTCCAGGCTTTATTGACCCAGCTTCTGTCTTCTGCAGACTCAAAGCTCTAACATCTCCCACATTAAGACAAAGAGCCTTTCCTTCATACTTATTGACCTTAATCTTGCCATAATAGTTTAAAAAAAAAAAAAAAAGTGTTCAGCACACGCTTCAGCAAGCAGTATCTTGTTCTCCCTACAACTTTTTTGAAGTGCACTAAGCCCAACCAGATGTAGCATTTTTGACAGCCCGTAAAACATGTTACCACAAACATGTTCTCCCCATAAAAGAAAGAGTTTGCCTTTGCCATCTCCTGGTTTTGTGCCTTAAAATTAACTGAATTACCCATCACTCTCTCACTTTGCCCACATTCATGAAAATATTCTCTGTTCGTTGGCACAGATACTGCATGGATCAAGTTTCATTACTTCTGGTAAAAAAACCCAAAAACCAAAAAACAAACCAAAAGCAACAAACAGAACTTCAGAGAATCCCTGCTTTGATTTCATTGACGTTTTTCAGAGAGTAATGCTCACCTTCACTACAAGCTAGTTAAGGACAATATGTTTGACAACTTGCAAGCACACAACCAAGAAACACTCTTCACATTGCTGTATGAAAGTCAGCTGTACATCCTATGCATTTCAAAAGAGAGATTCAGCCAAGGCGTAAACAGCAGAGGAGCACAAACCCCTGTAACTTTCACATAAGTCAAAAGGATGGTTGCTTTACCACAGTATTGTCAGACAGACATAGTGCCAGTGCAACGTGCTTAGCAGTTTTGACCTACGAAGTCCTAAATGAACTGTGACTACTCAGGAGAGTCCCTCACCCAGCTGTGACACTCGTGTGAGTGACATCGCTAGAAAATCGTGGGCAGGAAACTCCTGCGTTACTCCTTCTAGCCTAACAGCTTAAAACAAGGTCTTTTAAACTTTGTTTTCCTCTCCTACTTTAAGATTAAAAATAAGAAAGGCTGGAGTGACAAGCACTTGGGGATTCTGGTATTAATATATGTATATTGTTGCCCTGTTACCATATCATTAGCTAGTTGTTTGCTTCTGGCACAATTTCTGTTCCAATTACTGTTTGCTTTCTCATCATGTTCTATATGGAGCAGTGTCACATACGCACAAGGCTATCAGGTAAAAACTCGTTTGTTAGAACAAATGCACACTTAGCAGCCACGTGAAAAAAATCTACCTTCTAGTTTATCTGGACCTCTCTATTCATTTGTACCACGTGGTTACACCAGTCACACCCAACACTTGAACCTTCTCTAAGTTACCTCTGGTACGTTTGTGATTGTGCTCTTTCCAATTCTGCTATAAGAGGGGAGAAACACCTTTGATTTGAACTAGGAATAGAATCATAGAATATCTCAAGCTGGAAGGGACCCCACTAGGATAGAGTCCAACTCCTTGCTCCTCACAGGACTACCTAAAGCTAAACCATATGACTAAGAGCGTCGTCCAGATGTTCCTTGAACTCTGACAGGCTCCGTGCCATGACCACTTCCCCAGGGAGCCTGTTCCAGTGACCGACCACCCTCTCAGTGAAGAGCCTTCTCCTAATGTCAAATCCAGACTGTGTGCTGGAGACACTTAAGTACATACCTCATTACTGCTGCTTCAATTACCTTTGAAACAGAAACGTTATGCACACAAAGCTGGGGCAGCAGCATGGTGTCCTCAGAATCAGAGGCACAGACACAGGCGTGCCTGGAAATGGCCAAGCCGGAACCAAAGCTGCGGTCTCCTGGTAGTCTCAGCCTGCTCGGCAGGGACAGTGCCCACCGAGGACAGGCGGTAGGAGCCAAGCAGCTGCCCCCTCCCACAGCCACGCAACGGAGCGGGTTGCTCCCGGGGAACCCCCACCCGCGGGGGCCGAGGCCGGCGGGACAGAGCCCGCAGCAGCCGGGCCCGCCCCAAGCGCCCGGTGGTGCCGCGCTCCGGCCGCCAGGGGGCGGCAGAGGCTGAGGCGCGGCGGGCCCCGGCCGGAGGCGCCCGCGGGGCTCCTGCTGCCGACCCGCGCCGCGGCCCGCTCCCCTCCGCCCCCGCCCGGGGCTCCGAGCCGCCCCCTGCGGGCCCGGTCCCCGGCACAGGCAGGGAAGGTACGCACTGCCGGCTAGGGAGCTCCACCTTACAAAGGTGTTTAAAATAGCTTTTAATAACTCTTTGCACATGAAATATTTAATAAGTCTTTAATAAAGAATTTAAAATAATAAATAATATTTTTTAAAAATAAATAATTTAAAATTATTTAAAAAATAATCTTCATAAATTTGATAAATCTTTGCACATGAAACTAGTATATATTTAATCATTTCCTATGAAATCATGCTTTCGTAGGAGTCAAAGCATCAACCCACCGAACTCCCTATCCCACCTGTTGTTTGGCAGTATCATCTGCTCCAGAGCAGAGCTTTTCTCTAGGAAACTCTTTTGGCACCAAGTGTTTTAGGGCACTGACCTCCAGAGGTTATCTGAGCTTGGTAAACAGTAAATCGACATAAAGCTTGCTGCTTGTGTTTGACCAGAAGTCTTCGCAACTGCATACGTAGTGGCATGCAAACTCATTACCTTTCTTCTTTCAACAGTCACTGATTGCATACACTCCTGTATGTTGCCCAACTCCAGAAAGTTTGTACTCCTGCTTCTTTGCAATATTTTCATTCTTCCAAGCCTCGCAATATTTCTATCACCACTATTTAATCACCTCTATTTCTTTGTGCCTGGGACAGAATTCTATTTAATTGGTTCTACCTGTGCAAAACACAGGTAAAGCACTGCAGCTCGGTGCACACAGGTGAGGGCACGGGCTATATATACTAATTTATAATATGGAAAATATTTAATTAAAAAAAATGAGTTACTCGTGAAACATCGTTTGGTGAAGTGACTCAATATGTTCACCTGTGACAGCAAAATTGAAAGAAGTGCTGTCACATAAATACACACTTAATGTCACTTCAAATGACATTTCATAAGGGACTATCCTCTGTACATAGTCCTTTGTAAAGATAAAGCTCATTAGCAGCAGTAGGATAGCTGAAAAAAGAATACTAAGTTCATTCCCCTTGCAAGGTAGGAAATGTTCTTTGCAGACCCCACAAGTTTCAGTTCCTCATGCCCAAATGGCAGCAAAATCTCAGCCCTCCCTTCACTGCTCCTTGAAAAGGAGGACAACTGCTCCCCCCAGTGAGTACCATACATTCCTAAACTCCTTCAGTTAAACTAGAACTTAAGTTTAGAAGACATCCCATGCTCAGTCCTAGATAACCTTGATATTCTCATAACACAAGTAAAGGTTTCACATGAAACTGAATCAATCTTGATGTCACTCAGTTTTATAGATCTCTTCTACATTCCCTCTCAGTCCTACCTTTTGAAGATGTCATCCAAGCTGTCATAGAGAGGGAAGAGAAGCAGTGACACCAAATAAATGAAAGTTATATCTTAGTTGTGTCAGTTAACCCAATCCAGCTTAAGCTTCATATTTAAGATACTATTTTTCAGTCAGGTTTTAAGAACTTTTCTTGCAAGCAGGTGAAGATGAAGTAATAACTAACATATGCTGGAAAAAACAACGGATGACTTAAAACCACACACACTTCAGAAAAACATCAGGGACTTCTGATCCCACCAAAAAGAGGCTTTTGTCACTTTACTTGAAGAAACAGATGCATTGGGATGTCTGGACACAACACAATGCAACGGAGCTAGGTTTTCTAATAGTTCTCTGCACTACCTCTCTTTTCAAAACCTAGTTACTTACAGGGTATGTCTTCCAAGGGCTACATTCATTCTGTATGATAAACACTGGATAAGAATTGTAATCATATCAGTTCAAACCAGCAACAGTGTCACTTAACTGGGAAAGAATTTATAATAGGGAGGGGAGGATGCTCTACAATTAACATCTACTGAAACTGCATGAGGCAGAGCAGAAATGTGCCTTGCATACTAGCCTTGTCCCAACAGTAGAAAAAGGAGTTAAGTTCAGACCTTGGATATTAAGCACAGCACATCACACATTTGCAGGTCCACGTTGTAAGCCAGCATCACCCTAATGTGCCTGTATGGCCCGAGACACTATCACCTGCTTCTCAGAAGAGTGTGCTAGCTGAGGTTCATCTCTGCATTGCATGGCTTCCACTCACAGCTGGCCAGCAGCCATCCGGTACAAGGCACAGGCTGAGCAAGCTTGTGTCTGCCTGCTCAGTACCATGCAAATGACCCCTTACTTTACAGTTCTGGTATGAAAGGGACTATGCTGTCCAAGAACGCGCGATGAACAGAGTATCATTACACAGTAATAATAAAAAGACTATAGGTAGAGGTTTCAAGATAGCCAGTATGTATCAGCTGAACTGCATACGTGCTGGTGGACTGAGGGGAATATGGAACAGTACATTTTATCCTACTATTACATTGCACAACATTAGGATGGACTCCTGTTGAATTTTTATTAAATGACTATTAGAATGAGACCTAACCTCTATATAAACTGCAACTAATTACCTGTAGCACCTGTGGTTAACCAGAATTTAGAGGCTTAGATACTTAAACTGTGAGCAGTGATGTTTGAGAGCTAACTAAAGCCATGCACTTGCCTAGCATGCTGGCAGGTTGCTAGAATGTGACTGACATTCTGTACTCCGTGGAAAATACCAGCTCCATTAGCATGCACACAGCTCAGCTTCAGATGTAAACAGCAATTCCATTTCATTAACTGCTCACCAGCTAAAAGTGAGGAGAAAGACAAATTGCTGTGGATTGCATTAAACATTTTGTTTCATTAAAACTGTATTACTAACCTCTCATACTTCCCACAGGTACGCAGAGTTTTAACTCAAATGGTAACTGCATTGAAAACTGTGCAAAGTCAACTTGCACCTTAGAACAATTAGTATCTCACTTTGAACATACAAGCAATTTAGTCTTTGGGCCTTCACCTTCTCAGTTTTTCAGGTCTCAAGAACCTTGAAAACCTCCAACTTTCTCTTCCCCTCCCTCACAACCCCCAAAAACCAACCCAACCAAAAAAACCCACAAACAAACAAGAGCTGCTTTCCTGGACAGTAGGCTGATGGTATTTTCCAGATTTTACAAGACTAGTTCTTTTTTCAGACTGGGCAGGGATAGAGCAGAAAGCTGAGTGAGCAATAGGGAGTTGACAACAAAGCTGCAGTTCCTAAGTGTTTTTTTCTGTAGTGGTCGAGGAACTTCTATGAGAGGTGTACTTCTCTCCCTCCACGAGAAAACCGTTACCAACACATTTTTTTCTCAGACACAAATACTCTCATAGAGAACTGCTCTAACTGATGTCCCGAATTACTAGCCAGAGATTACTTCACGTGTTTGGCCAATGAGGACAGCTTACTAAGTTGCCACTCGCTCTCTCCAAAGTTATTCCCTTTCCCGGTTCAGGCTACAGTCTTTAGACTCCTATTGCTTATTCCCTCCTCACGCTGAAGAGCCTGTGCTGTCTCTTTAGAAACACGCCAGGTGCCAGTCGAGGTTGCCATCCTTGCTGAAAGTACTACTAAAGTTACTGTGGGGACTGTTCCCCTTTCCTGACTGAAGCTGCCAAGCATCACGGGACAAGCGCCTTATTACGACATTGCTTGTTTCTCTTACTCTGCGAAGATAAGCTGTAGGACATACATCATTGCTGTCTAACTATACCAGTGCTGGGGTGAGGGAGGTCTAGCCCACTTCAAATTATAATACAAAAGAAGAACAAACTTGTGTATGTTGACAAGGGCCAGGTCAGATAGAAAAACATTCGATACCAAGAACTAGCCATCTTTTCTGCAAAAAGAAATAATCCACTATGCAGAATAAAACTGCTCCATGAATCATTCACTTTCATATAAATTGCTGTTGAGGTAGGTGGCCAGAGGGCTATCTTACACTCCCAAATGTAACACAAGTTGTCTCAGAGTCCCAGTTTGTTGCCTGTATCAAAGAGTTGGAAGACTGAGGAATCGGGTTCTTTGAATAATATTGTATTTCTCTTCATATCACGTCTAGCTATTGAATGTTGGCCATGACAGCAGTTCTGTAGGACCATATTTACCAGCTTTCAGAATATTGTAAGATTTATGGACAAACAGTATTCTCTCCATTCCAAAACTGGAAAAAACAAGAATAGCAAAGCAACTCAGGCAAAGTCAAGTAGCAACTATTTCTTGCTAATCTAGAGACACTAGCTTGTTAAAATGGCACAGCTAAATTTATTCAACGTGTGCTTGAGTATACTATGCCAACATCAATCCAAGTCCAGCTGGTGTGGATAAAGTGTTCCTGCATTAACCATTATAAACCTTTTCCAGTGCAACACATTTAGCCTGGCAAGATGTGGAGGGCATCAGTATAAGTATGAACTGGAAATTCTCCACCTATTTTACAGCAGCAGCCAGGCTCTTCCTCCGAATTTCATTTTGTCTATGTCATTTACTCAGGAGGAATGGGCCTTACTAAATACAAAACTCCCTTTTTTCATTAAAAATTTATAAAGTCAACAACTTTCCAAGTCTCTGTTGTTAATTTGGTCTTTTATGCTTCTATATAATAATAGCATTTGGACAAATTTGGAAAGGGTAAGTGAGGACACATTTTATTTTGACTAAAACTGTGAAAAGGTATTATATTATTTATAACACACCTATCACAGTGGTATCTGAATGCTAAGAACTTTAGCAGACAGGCTTTAAAGGCAAATAAACAGAAAGGATAATTTACATTCCTTTCTTAGGCATGCCATTTGGATGTACTACTCTCTTTCCCCTCTCCTACAGATGTTAAGAAAGCAACTGCAGAGAAATCTCAAGTCCAGTTACTGCAATACTCCAGAATAAAAAGCTTTCTGCAAGGTTTATTCTGTTCAAATGCAATTCTCACTGATCACGGTGCTTTACGTGCAATGAACTACCAGATCGTTTGCCTCGCAATGGGAAACAGGGAAAGACAGCTATTTCTGATCTCAGTATTTAAATCATTCTCTTCCTTGTAGATAGGAAATAAAATGTGATTTTAGTTCACATTAAAAGTTCTTGAGGTGGTGGCTTCGAGAGAGAAGTACTATGGCTTAATAAGTCACGCAGCCAACCAAAACAAAAAGCTATATATAAATCTTGGCTTGTGTTTTTAAAAAAAAAAAAAAAAAAAAAAATCCTGTCTGCTCTGAACAGGATTAGTTTCTTTTCTAAGCTAGAATAGTGTTTTGGAAGCCAAACTACTTTCTGATCAACATACCACATCAAATGCAGTCAAATAAATATAGAAATGGGCTATTGAATCTGGAATCTTGGCCGACAATGGCTGGCATCAGAAAATTAGCATAAGACAATAGAAACCTCACATTTCAGAGATCAAATCTGGGCAATATTTCAGTAAAATTTAGACCTAGCAGTAAAAAACAGCAAAAAGCCCACAAATACAGACACAGATCCCTGGTTACTCTGAGTCCTAATATATCATCACTATGTCAGAAAAAAAAAAAAAAAAAAAATCTACCTTCAGAAGTACATTCACAGCTGTACAAGTGTAAGGCAGCTGCTATGCAGAATAAATATACTTTATATATTTATGCCTGATAAACAGGAATGACTACTGAGAACAACCTTCTGTTATGTCATTCCATAAGTCTGACAGCAAACATGATTATTGTCCCCAAAATAATTTACTGCTGTAATAACTTCCCATTAGTTTCTACAAGCATACTTAAAGAAAACCCCTCTCCCTCTACATAACTGCGTTACACTCAATTTTAAGATGGCTAATACCTTAGCATGACTGGTTTTGTTTTTATTATTTGAAAGTGTCAACCAGTGTGGCTGTCTTTGGAAATTACACAAGGGATAACATCTGTTAGTATTGCTGTTCCAGTAAGAGTCATGGCCAATCCAGCTCAGATGTATAAAAAAGTAACTCAGGACCAAGTTCATGCTTTGCATTAAAGCTTACTGGAATCCTTAAGCCAATTCTCAATATTGTGAAAATGAAAGTTATGGCTAGGAAACTTTTCTGTTGGAAATGTATCAATCACCTATGCAACAACAACTGAACACATACTTGTGTATCACAAAGGTCCAAAACTTAACCAAGCACACACTTAAAAGTCTGTATGATGAAGCCAAAACACACAGTCCACAAACAACAACAAGACTTATAAGGTGTCTGGCATCTCAAGTCAGTCAGCTAATACGCTGAGATCATGCCGACCAGTGCTGCCTAATTGCTTCCCTGTGTTTCCCTCCACCTCCCCAAATCCACACTGTCCTAAGCCTAGTTTACTTTTAAAAGTTTCACTAGCATAGTTATTAGGTGTACGTTCTACAATAGGAATATAACCATGTTTGTATCACTGTATTTTTATGCTAGTTCACCTCCGATAGGAGGAAACAGAAACTTCAAAGATTAAATGAAACACAAGAACCAGCTAGAAAGGGCTATGAAAACAAAGACAAGCAACCTGGGTATGACTATAGAATGGGAGCAAGTGGAAGGACGCTAAAAAAAGGGCGACGGGATCAAACAGTGGCCCCAGAAACTGTTTTTAAAGCTCCATTTTGCAGCTGAGAGACTCCCATCTCTCAGAGTCTGCAAAACGGATGTCCTAATGACTAAGACAAAATAAGCAGAGCCTAGAGAAGAGCACATCTCTGCAGCTGAATCAGGAAAGCTGTATCATAACAGAAAGAACTGACAGTGTTTAAATGTCAATTAGACAACAGTTTTGGCTTTCAGTCCAAAGTAATTAAGTAATTGCTCCCCTCTCACGAAGAAAAGAGACGTCACAACCAGTGGGACTAGGTATATAGAAAGACATAAGACAAATTTCTGTAGGCCAGACACTATTGGTCTAGTAGGCAGCTGTGAGGACAAAAAAAAAAAAAAAGGTAGTTCTTAGATGTCACCTAGATATGAGGTCCTGGGGAAAGGCTTTCACTGAAGAAAAATACCTTGACTGTTAAAGTGAATGACAGCACAGATTCTCTACAGTAATCACAGAGGTGGTAGATGAAAGACCTCGGGTTTTACGCATGTTTCTGCAGCCCATTCATGAGAAACTAACAAAGTAATGGGGTAAGATTTCAATATTGACCAGGACACAGACCTCTGGTCTAAAGGTAAACCTATGACTTGTCAGAGGGGGAAACTAAATTTGTATTGGAAAGCAAGACTAGTGAGAGAAAAAACAATCGTCTGACGGAAGAGCGATTAGAGATGTAGAAATTCAAACAGCACAGTCACATAAGCCAAGAGAATGAATGCGACATTTCAGGAACACTATGCTGACAGTATTAAAAGCAAAAGATATAACAAGGAGAAGGGTGAAACGCTGCTTTAGAATTTTGACTTGGAAAACATCATGGGAAACTTTCTGAGAGCTGTTTCAGCAACACTGAGGGAAGACAAGAGACTGGAACAAGCAGTCACAACCAGTGGCACTGGGTATATAGAAAGACAGAAAAGAAACTACTGCAGGCCAGCTGATACAGCTCTGTACAGCCAGCCATGGCGCTCCGAAATAGTTAGTTCATAGGAGGATATTCCATATTCAATTTCCTATCCAAAGAGACTTCCTGTACCTGAAATACAAGCCACTGTTCATATTTAAGTAAAAAGACATTTGTGGTCTTAAAAAAAAAAAAAAAATATTCATCAACTCTGCATATTCTCTAGAAGGCAAACTTTTGATAACCAGATATTGGCAGACCTCGAAAGAATTCAAGTTGTTTTGAAGGGAATGCAAGAAAGGAAAACATAAAGAACTAATTCTTGCTAAAGTAGTGAGTAAAGAAAGCAGAAAATATTCTGCAAGAGCCAGAAGCAGAGAAGGGCAGACAGTGGCCAAGAGCAGAATCTCAGGTATCGAACAGAAGAGGTGCAGGTAACGTCCAAGAAGATTCGAGGGAGGAAACGAACAAAAATATCCACGTGTCAAAACCAGGGATGAACACCGGTTCCAATGACAGAAGAGATTCCATAGTAGCCTTTCAGGGCATAAAACACTATGTAAACAGACAGCAGAGATCAGATATGAAGTCATCAGGAATTTGATACTATAAACTGCAAATAATCCTCTCATTCTGTTCACCAACTTCTTTAACAAAAAAAGCAAAACCCCCAAAAATGTCTGCCTCAAAATGAACCCACAAGTTGGCTGAGAATCCACAAGGAAATATGGGCATAAGATATCTTGAATAAAAATCTCAGAAAGCAGATGGCCATTTTACACTACATGGTTTATTGTCAAAAGACTAATACCATTGGATCAGACCCTTTCAAAACAGGTTTTTTTTTTTTCCTGAGCAGTTTTCAGTTTGACAAAACAAAATAATAATCACACTGTCCAACATCATCTCATCTGAGAAACCCAATTTTCCATCAAATGCAGTAATAGAAAGTAACAATAGAAATAATAATAATAGAAATTTAAGACAATTTTTTCTTTAGTAAAAACAGAATACATGCTCCAATCCAACTGCAATATTAACGTAGTTTTTCAGTTTTTTCTTCATTCACCATCTCACGTTAACATTATTGTTTAAAAACAGATACTTAAACGAAAAGTAGTAACTAGAGACACCTACAAAAACCAGATGATAGCACGCATAAATATGCATGAAATAGAAGAAATTTGTTTATCTTTATACAACACTTCAGGAAAAGAAACTAATGTGAAAACTGGAAACGTGTAAGTCACGAAGAAAAATCAGACGTACCCCGAAAGAGTTGGAACAGGCCTTTAACGTTTTTTAAAAAAAAAAAAAAAAAAGTTGCATTTAGTATCATTATCCTAAACTGCAATTTATGAGACTAAAACATTATGTAGCACAAGCTGTTTAGCAAGCTAATAATCCTAAAGTTGAGGCAAAAAACCCACTCCATGGTTAAGTTTTACCAAAAGGCAGTAATGGTTTTGTTCTAAGGAAGCCCTGATACTCTTTAAGGAGTTAAACTAAACTCTTCTACGAACTCAATACAGATTTAGGGGCAAGCGTCACAGGCATACTGAAAAGTATATCCATGCTGTTTTCATTTATTTTGCACTTCATTTGAAGTAACAAGTGAACACCCACTAGATTGGAAAGGAAAATTAAGTGGCACATGAAAGGAAACTCCAAGTTGTTATCAGCCCATTGCAACTAACCTCACCACACACACACTTTAGAGAAACCACCGCTGAGACTACAGTCTTGAAGCCACTCATGCAAGCAAAGGTTTTTAAGAAGCCTTCAGAATCTTATCTTTCTCTTACACGTTTCTAGAGCACCTACTAAAAAAATTGACCACTAAAGCACTAAGCCACAGGGATACGCGAGTAAAGAATATTCTGGTATTTCAGTCTACCGAGGAGCTGCATGCTTGCCTTCCTCCTGTACTGCTGATAATACTGAGGAAAAAGCTTTGTGTTTATTTAGGATCTGTGTCAGAAAGAAAACAAATCTCAGGCCATAATTAGTCCCCCATCTTCAAGTCTCTTCATAGCCCTGACAACGCTACGAAGATACTGCCTTCATGCAACAGCCATAGACTCTCTGGAGAAATAGATAAAGGCTGTCTGCTGAGCTGCTTGCAAGCCCACTGCCAACAGCAGTTACCACTGGCTTACTATCAATCCTTAAGTGCACACTGCCTTTTAAACAGTTTGCCACCAGCCTGGTAACAAGTGCACCCCCCTGGGAGGAAGGTGAGAGCACCTTCCAGAGCTGCCTTTCAATTTACCCACTATCACGACTGACAGAGTTCCTGTCTTTCACCGTGCTACAATCAGACTTAGTCTAATGGGGCTGTATTTGACGTCATTAGTTACCGAAATGAAGCTCCACAGCTTACGCACAGCATGTCTGAAAAGAAGTGATCCCCATACTGAAACACAGTCCCTCTGTATAATCCTATTTCCATTTCTCAAAGTTTTCACTTGCTTGTTTCATGACCTCCAAAGCTTATGAATACATAATTAAATGGCTACAGTTACAGATGAAACAATTAATTGTTTGTGAGGACAAGTGGGTGTTTTAGGAAGATAAGAAGGACTGATATTAGTCAGAGCTGGCATCATCTGGGAGTGTTTGGCAACCCATCTGCAATCCATCTGCTATTTCTTCCTTCTTCCTCACCAAGTAAAACATTGAGGGGGTTTTGCTGGGATAGTTGGAATAATGTCCTGGAATGCATTACTCTTCCTTGCTAATGGCTTTTTTTACTAGATTAGTTTACAAGTGGATATACATTATTTTTAAACTCTCAGCCCTAAAATTACTGCAGAGGACCTTGAAAGTCAAGCTATGATCTTTTTTACTTGTTTCTTAAAAGTCACAAGAAGAAATCTGCAACTGGAACTTACCTAACAATAATAAAAGTGGGAGCCCATCCCCACAATCTCCAGTAAGAAATTACCAAGAGAAACATCTTTGCCAGTAAACCTATGACCCAGCCCAAGCAGCCAGACTTTTTAACATGCACGCCGCTGTGCCTATCAAGTCTTTGCACGTCCGCTATGAATGCCAATTGTCATTCACCTGGCTATGCATGCATGCAACTACTCAGTCAACCTACATGATTTTACAGCTTACTGGCTTTAATGCATAAAAGCTTAATGTTAAATTAAACATTTAAATTAAAAAATTAAATTTAAAAGTTTAATCCACCTCAGTTTAATGCATAAAAATGAAACCCTGTTACACTCCCAACTATTATCTGTTAAGTAGAACTGCAGCAGGTCTTATGACTAATTCTAGAGCATTTTGATCATCCACAAGGCACCAAATGTTATTTCTTAAAGAGCACTACTTGCTCTCTCTGAAATAAACTTGTGATTAAAAGGTTATCCGCATTTATTTGAAACTCTGTGCACCTTCAATTCAGTTCTATTCTTACACAGGTATCTCTAACTGTTCCTGACAGGAGACATGGCTGAAACACAGAGCTTGTCAACAGATTTTGGTCTGATGTGGAACTACACTATCCGCAAACACCTCTGTAATATCTGAAGATGTGATTCATGGTCTTTTTTAAAGGAACCAAAATGAAATATCATACATGCCTATAGATAATAATGACTGAGTATCTGGTGGTATTGAGCTCCAAAGCTAATTATGACACCATTATGTCCTTTCCATAGAATTATTCTTCAGAATGGGTGCAGAAAGTTATAAAGCAAATTTTAGAGGTATGCACAAGTTCAAGCAGTTAATCCTAAGTCTTCCTATAAAACACTAGCAATAGAGGTTATGTAATCCCTTTTGAACAGCCAGATATCAAGTTAATGCAATTTTCTTCCATGAAACAAGGAAGGAAATGACTGTGGCTTCTGATTTTGGATAAAGCCATGCTGAACTCATCTCAAAATTCCCTTGGTATCAGTAGATTCCAGCATTTTTTGGGGCCTATTCAGCACCATTCCTGTACACAGCCATATATTTATCTATCTGTTACCCCTCTGTGGAACTGGGACCAAGGGTCCAGTGGCTGTAGTCCATTCCTGGCCAACTCAAGATATTTCAGCTGCTTAAGCATCCTCTTGAGGACATTTTAGTTTGCAAACAGCTTTTCCATAGTTATATTTTCACTAAAGAAAGTAAACAGATGGCTGTTGCAAAGGCTTCAAATAGCACATCTCCAATATTGAGGTTTTGTTTCACTTAGCCAGAATCAACATTCTTCAGCCTGGTGATTTTGGTAAGATGCCTTAAAAGCCAACAGGTCTCAACAGTCAGCCTTAGAGCAAAGGGGCACTACCCTCCTTATTTAGAGAGGATGCAGTGCATCCAGAACAGATCCAATGGATCCAGAATCGTACTCTGTCTTCTATGCAATTCCAAGTCTACATGTAACAGACTGTCAGCGTTTACCTGACTTCAGGCTTGAAATAGTTTTAAAAGTATGAAGAGAACTAAGTCACAGTATTACTCATACACATAAGTATCTCTCAATGGAATTTTCAAATTAATTTCCTATATGGCTGTTAACTTGATTAGTAGAAACATTTTATTGAAACCACATTGCTGAGCCTACACTTGACAGCATTTTTTTCAGCTGCAAGAGATAAAAGTCTTATAAGCTGCTAATATAAATGCTGAAAGAGAAACTTGCTCTTAAGTGTGTCAGCTGGCTTTCCAGATCAAAGTCCAAGCAGCCAACACTTTCACAAGAACAGCCTTTTTTGTCAATAAAGCTATTTCCATAAAATTGCTTCTAATAAGTAAGAAAAAGACAAACAAACCCCCCTCTGAATTAGGCTGACCCAGTTTATACATTTTAAATGGTTTGGTCTTTGCTCTGTGTAGCCAGAAATAATTTTTTCACTCAGGGTCAGCCCTGCATAGTTCACCTAACAAACTGCAACATCCCCATGCTCAAATCCTACAGTGTTTCTGGAAAGACATCAATACTGAAAGAAGATTTTTCATAAACTTTCTGAGCTTACGTACTATGATAAACTGCCAGAAGGTTGTTAAGCAGACCTTATTAAGAGACAAATTAATATTGTATCAATTTATGTGCATCTATTCTCTAATCCAATCCATAAATTCTGTTTTAAATATAATTGTCCCAATCACCAATCAAACAAATCAGGCAGCCTCTGATCATCCCAATTAAAAAACCCACATATTGAAGGTCTGATTGAAGCCATAAAAGATTAAAAGACAGATTGAAGGTAATAGCTACTGTGAGACACTGAAGGAGTTACTGTTATTTGAAAAGCTGGACCAACAGTCCACAGTCTTAAACAATGACATTTTTAGTTTTCAGACCTCACCTCCTGCTTAGGCCTAAAGTTTGCATTTGGCAACCTATTAGCCTGCTTCAAAACGTCTCTCTCAAGATGAATAGGGCTGCAGGTCTGACAATAACTTTACAAAATGTATAAAATCCACCTGCCATGTATGGTGATGTGCAGTTAGGCTTCATTTAACAAAATCAGAATCTGAATTAGCGTTAGCGTTTGCCTTTCTGGCATGGACAAGGTATTAAGCCAGAAACAACATGTTAGCAGTCTGTCAGTAACAATCCTAGAGTTAACCTGTGCTAAGAGTAAAATATTAGCAATACCTAAAGTCCTCCTCTAGATAGACTAATAATTGCTGATACCAAAAATAAAATTTCATACCCTTGCCCACAATTGCAGATCCAGAAGTTATATACGTATAGGTTGTGCCCTTGGGTTTTTATATTTAGTCTTCACTTTCCTGGATATCCATGTCAAAGAAACAATGGGCTCAAACCTTAGAAGATAAAACAGATTTAAGGTAAAAACAGGTGGATGATTTTACTTTACATCTGCAAAACAAATCCACTGCTAGGAGAGAAATCTGAAGTACACAAGGGAGACAGGTCATGAAGACAAAATTATTCATCACGATACCAAGTATTTTAGTAAGGACTAAATTGTCCTTTGACAGCCCTACATGGTACATCAGGAACAGGTTTTGTCTTTTTCACTGTATTTCAAATATGCAGTTTGGAACTGCACATACTGCAACTGAACATTAGTCTTGCATGAAGAACGGCTGATGACTTCACCTGCAGTACATATACTGTGTACTTACAGTTTGAAAGCTACACAAGAATTATCACTAATCTAAAGAGCAAAGCAAGACAGATTTCTGTAGAGTTGTCCGCTGTCACTTCCACAAAACATTCATGGTGTATTGGCTGAGATTAGTGACTGGATAGCCCAAGTACTGTTAGTTGGAAAGAACACCCAGTTGTCATAATGGGTAAATGAACCATCCTTTACTCTTAGCTATTAATGTAAAACAAAATACATTTACTGAATTCCTAGGTGTTCGAATAATATTTAACAACATAACAGAAGGCAGTGCTAACCGTTCTACATCTCACATGTGTTGTAGGCACATCTTTATTGGCCGAGATGCAGTAAGAACTAAATTACTGTCCCCAGCTCCTCATTATGAGACTCTCACTCCATTTCACTAGCTTCTCAAACCTGCTGGATGAATGGCTTGTCAGATGTCTCTGACTCATTATGGACAAATCAAACTCTTCAGCCAATATAGAAGCAAATTGATTCAGATATATGTCCACAGCCTGAAACTCCAGACAGACTCACAGCAGTAGAAGAAAAGCAAATGTCTGAAGCTGCCATTGCCCCTGAGCGTAAGCCTCACACGCTAATGGAGGGTCATAGATCTGCTGCTGAATTGCCACAGTTTTCAGCCTAACACATGAAGATAAACTGTTCACATCTGGCAGTAATTGTTAGAGCAAGCATTTCAGAGCCAGCCATCTTTTAGCTGTCTTATTTTAACCCACTTCTGACAGTCTGTCAGATCCTTAATCATATAATGATTGTACTATCATCATATAAAACCAACGTTCTTAAATATTACAGTTAAAACGCAAGTATTGGCTACTAGTCTCTGAAACTACACTTACACTTGATAAAATGTTCGGTATGGCCACAAAAGTTTCACTGGCTTAAAACAAGGACTTAAAACGTCCTAATTATGATGGCTTTCTCAAGACAGTGCAGAAAAGCTTAAAGCACTACTAAGGTAAATACTTAGTCTTCCAAATTTACCGTCATCATACTGTCTTCTAATGAAAGTACTTTCTGCCACTTCTACTGGTTTTATCATATGCAGCCACCTTTCTGTGAACAACTTGTCAGGGCAAATGAACACAAAGGGCTGTGGCAGAGGATAGTGAAGGTGCAAGGACAAGACAAGCACAGTATACAAAATTCTCAATGGGTTCAATAAATCCTGCAGATGTTGGAATCTCCATTACTGCTTCCAAAATCCTGCCAGGACTGCATTTGTTTGCTTCCTTTCCTTTTCTGCCTGCCACTGAGTACAAGAGTACAGCTGCTCAGAAAAGACAGGGCTTGCTTTTCTTTAAAACTATACCAGATGGGATGCTTATTTACTGACTTTGTCCAAAACAATAAGGTTTAGTGCAAGACAGTTTTCCAGATATGTACATGGCCAAGTGTTCTCTTCCTTCCTTTATTCTTCTGTTGTAACTAAACTCAATTTTACATAAATTGTTGATTGCTAAACCATTTTGGAATAGATTTCTGCAAGGTCAACTAATTGCAAGTTCTGCTTTTAGTTTATTTATAAATTAGTGAAGTATCACTATAGAGAAATAGACAGTATTTAAATAAATTTTTATTGTCAATAAATGTTTAGCCATTATAGTTTTGCTAAACATTTATTTAAAGAGTGCCTACTAGGATCAGAACACCTAAAAATATTGCTCAAAATGTTTCCCTTCAAGTATTTGCAACATCTTTGGCCTGTATATCCAACAAGACCTCCAATTTATTCATTTAAGGGCTGAGTAGAGGGAATCACATTAATCTTCTCTAAATGATCTTCCCATAAACAAACATGAGCACTGTCAGTTGCATTTTACAGCTCACTGTGAATATCAGAACCAAAAATACTTCCATAAGCAGACTCAAAGTATTTGTTAGGTATTAGCCCTAGGATTCACAGCCTCCTATGGGAGAGCTAACCATAAACATGTGAGCAGTCCTGACTGATGCTTGTAGACAGTAGTACTATGTATAACCACGTTGATAGAGAACAGGGGTAAATCAGGGAGACACTGTTAAAAAAAGTTACTGCAATCAACACCTACAATGGCACATTTTAATTATGGTAGATTAGACAGTTAAATAGACCTCTTCTTGAACATGTATTAATTCAGCATTTCTTTACTGGTTGCCAGTCATACACACTAAAAAATAACTCTCTCTCATTCCAAGTTGAGACACCTATATTTGGAAAGTCACTCAGTTGTAACTGCATTTAAAAAAAATAATAATCATGACAACCCTAGATGTAGCTGCTTTTAAATCCTGGAGCCAGTCACGGAATTGAAATCTGCAGAATGACATCTCTAAGCTTGTCACAGCACACTACTACCTGTCAGACCATGACAAGATAGATAGATAGCCAGGCGCCCACTAAAAGTGCTTCCCAAGCTCCACTGTGAGTTTACTGCATAGTACTGTTAATACGAGGGAGCACTTCACTTATGGGCTGAGGCAGGCAGAAGTAGAACATATCACAAGAAGGTGTGCTACGGAAGCATACAAGGCAAAAGTCAAAGGGATTCAAAAGCAGAGAGACATTCCCCATTGTGTCTCTTCCTCCCTCACTATAAATCTATGTAAGTAGATATGCACAAGCATAAATTCTTCAAATGATTCTCTGGATTCATCTCCTCAAAGGGAGTCTTGTAGATTGATTTACCTGCTGAATAGTGCATCATTACCACCTGCAACGTCCAGAAGCATTCCAGCAGCCTGTGCTCTGGAGCACACTGCCTCCGGTATCTACTGCCCCTGTGCAACACTTGCACAGCTAGCTAAACTCTGGCTATAGTTATTGTAACTGATCTAATGGTTAATAATTCATATTTCAGTAATTCTCAAGCTCTCATTATTCGCATAAAAACTATGTTAGGTAGTTTTCCAATACAACCTCTGTTAACTATGGTTCCCCACTCATAGAGCAACAGCCATTTTCCTTCTTAGTTCCTCCCTTTCCATTCTCCTTCCCTCTCAGCAGAGCACGTTCTCTGTTCATAACTGTGCAATAGATGGCAATAGTTGATGGCCCACAGACAGGAGAGAGAATTTCAAGTATGCTACTGTCAAGCATACAAGAATCAAGAGAAAAAAAATAAATGGTTTGTAGACAGACTGAAACCATCTTTGCAGAATGCTGGAAAAAAACCCACACATGTTAAATGGATATTGAGAAGTAGTTACTACATTTAATATAAACAGTAGTATTGCTTTCATGCACTTTTTTTTTTTTTTAAGTACATTAGCTCATATACTGGAATTGACTGAGTTGCTTTATAAGCACTGTGCTTTTAAGCAGTAAGAGCAGGGCCTCATCAAGTTACTGAAGCTGTCTGGTGTTGCTCTGACAAATAGGGCACATGTCTTTAATTTGCCTGTTTTGCTGTTCAGCTATGCTATAAGTATATAGAATTCTGGTTGCACAACGTAGTTTGTCAGTCCAAACATTTGGAACACAATTTGATTTTTTTGATTTTTTTAAAGAAAGGTGCTGGTTTTCTTTTACAGCCTATCTTTGTATTTTACCCAAGCATTCTTGAGGTCAAGCAATATTGTTTAATTATACACATTATTGCTTTTTTCCCCTACTCATTTTTCTTGCTCTTTCTCCTGTCATGAGTTTCTTTCTCAACCTGTTTTGTCCAGGTTCAGTGATTCCTTCTTCTTTGCATCCTCATTTGTATCTCATCACTGTTCTCATCACTATTTCCATTTTTTAATAACAGCTGTTCTTTCCTCTGATGCAGACTCAGAGCCCACGTCACTGCAGCATGATGCAGAGACACCCTATGAAAGCTCTCCAGGTGGCTGACATCTCTGAAAATCTTTGTTTGGTACACTGAAGTAAATGAGATGAGCTTATAAGAGACGAATATGAGTACTTCTGTTTTCATATGCAATCTAAGCTTCTATTTTAGAGATCTAAGGATTTTGAAAAGAATTTAAAATGTATATACAATCTCTGTAGTTCCACGGATGTCTGACCAGTATTTTAAAGCCAAATAGTACCATATTCTTGATAGTCAGATGGCCTTAAAAAGCAAGTCCCCCTACCTGCTTCCTCAAACTCCTGATCATTACAATCATACTTACAGATGTGTCTACCACAGTACTGTTGAAAAGATTTGTTTCGTAACAGTATTTCATTTTGAGACCTTGTGGTAAATAAGTCTTTTCACTGAGGACTGATGCCTGTATTCAAATTTTTGGACGGCACTAGTTGGGTTGAAAGTATGATCAGTTTATTTACAGTTACCATCTTCTCTGTACTTCCAACTGCTATAACAATCTAAATGTGCTTTGACACATATTAGCTTGGAATCTGACACAATACACTCAGTTACTCAAAACTGAAAATTGGCTTTGCACACTGCCTATTTCAGTTTTTGGAAAGCTCTTACTTTCTCCTTATTCCCAAAAGGAGATAGCTATTTTATAACAGAACCCGTAGAGAGAGTGGTATAAATTCTTTTCTAATTTCTTCTCTCAAACTACACACAGTGACCATGTGGAAAAGCTATTTAAGAAACAATTGCGTGGCAACTAAACTGTGAGAGAAACTTGTTGCGAGCTAACTTACAACACAGTATAAGAATTCAAAGCATATGGGTGTGTATGTATAAAAAATACATTAACATTGTTTTAAATTGAAGGACTTGAGGGGGGCGGGATCCAAAGTGGCAACGCTCACACCATTGCAAAGAACTGGGGTATAAGCCAGGCCAAACAGTGCAGTGATAAATGTTCCTTAGCTGCCTCCCAAGACGAGAGCCAGAAGACCAACCACCTCAAGTGTATGTATACCAATGCATGCAGCCTGGGGAACAGGAGGAACTGGAGCTCCGTGCCCAGTCAGAAAATTATGATGTTATAGGAATAACTGAAACACGGTGAGACAACTCACATGGCTGGAGGATTGCGATGGATGGCTATAGGCTGTTTTGTAAAGACAGGCAGGGGAGGAGAGGAGGAGGAGTCACGCTCTATTTAAGGAGAACCTTGAATGGATAGAAGGCAACTACGGCGATTGTGGAAGCCCCATTGAATGCCTCTGGATCAAGATCAGAGGGGTTGTCTCCAAGGGGGATCTTACAGTAGGCATCTGCTACCAACCTCCAAACCAAGACAATAAGGCCAATGAAGCAATATTTGGGTCGCTTAAGCAAGCTTTGGGTCAACAGAACCTGGTTCTTACGGGTGACTTCAACTACACAGACATTTGTTGGAAGAACAATACAGCAGCTCACATGTCATCCATGAAGCTCCTGGAATGCGTAGAGGACTGCTTCCTCATACAAATGTTAGATGTGCCAACCAGGAATGAGGCACTGCTGGACTGGCTACTCTTAAACCAAGGAAACCTGCTTTGTAGTATCTCGGTTAGCGATAGCCTTGGCTGCAGTGATCACAATATTGTGGAGTTAGGGATCCTGCTGAGCACACTGAAGGTTAGTACTAAGACAAAGGTTTTAGACTTTAGAAGAGCAAACTTCAGCTCGCTCAGAGCTCAGCTGGGAGGGATTCCATAGGAAGCTTCCATGGAGGATAAAGGAGCCAGTGAGTGCTGGGAGTTTTTCAAGAATGCTCTCCTGGAAGCACAAAACCAGTTCATACCCCGTAAAGGTAAGGGAAGTAGGCAGGAAGTTTGGCTTAACTGAGAGCTTCTGAGCCTGCTCAAAACCAAAAGAAAAGCTTACCAGAGACAGAAAAGTGGATGAATACCCGTTCAGAACTACAAGGGCATTGCCAGGGCATGCAGAGATGCGGTTACAAAAGCAAAACCTGAGCTCAAATTGAAATTGGCCAGAGGTGTCAAAAACTACAAGAAAGGGTTCTTCAGGTACATAAACAACAAGCAGAAACAGAAGGAAAATATTGGCACGCTGTTAAAAGGAGAGGTGAATTAGCCACCAACAACACTGAAAAGGCAGAGGTTCTCAAAACTTTCTTTACTTCTGTATTTACCAGCACTGTTGGGTTCCAGGCCTTGGGAACAAAAAATTCCATTTTTTGGGTCATACCCAATAGCATTTCCCATCTTTGCTAAAAATCACAGGCATGTCTGACTAGCCCATTCCAAAATTGGCAAGGAATTAAGACAATTATATTCCATTAGCAAAAAAACCACCTCTTTTGTTAGAGGAAGTGCATAAAGTAAAAGCACACTCAATATATAAGCAACACTGAAGGTGAGGGAAAAAAACCCAAACTGATTACACCAAGTTTGTTATTCTCTCTCATAACCAGAATATGTTAATATCAAGTATGTGAAGACTAAAAGATACCCAAGATAAATACTTAGTTTCGTGTAATTTATATTTAGCTGAGATACCATGCAGCTTCAGCTCAAGAGAACTGACATAATCCAAAATAAACTTTGAAGTGGATTGTCAACTAAGGATTCTACCACTTCGGGTGAGTTTGTCTTGGAAGTTTACTGGGAGGCTAAAAAGGAATGAAATCAGGAGGATTTGAAAATAATTTCTTGCCTAATTATATTTGAAATGTAAATGATGACCTTGTGCCAATGAGGTAAGTTTATAAAGAAGCAAAACTTACTTCCAGGAAAGATGTGAATTAAGTAATTCTGAACTGATTTAATGTTGAGTAATTTGTTTGAATTCTAAAACCACACTGCTGTTAGACTAAATTGGTCTTGACATCCCTATTACTGTGTTAGAGCATTAACTTGGAAAATAAAAAAGATTTATAAAACTTCAAGAAGTCTAGTTACATGTAACAAAGTCATCTGCCACGAGTAAGTATTGTTAATAAACCTAAAATAATTCTTTCTTCCTCATTTTAGGTAAGGATACAGATCCAAAAATAATGACAGATATACTAAAGATGACCAGCAGATACAGTCATTACACCAACTGAACACTTAGTTCCTTCATAGCAAGGTAAATCTTTACATGCATGATCTAAATCTTATGATACCTGAAATACCAAGACCTGCATCCTGACTCTTGGACCTTAAGATTAGAGTAGTTCCCTATGTGATTTTTTTTTTTCCTTATGACTTCCATAGTATTTTAGGAAAATTCACGGTGTGCCATTTTGCCTCTTTATATGACCATAGTGTAGCCGAATACTGAGTGTACTTTGGGTTGCCATAGTTCAAGAAGGACATTGAGAAATTAGAGAAGGGTAACTAAAATAAATCAGGAGAATGGAACAGCTACCTTAAGAGTATGGCTTAAAATGGCTGGAACACCCCAGCCGGGAGAGGATTAGGCAGAGGGGAATACGATAGAGGTTTGCAGATGCCACTAAGACGGCAGACAGAGTAAATGAAAAATTGTGGTTCAACAAATCCCACAATACATTAATAGAAGGCACTTAATGAAACAAGACTGGTGTAAGATGGGGGGGTGAGGGAGGAAGAATACTTTTTATGCAGCAGGTAGCCAGCTTCTGGAACTTACTGCCAGTAAGCAGACAGCTGCAGACAGTATCAAGACATTCAAGAAAGATTACACAGACTAATGGAAAACAGGTTCATAAATAGATACAAAAGGGATCAAGCAGGAATATGTCTTCCAACATGCCTAATACAAAAATTGTCAACGCTGGGAGAGTAAAAGGGAAAGGACTGCAAAGAGCAGCCAGGCCCGCATACTCTCCCTATAAAGCATCTCATTTCGCTGCTGTTGTTTCCAATCTTTACATTTAAAGTACTGCATCACTCCATTTAGCAGTGCTTCTAAGAAGGTGGGTATCATGTATAGTAGGTAGAGAAGACAAGGAACAATTGCTGGGTCTATTGCACGAAGTTGGATTTTGCTTTATTATACTCATGCCATTCTGCTAACTTATTTAGAAGCTACCTGCTATAAAGACATTAAGCCCAGAATATAAACATAAGTAAATATAAAAATCAATTCTCTAGGGGTAACATCGGTGAAGTAAAGCAGAAGTTGAACAGAGTTCTGTTGGGTTTTGCCCAACAGGAAAAAGCAATTGTTATGTAAAACAAGGTAACGCTGATCAGATATATAAAAGCATAGGGAAACAGTAACAGCAAAATAAAAGCCCCAGACCTAAGTCTTTTTTTTTTTTTTTTTTTTTTTTTTTTTAAATAAACTTGCTAGCACAATGTAGGGACATGGTTTAGAGTCTAGGTTAATGGTTGGACTCAATGATCTCAGACGTCCTTTCCAACCTTAATGATTCTATATAAGTACGTTTCCAAAGAAAATTATTAACCATAATCCATTTGTCCTTATATGTCTTTAAAAACAGCTATCTCCATTAATCCCATATTCTGATTAATATAGTACAGGAATGTGTTGCTGAACTGCTTGAAAGAACAAAATAACACTGTAATGGTCTTCCTTTAGGATATTTACGCAGGCTTCAAGGGCCAATATTACCAACTCATTTCAATTAGGAAAACGAACCTTTTGCAAGTTTCTTCCCTTCTGTTCCTTTCTTTCTTATCTCACACCAAGTCACTATACAACCATTAATAGAAGACATTATTCATGAAGAACACAGAACATTAATTCCCAATTTTTGCATCTTATGGATTTTCATGCAGCATTAAGGGTGAGCATGTACCTGACCATGTATCTTGAATATACTGTCATGTCACTATATTTTGGGAAAAAGAGAGAATATATAATTTTTCAGGTTTCTTTAGTCATACTTGCTATGACCTGTGAATATTACTTTGGAAACCACAGGAATCTCTCTGTGCTACTGACTGCTTTGCAGCTGAGACCCTCTCACTCTCACTAAGTGACAGTTTGCCCTTCTCAAGGAAATGCCCCCAGTTGCCTCTGGTGGTTAAAAGTTTGTTGAACAAGAATTGTACTTCCTAACACTTTTGGGTAAACATTATTGTTTGACTTTCTGAAAATTACTATTTTTTTTTAATTGCCTTTGAAGTTACACAGCTTTCCATAAATCTCCTAGGCCACTATGGTAGTCTGTTTCCTTGACATGAAGATCTAAATAGACACAGCAAACAGTGCAACAGAGGAATCTTCAGTCATTGCTCTTTTTGACACGATGCTCATCTACCATGGTAGGGCCAGAAGAATGTTCTGATCAAACTATCATTTAATCATTCTCCTCATCGTTGTCTGCTAACCATATCTGGGGGTAGCTTGAGCGTGTGGATTCCTAACAACTAAGAAACAGATTGGAAAAAAAAAAATTAAAAGCCTAACTTCTTAGAAGTTAATGGGATTTCTTAGGTCATATTTTGGTCTATTTAAAATCAGAACGTAACTTAAAACGATGAGTAATCGCAATGTTTGTTTCCATGGAATGAATGCTGAGCACCATCTTCTAGATCAAGAGAAAGACACTTTGGAACATAAATGATGCTTTTAAATACATACTTGTGTTTTTGCCCTTCTCAAAACACTTCAGGATTACAGTAAGACATTAGTATGTTAGGAGGACTGTAGATTTACTCTAAGACATTTTTAAGGGAATTCTTCCTGGTGTCATGATGCAGAAAGGTAACGGACTATAACAATTACCTCATTGTCTTATCAAATAATTTTCAGTACAATACCACTCAGCAGTAAAATCACAGTGAAAAAAGAGAACAGTGAAAACATAAGCATTCATGTCAATAAAAGAGGCCTCCTAAAACCTGCATTGAATAAGATGGGCTGAAGTTTATCCCGACAGAACTGTAATACAAACTAACCCATGTAACAAACTGATTGAAAAATGGGATGCAAATGAAAAGGCTTACCTGCCATATAAAAAAATAGAAGAAAATGGCATCCAGCAGTAGATTATATATAGAGAGATGCCAAAGCACTTTATAATACGAAGAAACTGTCACCGTTGTAAAAGGAAAGAACTGCAGAACAGCAGAATAGCAACAAGTTCAAAGTCACAGCAAAGTGAGACTGGACCCAAATCTTCCCTGACTGGAGTTTTACCATCAAGTTTGACAAGTAATGAGCAAACTTTCACACTCAAGCATCTGAATAGCTCTCGACATAGCTATATAGGCCATTTGTCTAGTATTCATCTGGGTGAACATCTCTCTGAAACCGCTCAGCCCTGAAGTTTTCTCAGAGTTCCAGATAAGTGCATTTGCTCCGTTGCTAGAGTGGTTAAGCTACCTAGCCTATTTTTCCTCACAGGATATTTTAATTGCTTGCACCCATTTGGGAATTCTTTTTAGTTTGCACAGGAACAAATACAGACAAATACAAAATTGGTTATCTGAGCCCATACGCAATGAATCAGCATTTGTAGATATCCACAAGTTCCCCATGCTGTTTGTTTGTATGTAGTTTTGATTCACAGATGAACAACTTTATAATAATCATTCAGACAAAACAACTATAGTTCACTCATAACAAAGCCAAAATGTAAATTCCATTAACTGTTCTGCTCTAAAATGTATTTCATTCACCATAGATCACCTGCAATTTGCAAATTTATATGTTGCTTGCTCCTGCCAGTCTAAGTATTAACATTTGGGCCATCTAGAGACACTTTTGAAGCCTCCAATAAAGCTTGTTCTTTTGAATAATTTTTTGAGGTTTAATACTAAACCTCATTTAAAAATTGAAGTGATATCATGGTATTGTAGTAAATTCTAACTTCTTTGGAAAAATATAATGCACGTACAAAATTCTAACACTTGGCAGGCAAAGTACATTTATGGAATACTTCTGTTCTGAAGATTGCCAATGACATCCATTTCTGTTCTTCCCAGTGGGCAAAAATTATGCATATTAAGCACAATGAAGCTAATTATAATTGTTATGCTATAGGCAGAAAAGTTATTAAGTTTGCATCATAAAAGTTTGGGGCTTCAAAGAGTTGCATAATCAGAATCTAACTCAATACATGCAAGAGTGAAGGCTTCTGCTCTTCTACTGGATCAGACATCATGCATTCATTAGTTTGCCCATTGGGAACATATATAGCAGAAACAGACACATAAAAGAAAAGACACGTTCAACAATACAAGTGATCTACAGCTCAGGTAAGACAGCAATATTAAAAAGCAAAACCGAAAAAAGTGTTTCGATTTTTAAAAGCGCAAATGTGCTATTCACTTCTACTTTAACTTCTTGGAAAGTGTGGCTGGCTTTCAAGAATTCTGGCTGGACTTTTTCCTGACTGTAGCGCTAATCTCAGCATGGCAACTTTCATGCACATTCATTTTTCATGGGTCAGAAGCATCTTGTTACAATATAATAGGGTAGCAACATAAAGCCAGGAAATTCATGACTTTTTACTGGGTAAGGTAATAATTCTGAGCAAAATACTGATACAGTAATCTGGGGGCATGGAAATACCAAACTGGTCCTAGAAAATAATTATTGATTTGTGCCTGGAGTTCTTTTGGCAGAGACCATACCACATGGGATACTGAATAGAATTTCCTGTAGTTTACAGCCTCTCAGTGGTAATTAAATCAAATTATCTGTAGACACTGCCAGTGGAGCTTTTAAAGGCACTAGGAAGAATTCCTATGGAACACCACAAGTCTTTCACCTTACCTATACAGTACCCAAACAAAAGCTTGATTACTTCCATATGATCTTAATTTTCATTACAAAAATCTACTTGAAATGGTTTTACATTGTGAATTGTCATAAAATTTAGTTGAAGAGACCATTGACCCTCCACAGAAGCTGCTCGAATAAAACTGATTTTAATACAAAATATAAATAAATATATATTATTTGAAAACATTTGCAGCAAATCTGTCTCTTTTAGACATTTATCTTCCTTAGAATACATAAAATACTCTAAATAATTTGAATAGGAATAAAAGACACTATATTAATATTTAGATAAAGAACAACGTCCTCTTTACTCACTAGATTTCGTGTTGCTGATTCATAACCCCCCGATTACTCTTAAAACCCTATACGTCTACAGTAAAGAAAAATGTTAAGAACAGCTCAGGTGTGCTGGTGACTTGCATGAGACTTAAGCTAGACTCTCTAAACAGTGTGTACAGCAATATATCCAACTTTTTAAAACACTACCTGTTTAGGTATTCAAGCAAAGAACTTGCCTTCCAATTAGGATTTGCAATCTGTATCATACAGTAACAGCTTATTTTCAGACTCTTGTAAAAGTTTATATTAAGCCTGCATTTTACAAAATGGATAAATATTTTACAGGAAGGCATTAGAAACCCCAGCATTCAGCTGGAAAAGAAAAATACAGTTTAAAAAAAAATTCTATTTTTTTTTTATATGTACAATGGGAATATGTCTTTACATTTCAAGCACAAAAGCACATATATGCATTCAAATTTAAAATATAGTCTGAAACACCTTAAAAAGAAAAGAGGCCTCTCAAGTAGGTGATGAGAAAGCAACTCCTGCACCAGGTGGCATATAGGGCACATCTTCCAGTTTCTTACTTAGTTCCCTCTTCCCAATACTTAGTCACCTCTCCTGGCCTCATTTTTCTTTCTCCTTCCTCAAACGATATTCTAACAGTGTGATAAGTCTCCCTCTATCCCTACCTCTGTTTTTATTCTTCCTTTTTGATTTTCCTCTCCCTTCACCTCTCATACAATGTAGTTGGGCTTTCCAAATCCCCCAGGCTCTGGTCCAGCCCAAGCAGCTATTAAGCAACAAGCTCAGATCTCAAACTCAGCCTGGTTTCCATCCACAAGAAACATAATGGAAATTAACTTTGTTCCTAAAAAGAATGCAGAGAGCTGCATCTACTGGGATTAAGAACAGTTTGGCTTTGGTACCACTGAAAGCAGAAAGGAAAAAAAAAAACATTTCAAAGTAAGGGAAATTCAGAAAGTTGAATATAAATAATACTTCGTGATATGGAACAAGACAAGTGGGTTCAGAATTCCCCAACCATACTATAAGCACCTACTGACACAATTCCTCAAAATATTTTTCTATTAGAATTATTACATCAACAAATGGTACCTATAGCTATACCTGTAGCTATATTGTATTACATACAGCACACAGAAAAAACATAACCCCTCACCCATTCCCCAAACTACACGACAAGTCCACTCTCCCCTTCTTCTGCAAGAGAAACAAAGACTAGGAAACACTCTGATAATCCTGAAAACAGGAAAACATTGTATCACACGATCAGAAAAGTAAGATTACTCACCTAAGGACTACAAACCAGCACCACCGTCCCCTACACAGCCACCAGTGTGCCACAGCCACCTCCTTCCCAGCATGCTCTGGCGCAGCCATCTCGCAACAAACACTATGGCGAGAGCTCTTTCCTTCCACCTGGTGAGTGAGTGCTTCTCATTTTCAGCTTCCTCTCCTCATGGTGTGTAAATAATACCAGTGATAATAGTTGCGACTTCACACAATCACACACCTCTCAAAACAAATGCAGGCCGTCAGATTAATTCCTGTTAGCAGCCAGCAACGAGCAGGCTGATGCAAGGGATGTTAAGTAGTTAGGCAAGCTGTTAAAAAGCTCACCTTGGTTCTTGGACTTCTTAATCCCACCTTGAGCCTGTTCAAGCTGTAAGGAAGGTGTTTGTCAAAAGTGCCAGGGAGAATCAAAAAAAGCCGAGGCCTGTATAGTGGAAAGCTGGATCAGGAACAGGCGCAGCCGTTGGTGAAGGGCAGGGGGAGAAGAGGTGCTCCCTGCGCGTGCGCAACATGGCGGCGGTGGGGAGTGGCGGGGCGGGCGATCGCTTAAGGGAGAAGAGCTGAGAGAAAATGGCGGCAGAGGGAGGAAAACATGTTTCGAAGCTGCCGATGATCCCGCCAGCTTCGTATTTTCAGGTGAGCGGCCCTGCAGGACACACCCGCTCCTCTTGGCGGCGTCTGCAGAGGCCCTGCCGCGGGCCTCGCTGCTCGTCTCTGAAATGGCCGCCCCGTCTACCCCTGCCTCTCCCCCGCCCCAGAGGCGGTGCTGCCCGCGGGGCTGCGGGCCCGGGCGGCCGCTGTCGTCCTCCGTCGTTCGCGGCAGACATATCAATACCTGACGTGTGAGAAAGCCGTAAGTTTTACGTGATCTTGTTTTTAATCTTGGTAGAGAGCTGTTTTCACGAAAAAGAACAGCAAGCTGTTGCTGTGTCTTTTTTTCTTTTTTTTTTTTTAAAAAAGACCAAACAAAAAGAAGTTAGCTGGAGTGACCAGCAAACTTCTGTGTTGAACTGCTCTGAGGGGAAACAAGGCACCTGAAGGCTACTGTATGGATGGCTTTGCTTGTGTATTCTCAGTTAACGTCACTGAAAATAGCAGAGGGACTATGCCTGAGCCTCTGGTACCAAGTTGAAAAATATTTCACAGGGGTTTGGCTCAGGTACTGTAAGAGTGTCCAGTCTTCATGTGTATTGCCCTAATAAAACAAAGCATGTTTATGTTGCTCATTTTATGCTAGAAATGCTATTTAAAATAAGGGTCACTGGCATACCAGCATTCCCAGTGTGCTTATGGACCAGGGAAAAGTGGGGAAAGAGTCATAGGAGCCTATATTTGGTCTATGTGAGGCTAGATACCCACACCCCCAAGATCTGGGAAAATTTTCAGTAAAACATTTTAAAGTGAAAAATGCAAAAGACTTAAGTCTTTTATCCATTTCCTAAATGTTACGAATTTCTAGGTGACGTGAAACTAATGTCATGGTGAAATGAACTGCTGCTTCTGGTAGAATCATCCAGTCCCATAGTAGTTGTGCTGGAGTCTGGAGGTAAACTAGGAGGGAAAATAATCCTGCTTTGTGAATACATGAAGATAGTTTTCACAAATAATCTGAGAGCTGGAATATGAGGAGAGTTGTGGCATAAGTTAAAATACAGGTGGTCTGAGCTGCATTGTGGTTGAAAAGAGCTTCTCTAGCTCAGAGGTGAAAGTTAATTTATTGATTGCAACAGCTCACTGTCCACTGACCAGAACCAGTCCTGAAAATGACCAGAAACAGTTCTCGAGCCACATGTTAATGTGGATAAAATATGGTTTTGCAAGTTATCTAAAGCCTCTCTACATTAGGGACTGAGTTTAGGGAGAAAAAGGTTGAGGATCTGTATTCTATCATGTCATGGAATTTTGTAGCTTTTTTGTAATCTTGGGATTGCAGAAGTTCCTAATGCCTTCCCCACTAAGCATGGACTTTGTGGAGACATGATAAATTACAGAGCACAGTAAAACTTTTTTTTTCCTTTAATGTGAATATCAGAAATTGGCAGAAGGCTTAACTCAGAAGTGTAGGCTGACCTTCTATACTTAATTATATAGAGAAATTGTAGAGAGAAGAAATCCCTCTAGCTTTTCCCTTTAACAAGCTGCAGGGGCATATATATCATGTTATTACCCAAATGTCCATAGGCTGGTGTTAGGCAACAGCTCTAAAAAGGTGCTTTAAGTGTAGTTATAGCACAGCCATGATGGCTTTTTAATGCTACCATTTAGTGGGGCTTTCTGTGCGAGGCAGAGAAGGTTTTTGAAAGTAACATTGCTATTAGTGAAATTTATTTGATCAACTCAGAATGAGAAGTGTCAACTAATAGTAGTTTCAGGACCTGACTTAATCTGTGATTCTTTTTTCATAATATTAGGCCTTGAAGTTGGCTTTTGTGTTGTGCTACCAGTCACTGATTTTGACAAGAAGAATATTTTTATATGAATAAGGCAGTGTTCAGTGCACTGTTCAGTGCAGTGTTGAGAAAGCTTTGGTAGAACTATTTCAACTTTTTTCCGGAATATTTTATGTCATGCCCCTGTATCAGACTTATCAGCAATGCCATAACTGAAACATAGTTATGTGATGCCTCATTATTAATTATTGGTACAGGTTATTTCCAAGTATATTTTATGAAGGTAGTTTCTTAGATGAATTCCAGCAAGAAAACTTGTCCGTCTTTCATTTTGCAGACTGCATCTTCTAAGTACTACAGAGTGTATGTTCAGTTTAAAGTCTGAAAAATGACTTGGGCACTTCAGGAATGCAGATTCAGTGTTTTCTGCACTAGTCATGGGCAGAGCAACTTCAAAATTGTGAAAAAGGCACATATGACTTGTCTGATGAGCTCTGTTTTTGTGTCTGTGTGAGATCTTACTGGAAATTTCATTCAAAGAAACTGGAAGGAAATAAAAAAAGGAACAGTGGAGGACTGGCACTCCAGCTGCAGTGACCTGTAATTGTCTTGCTAGTAATATGATGGTTCTCGGAATGTGCTGGACTTTGCTTCTTAAAGCTGCAAAGACAATAAATTAGAGGGAGTGACCAGAAAAACAGCAGTGCAGAACTGCATACTCTAAAGAGGTTGCTGCAACAGAGATTAATCTGGTTAAAAGGTTCATCAGCTGTCACCATATAAGGAACAGTAGAAACAAACCTATTAAATGAATTGAAAATTATTTAAAGATTCAAGATGACTTTCTACAGTTTAACATTAACTGGGAGCATCGCTATTCTCTAAGTTTTCATTGTGTTTCTGACAGAAGCTTGCTTATAAAAGGTGGTATGATCTTGCTGTTTTCTTAGATCCAGTTTTCCTCATGCCAGTTCCATATGACCTGGCTTACATTTCTCTGTTACAAGCTAATGGCTTCAAAGCCACTAATCACAGTACAGAATGCTGGGTCTTAAGTGGCTTTACTTATGTGTGTCCCAATAAACTATTTTCTTTACGAGCACGGTGAATATAATACTGTTAATATGCAGGTATTAAGGGGTGGGGGGAGACCAAAACGGTAGTGTTTTTCATAAAATTTATTTCCTGAATCCTTTTTTGGCAGAAGAGTTATCTGTGTGTGCATGTTGGAAGTCCTAGCATAGACTGTAGTGTATCTTTAGTTTCTGATTTAATACGTCTGTACCTCAGGTTCCTATTTTATCTAATGAGAATGAAATTAATTACTGGTTGCATGTAGGGATAGCAATATTTGTAAAAAGTCTATAAAATCTCTCTGATATTATTTTAGTATACTATTTCAGGTCAGAACTCTGTATTTGTTTGGCCTCAAAAATTGGTTGTCTGGGAAAAACTGTAAAACTAAACTGTAAATACAAAATTTGATCTTGTTATACTGTGAGGATCCAAGACAGGTGTTTCCTGGAGTACAGGATGAAAGGAATATCACAGAAAAGAGGAGCAGAAGTATAAAATGAATGTATGACAGAGCTTAAAAGAATTCAAAGGCTTTGGCATGAAAAGTGAGAGAAGGGTTCTGGTTCTGTGAGAGTGTTTTTGCTATTCTGGCTGGTGAAGGAAATAAAAAAGCGAAATGTGCTGTTCTTTTGTGTTTGCATACAGTTCTTGTAAGGAAACTTGGTAAAACTACTGAACTTAGTGGTGTGTGTTCTCTGGTAGAGTATGCCAACAGTTTATTCAGCTTATCTTGATAATGGGTTGGCTGTAATATGTAATATCCCTAAGCTGTTTTGTGTCTCCTTTACGGGATATTTGAGTTATGGTTTCTCGAACATCTCATCAGGTTTTTTTATAGGGCTGTATTTCACTTCTCATTTACTTCAAATACATCTCTCTTTTTCTCATGTTTATATGGGCTTTTGATTCTATATCTAGGAATAGCATCTTGCAAATTAGGGTGTTGGGTTTTTTTTTTTGTTGAATCATTGAAAGACGTCATCTAGGATTATGTGTTTTTGTTAGTTTCCCATGGTTTCTATTCCAATGCAGCATGAACAGCTGAAGGAGTCACTGCCCTGCCCATTTTCTGGAAAATGCTCTTTATGTAGAAGGGACAACTAACTGGGGTAAATGCCGTGCCTGAACTGCTGCAACATAGTGTTAGGTGTATGAAAGTTGTACTTTACTGTAAAACAGCTGCTGTTTATTGGTTTAGGCATTGCTATGTATTCTACTCATCTGTTCCTCCATTCATGTCTCTCCACTTGAGTCAACATCCTAAGGGATGTTGGGTTTTCCCAGTGTGCTGTTGACTCTAACAATAGCATACTGAACGAACATGATCCACATTATTTTCACTTAGAATTATGTCCTTAGTCATATAGGTGCACATAGCACTTTTGTTAATGAAAAAGTTGGTTTTGGTTTTGTTTTTTTTTTCCCCCCTCTTGGTTTCCGTTTATCCTTTTTGTGTCATTCTTGGGATGTTATTTTATCATGTGGAGAACATGGAGTTCTTGAGTCAGAGGTGAGCTCACTGTTTAACAGCCTTGTGTATCTAATAAAGTTGGCAACCGTGACGAAAGTTGTGTAGTACACACCGTAATTCCATAAAACAACTCTGTTTAAATAAAATACTTACTCAAAAGTTAATTAATATGCAAGCCTGGACTCATGCAATTAAATCTAGGTTGCTTTTTACTTTCGTTATTGTTACATATGTTGGTTTTTGGCCACGGTTAATGCAACCATGATGAATACAAAGTGTGCAATTGGACATGAAGAAACATACTTCTTAAAAAAAAAAAGGTATTTTTATATTAAATTGCTTATAAACACAGACTTAGACTATCAACTACTGAAGAAGTCATGCTGGATACAAATGTTAATTTGTTTATAGCATGGTAATATTTGTAAATAGACTAAACCCTTAAGCCTCTGCCTTAAAATATTTCATAAGAATTTTTAAAACAAACATCATAAATATATTTTTCTTCGGTAGTTTGGGCAGTTCAGCTATTAAACACATTGATGAAACAGCTGGGTTTTAACAAATTATCACTGATCAAACCTTTTAAATATTGTGCAGTTAATTCTGAGTTCTGTCTGCCATTTCTGCATTGGACTGATAGAAGTGCTGGATCAGATGTTGTATACTGATAGTTCTTAGCTTTGGGTCATAGAGATCAAATATTATTAGCATCGCTAATTATAGATAAAAATCTGAGGGGCTGCCAAACCATTTGCTAAATTCCATTTAACTGCCAGTAAATAGTGATAAATTTCACTTTCGTCTCAAATGGCATTTAATCTCTTTATCAGAAAAAAAGTTAAAGTGCACTCAAGTACACTTTCCTGTTCCAGACAGATGACAGTCCAAATACTTCATTATAGTTAGCACTTGTGAAAATGGGTTGAAACATAATGAATAGATTTCCAAAGCTTTGTTTTCCTATTTATTGGCAAAATGTGACCTAAACCAGCTATGTAATCTATGAGAAATACACTATTCTGCCAGAAACATGCAAGTGACAAATAATAGTTTGGACACGGCTTTACTTGAAGAGCTGATTTTGTGTTAATACCAGTTCGAACTACTGTTTGTACTCCATGAAATTGTGCCACCACTGCCCCTCGATCCTTTTGCATATAACTGCTGAATCATAGAATAATTTAGACTGGAAGTGGCCTTAGTGAGGCCATGTGATTCAACCTCTCACTCAAAACACAGCCAACTCTGAAGTTAGTTTGCTCAGGATCGTATCTATGATAGGCACGGGTTGTCTGGTAGCTTCCTTTACAGAAATACAATAAAATATTGCCGGGGCAGTTAAGTAATATTCCGGAAGTCATGTATATGGACCAGAGCTTGTGCAACTAACTCACCAACACAAGTGAGCTAGTTAGTGATGTCAAGATTAGAGGCAGCCTGGGCTGCAGTGATCGTGCACTGGTGGAGTTTGCAGTCCTGAGGAATATGGGTCAGGCAAAGAGTAAAGTCAGGACCCTGAATTTTAGGAAAGCAAACCTCCAGCTGTTCAAGGAGTTTAGTCAATAGGACCCCCTGGGAAACTGCCCTCAGAGACAAGGGAGAAGAACAGAGCCGGCAGATCTTTAAGGATGCTTTCCATAGAGCGCAAGAGCTCTCAATTCCCAGGTGTAAGAAATCAGGAAAGGAAGACAAGAGACCGGCATGGCTGAGTCAAGACCTGCTGGTCAAACTAAAGGGGAAGAAGGAAATGCACAGGCAGTGGAAGCAGGGACAGGTATCCTGGGAAAAGCGTAGGGATGCTGCCTGGTTGTGTAGGGATGGGGTCAGGAAGGCCAAGGTGCAGATGGAGCTGAACTTGGCAAGGGATGCAAAGAATAATAAGAAGGGCTACTACAGGTATGTCAGCCAGAAAAGGAAGGTCAAAGAAAGTGTACCCCCCCGATGAGCAAGACTGGCAAACTGCTAACAGTGCACGAGGAGAAGGCATTCAAGGAAACATTCAAGGTCAGGTTGGACGGGGCTCTGAGCAACCTGATGTAGTTGAAGATGTCCCTGCTCATTGCAGGGGGGTTGGACTAGATGACTTTTAAATGTCTCTTCCAACCCGAACTATTCTATGATTCTTAAGTACAGAAGACAGGCCTTCTAGAAGCCTCCTCTGAATAACTTTTCACATTCTGTATTTTAACATTGTTCCATCCCACAGACTGAAATTTTCTTTCCAGAGACCAGAATTCAAGTTAGGGAAGAGCCTAGTGTCCCAGGCCTCTGCCCAGCATCAGCCTTCTAATACTTCTGACGTTTTAATGGTGCTTAGTAGCTGTATAGTACTTAGTAACACAAGACCACATGGTTGCTGAGAGTGAAAGGAAAGGAAGTGCAACAGACATATTATAGCAAGTTTAAGTTATTTGTTAAGAGAAGCTTGAAAATTTATTTTTCTTTCTGAATCTATGGGCTCTCTAATTCTGCACCGCTCACAAGCTCTAAGATTTTGCTATTTTCACTGACCTTGAAAGGAACTTTTGGTTGGGGGGGTGGATGGAGAATGACTGACAGACTCCGGAGAAGAGGGGGTGAGGCTTTCTGTTGTTTTACACAGGAAGAAGTGGTATGGCCTGTCTTTCTCATGAAAATAATGAGAGCTGGGCTCTCTTCTGGACTGTTTCTGTGTTAGAGCAAGGAGGAGAACAAGAGTGTCTTCTGGGAGAGAAATTGCCTTGTTTCCGGAGTAACTGGTTTGCTAAAGGAGTGAAGGGTCCAATTCTCATCTTTTAACTTGGTCTGAGGAACTCAGGGCTAGTGCCATTGCCCTTAGAGCTTGGGAGCTGTCTTGTCCTTTCTTTTCCCGTCTCTCTTCACACTTCTAGAATCTGATGTGAATAATACCTTCCCTGTAAGTCAGGGATAGAGCTGTGGAGTAGAAGGAGCCGCTAATGTTTGTGAAGAAGAAAGAAAGAAAGAAATTATATCATTTGTCATGGTCTACTTTATAACTTAAATAGATATGCCAGCACCAATTCAAGACTGGTACAATTGGTGAGAAATAAACCTAAAAGTATACTGAGGAGCTATATGCTGCTGAATATAGAGTTCTGTATGTCCTTTACAATTTTCTTGGAACTGAAGGGTACCTTGCAACAGTTAGTTTTTAGGTGTTTGGTGGCAAGCACAAATAGAAAATTTTTGCATTAAAAGTAAGGATATAATTATGTGCTTGAAATATACATACTCAATATTAGTATACACAGTGATAGTCAGAATATTGAGTATATACAGGCTCTTGCATGGTTTTATGTTCTGAGAATATATTAACTACATGAAAACTCAAGTTTTAATAAAAAGCCATTTTAAACCCTTATTTTCTTCCTCTCACTTTGTTTCAGGCAACTGTGACATTCATTACATACTGCTATCTTTATCCATCTTTACATGAGTAATCTATTTCGTGCTCAGCTTCACTAAGGAAGGAAAAAAAAAAAAAACAGTTACAAAAATCCCTACAGCACCAGTTATAATACAAGAGGGTGAAATATGGAAGCCAGAAATAGGACATGTGACTGGAATAGCTTTAATGTACATCCTAAATCATAAGTAATAATGATCCTGCAAGAGGGAAAATTTCTTGAATTTATATACTGTGGTTTGAAATGAGAGTATTGAGACAGAATTAAACCTAAACTCTGAAAAAACAGGTTTAGATCCAAGATCAATGATGTTTTTGCATTGTCGTAATTTATTTAACAGGAATATTGCATGAGCTGTCATTGCCAAGGAGTTGAATCTATTTTAAAAAGTTAAGCTGCAATGAATACTGTACTGTAATAGCAAGATTCCTTTGCAGGTGGAGGAAATACAATACTGGGGCTTCATAATTAAGGATTACCTTAAGGTAATCAGCTGTTGAAGGGCTGCTTCTAAGCATACAAGATAGACTGATTCTTGTAATTTCTGAAGCTGATTTTTCAGCAGATTTTTCTACATGAAGAATGATGAAGTCCCTGAGATATACTAAATATATATTTTTCCAGTGGGGAGCTATTCTCTTTGAGCTATACAGCTCTTTGTTCTTAGTACTGAGGAACATTAAAGGCTCTGAGGTGATTAAAACTAAATTAAATCTCTGTTTATATTATGGGTCTCCTGACCTAATGGGAATCCTGTTAAATTGAGTGCTTTGTGTGTGTGCGTGCTGGGTTTGAAGCCAAGCAAAACTCATCAAGCCTCATGTGTTCTTCTGACCCTTTAGGCTATAGCAAATTCATAGTTGAATTGCTTGTCAGTGACAATGTAATAAGCCTGAGGATGTATATGGTATAAAAAAAAAAATCTTATTATTTGTAAAATGATACAGTTGCACAGCATTTAGCATCTCTAACCTTTAGAGGGTTTCTCTGAACACGTGATTGCTGCTCCAGGAAACTTTGTGAAATGAAATAGTTTTCGTAAAGTGTCAGGCGAATTAATTTTTTAATTGGGCAACAACTCAAGTTGTGCTGCACCTTTTTTTTTTTTTTTTTTTTAATAGCTAGAATGTGGGATAGTGCTGGACTTGTTTTCCAGTTGGCAAGAAGCACTGGAGACCTACTGTTGTGTGTTAATAGTCAGGTTTGATATTCTACGAAAGGAGGTGGCTTCTCGGTTGACAGTTTTCATATTTAATTTTGTAGTTACTGTTTTTTACTAGTAATTTTTTTTTCTATCGTATATCCACTCTAGTGGCAGTTTGCAGCCTTTTTTTGTGTGTGTGTGTGCATCACTGACATAACTGCTTTGCTCTTAGTTCTTTTTCTCTGACTAACAACATTTACTTTCTTTACTCATAACTTAGTAAATTGCCCTCTATTGGGAAATGCTTGACTATGTGCCTTCAAAAATAAGACTCACCTTTTATTTTAAAAGATTATTATTAATACTTCCCCTCCCGTGTTGTACATTAACCTCTGTTTCATAGAAAAAATAAAATACAAGTTAACTTACATAAATGTATACTTGTATACTTTCAAGTGTTCTTGAAAAGTACAGTGATTAGGAGTTCAGTGGATAGTGAAGCAATATTTCCTATAAAAGTTAAATGTAATAGATGACGGTGCCTAAGTGAAGTTGTACACACTGTTTAAATACACAGGGACTTAATATGTAGTGGGGGACCAAGCAGCAGGAGCAACATGGTCTGGATTGTTAACTGGAGGACGTACTGGCTTTTCAGAATGGATCACTGCTTAGTTGTTTCATCTGTGAGACTGAATTTGCAACCAATAGCCCATTTTTCCATCCTTAATTGGCTTAATTGACGTTCATTCATTTGGGCAGATGATGAAAATGTAACATCAGAAAGAGGCAGCATTAATGTTCACAGCAAAAGATACACATTACAGTTATTACGTTAACTGTGATGCTGAGACATTCAGTAACTATGTCCCAAAGAACTGAATTGATTGTTGTCAGTCATGTAGGCCTATATAGTTGAGTAATTAACTTCTGTAACTGGAATTGAGTCACTTGGGCTAGAACTCATAGATTTTAGGCTTGTAAAGGTCCCTCATTTTACAGACTAAAACCTGTAGTAGAAATTTTGGTATTATGATCATTACCAGGAGGAAAAAACCCAACAAACCAAACAGTGCAAGTCTGCTATGTGGAATGGGTAGAATAATGAATAATGCGCCCTTTCCATTGCCTTTGGTGTGGCTGATAATGGTTGGTAAAGCTTTCCTGTGTTGGCTTTCACCTTTCCCTCATTTGTAATACCTAACACCCAATGACCTATTTGATTTTTTTTTTTAGGTGAAGAGTAAGCGCACAACTTGTCGTGTGTAATTTTGGGAACGATGATGTAGTTAAACCTATATCATCAACATGAATCATACACAATTTTTAATGTCTATCTATAAACTATTCTGTTGCCATGCTGTTCTGAATTTTAGCTGAAGCTGTTAAGAACTAGCAGTACAAGATTTACATTTCTGTATGAAGTTTTGTGAACAGTTGGAACTGTTGGCATATGTCTTTGAAGGTAACTCTAAGCAATGTAAATCAAGAAATTATCATTACCCACTGTTTATGAATAATGGCTACAGTCTGCTTATTTTGATGAGACTTTCTTATCCCCAAGGAAACGCATGCCTGACATGCAGTTGGAGAGTTTATTATGAATGCAGAGCTCTATGGTAAGAAGAGCTGTTTTTCAGTCACAGCCACATGGACTCTTCTGTATACGAGCTTTAAAGGAGACTGTGTCTTCATACGTCTTTGTACCAGTAGAGGTTACTGGATATTGCCATAGCATAGGATATTACCATAATGCAAATACTAATGCAGAGGTAGTAAAATTATGCATGCAAATGGTATAGACTTTTCATAAAAATATTTTAAATGAATGGTACTTCAACTCTTAGTCTATTTCATATTCACAGTTTTTGTGAAGTTCTACAAGTGCTTGGACAGAATCTTATTGGAAAAATAGCTCATGAGAAATATTCTTACTGAAAAAATAGCTCATGTGAACTCAACTTTATATTTACCCATGCAAGTATTTCCTTGCAAGAACTGTGTTCTTACAAACAAGTAAGCACAAACAAGTTCTAACAGACTTATGCTTTGTGTTTTCAGTTATGACGTTTACTTCGTGACAAAGGAGGTGCTCAGCTGCGATATCCTGACTATCATGCATTTTAAGTTTCAAGTTGTATGAATGAAAATAATAGGATCTGTCTAGTATGATTGGTAATGCTTGAGCCTTGGACGATTTGATTTGTATTCGCATCTAAAAATTTAGTTAGGCTCAGGAAGTATTAAAATAACAGAAAACTGTAAAGTCATTCTGAAATTTCAAGAAGAGGGCATCTTGCAAAATTTTCACTGTGTATGTGAACCAGGTAGAAGATACAGCAGAACAAGATCTAGTTCTACTGGTTTGGGTTCAGGATGAAGTTTCTAAAGAGTTGATCTTAGAAAAACACACCCAGGCCTATTTGTAGTTAGAGTTTTCTGGGGAAAATAAAGCCTTGCTTCTCTTTGGTATTACCATCAGAGTTATGGAGTAATTGATTTACTCATTTTTTTTGTGGCACTGGAATACAATTTGCAGTGTTTCGACCAGCTTCGTACCTACCCTTTTTGCTTGTTGGAAACAAAAATTTTTAATGGGCTTGTCAGAGGAGGTAGTTTGTACTTGACCTTTTTTTTCACTGTCTCCCCCAAGAGTGGGAAAAGAGAGTTTAGTGGGGAATGGAAGAACTCTGCCCTACCTAACTTCTCCCTTTGGATGTTTTTGCTTATCCCTTCAAGTGTTTCAGCTGAGCTGTGATGATGGAGCTTGCATCTTCTTTACTGTATTATTCTTCAGCCTGAAAATCAGAACAAGAATTTTACAGTTAGTAAAGTTTTGTTAAGGTTAATGTTATTAACATTAAAATACTCTGTGCCCTTTTCTCTTAGTAAACGAGGTAATCTAAAGGTATATGAGCTAGATGGAGGGTCTCTGAGGATGGGGCAAAGATTGTTTTATTTACCTATTCGGTCCTTCCTTTTTCTGGGACCAGCAAGTTAAGAATTGCTTTCAGTGTGTACCATCTTGGGAGCAGTCTACAGAAGGCTATTACGGTCACTGAGAATTACTGTAATACTGTAGTTGTTCTGGACAGTCACCATTCATGGTAGGATTTGCAAGCGCATTGGTGCTAAACTAACTTTGACAGAAATAGCTGACGATATATCAGCATTCCTATTCCTGCTGTAACTTAAAGGACTGCAATTCAACATGAATTCTGGATAGTCATAAGCTATTCACTGAAGTATTCAGTGTTTTGGAGAGCAAGTAATTGTTACTAGTTGGGGTTTGTGTTATAAGAGCTAATTATTTATGTTCATCCCATTCTTATAGACATAGACAAAAGATGAGAGTAATTATTTGCATATGTCTGTCCATTTTCATCCTCATTAAAAAGGAGCCTAGAAAACTAGCTAGAAACTAGCTGGACAGGCTATCTTCTTATTTGTGAGATGTCTGATCTAAATTTCCTTATGGTTGTTATAAGGAAACATCTTTGTCCTGTATTTCTTGTTATTTAAGTCTATTCTGTTTGGATATTGGAAAGAAACAAAGAATAAGATAATTTACTATAAACTGACTTTCACACAAGCATGTTCGAGAAGACAGACAGGAGCCTGAATCAGTGTTGAATATCAGAACTGTTGGTTGAATTTCAACTGCTAGCCCTAGTTATATACATATATGTGCACGTGTATGTATAAACAAAGAAAATCTCATCTTATATGCTGTGTGCTCTCTGCTCAGAGTAATGCACTTTATTCACTTTGGTGATCTGAAGCAGCTGACTGAATCTAATATTGTTATTAGTATGGTAGTTGATTAGTTTAAAAAGTTCTAAGAATGAAAGCTTTGCCAGAGAAAGCTGGAAGATATTTTGATTAAAGTAGGCTGTGGAATGCAGAGGTACAGCTCTGATTGATTGCTCTGATTGCTTGTGAATTTTTGAATTTTTGCTTTAGCTATGTCTTAAAAAATAAACAGAGTAGTGAGAATTTTTAGAATAGCAACAGTTTGCTTTTTCCCTTTTTAGTGGGACACAGTTTGGAGTATTTGGTCTCAGGATTTAAAAAATGAAATAATTTTTGGCAGAGCTAAAAAGTTTTTTAGTCATTTGTGTACAAATTAGATTTAGGAGTGTCTGCTATTTAATGATGGCAGATGGCCCCTCTGCTTTCCTACACTATTAAGACCAATAAATGCATCAAGTGATGCGTTGTGTATCTATACACTCCCCAAGTTGTTGTTTCCCACTCAGTATTTGTTAAGAAGTATATGTCTCAGTGCACTGGGTGGTACATGGAACTTCCAAAGGCTAATCATTTACTCTCAGCTATAGTTCCTGGCAATTAAATGGAAGGGGTTTTGTTTGTTTGCTTAGCGATGTGTTATTCTACATCTGATGTGTAGTTTAAGCTGGTATGATAGAAACCTGCCCAAGCTCCGCTCTTTCTGTGGTTTTAGGTTTTCAGGGTTTTTTTTTTTGCAGTCCCTCTTTCCCCCCCTTCCCCTCCTGGGTTATAATTTCCCCTCCTGGGTTATAATTTCAGCATAGTTATTTCTTGAACAGTCTCACAACTGTGTCTAAGCTATAGAGAAAAAAGAAAATTCTCATCAAATTTCATGGGAAAACTTTCTAAATTTATTAACTTGTCTCTTATACTGTATCTTGAAAATTCATTTGAGGAAGCTTCTCAAAAATTGTCCAAAAAGTGCCCAAATTGAAGCAAACAAAGGCTGAGTTTAAAGGCTTTTGAGGTCTTTTTAAAAATATTAGAAGGTGTTTGCTCTTAACTGACCTCAGAAATGCTACCATGCAGTTGGGGAACCAAGCACGTTTATGTTGTTCAGTGGCACGGAGGAGAAGCAGGTGTGGCCTCCCACACAATACCCTTTTAAGCAGTTGCTAGTATGGTTCCAGCATAAAATCACCATGCAGTGTGATAGATCATAACGCTTTTTCCACACCTTTCAGAATTTTATAACATCTTTTTTCTTTGCCCCTTTGCAATGAGTATAAAGTTGTATATTTAACCACTCTTAGACCCATTCCTGCCTTTCTTTACTGTAGTTTCTCTAGCTGGCCTGATCAAGAAAGCCATTAAAAGTGCTAGCAAGAAGCCAAGAGCAAGAGCTCACCCTCTAGCCCATGTATTTGGGCAGAACACAGTGATATTTGAGACTCGCGTGGTTGTTACTGGTGTAGCTGTCTGTTCAGTTATTCATCAGGAAGAAATTGGAGACTGCTAGATGTCATTGCAGAGTACGCTTGCTGAAAACTAACCAGTGATGTTTCAGGATGATTTGTGGTATGCTTTCTTGGATAGAATTTGAAAGATGATCGCTTATGTTTATTAGGAGCAACATGATAAGGTCAGTGAAGGCAATTACAAGGATCTAAAAACAATCACGGAACTGCCAGAATGCCTTCTTTAAATAATACTCAAGACAACATTAGAATGGATTCATTTAAAGAGCTGAAGGTGGTCTATAATAGTTCTAAAATGGCTCTAAAATAGAAGAATTGATCTAGTGTGGCTTGCAGGGAGGCTTTGTAAGGGTAGCATTACAATATTTTCAGTGCTGTGTAGGACACTTTCTACGTTTGGCACTCTGCTTTGAGGCAGAGCCAGCAGCAGTGATTCAACTAATGGAAATCTTTGAAAACTTGATCATGATTTTACTTTTTCTGTCATCTTGCTTCATTAACTGAAGTAACACAGAAACAACTGTGCAAATGCAGCTGTTGCTACCCTTAAGACAATGTAACATGCTTCCTTCACAAGTATGGTACAGTGGCAGACCACAGAAAGATCCCTCTGACTACCTTGAATAGATTTTCAATGCTGCAGCATGCTTCCAGAATCTTTAAATGATAAGTAGTGCCTGCAAGAAGCACTTCCAACAGAAATGCAACATAGTGGCATACCTAGGGCACGATGAATTTTTGATGTGGAGATGTGCTGTTGTGTGATGATGGGGATCAGTTTCTGTTGCTCTAGTGACTATTTAGAGTTTTGGTTTACATTTTGCTTTGTAACCTCTGTAGAGATGGTAAAACTAATTTTGTGAGCTGCTGAGAAAACAAATCTTGCCCAGTTGGTTTTTTGGCCTTTGTTTTTGGTTTGGTTGGGTTTTTTTGTTTTGGTTTGTTTTGTTTTTTTTTTAAATACAATATGCTAAAAAAAACAGCTGTAGGGATTAATAACAGGAGAGGTGAGGAACACCTACAGACCCTGCTTGCTTCTATGCTGTTCTAACAACTCTTTCAGCTTATCTGTTGACACATAATGTGGCCAATTCACACGAGAAAGTTTGCGCCAAATACCGAGAACATCTGTTCTCTGGGAAGTCATTTTTGTACAAATATAGTACAGATGATTAATCTAATGTCTTTGGCGTGTCCCAGTTGTTGATAGGGAAGATCGTAAAAGAGCCAAGTCATCTTAAGATTCTTCTTAATGCTTTTGCTGAGCTTTGTCTTGCTTCTGAGAATATCCTGCACATTGGCACCCTCATAGTTTTAATGCACTTGAGCTGAATTTACCGGCTGCTGTCTCTTGTAAGAAGGCATTTGGACATCAAAAACATAACAGCATTGATACCTCTCACCTGAAGATGGTGTATGATGCTTGGGGCAAAATATAAACTGCAGTGAGAAAGGACTCGGTTGTCTGCGTTCCTTCCTTATTTAATAATTGGTAGTTAAATTTACTCCAAACGTAAGCTATGCCCACATTTGGATTCCCTTTTAACCAAACAAAACAGTCTGTGAAGCGGTATATTACTGTCATCTGCGCAAGATGGTGACAAAGCTGCAAGTAAAGAAAGTTCATTTTGCTCCTTACATCTGTCCAGGGTTGAGAAGTACAAAATAACGAAGGAGAAAAGATGGTAGAAGCAGAAATGGTTTTTGCCTTTCTCTGTTGAAAGTTGGTGCCTCTGGCTGGATTTAAATGGTAAAGTTGAACTTACAGAAAAGTTATTCTTTTATAGAGTCTGCATGTTATTTTAGTTTGTGCTTTTGAGGGTCAATTTTGGAATGCTTTACTCCACCTCAAGAAGCCCTAACCAGACCCATGGCTGTCCTGTAATATTTTTGGCTGTAATGTATGAATAATAGAATTGGGGCCATACTGTGGCAAAGAAAATGATGGATGTTGACACTAAAAAAAAAACCACGTGGGAATGATAACATTTGCCATGCTTTATAGATGGGAGGTTTTAATGTGCTGCTCCAAATGGAGTAAGAGGTGACATCTTTTCCTATTTTCTAACTTGCTTTCAAATAGCTTCAAAAGCTTTATGCTTAGTTTTAGGTAATAACTCAATTTTCAGTGAAATTACAGTATGGTGATATACAATGATTTGGAAATACTGCGATATTATGGGTAGGAGAAAGAACTGGTGGCAGAGGAATTTATGCATGTAGGTATCTTCTATTTTTGGACACTGCCCTTGTCACCATAGCCACTTCCTTTGGGCACTGATTGAACTAATGAAGAAGTTATTCCTTTTATGTTTGTTTTTGCTCTCTTAATTTTAAGGTATGTCTTTTGAGTTTTGTTTTAAAGCCGCATAATCATTTGATTATAAAAGCAATCCTAAAATAACATAGAGGTCTTGTTTCTTTTGGGAAGGACTCAAGTTCCAAGGCTTGATAGCTGTTTCTTACTGCTCTAAACTGTTCTCTTGACATGCTGAACTGATAGAAAAAAGTCCTGAAGGAATACGTTGCAGCCTTAAGAAAGACGAGAGATCATTCCAAAGTGGAATGTCTGACTGCTGAGACTTGTTGGCTCACCACATAATGGCAAGCTTCCTTTCCCTCCGCTTCTCTTGTGACTTGTTCCTTCCTAAGCTGGCTTTGTAGTAGCTAGTTTACTCCCCAGATAGGGCTGTCCTGGTTAACTCCTCTGATATGGTTTAATACGGTGCCAGCAATGGTCAAAACTTGTTGAGTCTTTAAGACCTCATGGCTTTAACCTTTGAGAGACTTGCGGTTTTCTACAGGCCAACCTGGGCAGTAACCGTTTTTTTCCCCTTTGGCATGTACAAGTTGGATTATGTATTGAGTTTGTGCGCAAGAGCTTGTGCACTGTTTTTGAGACAATGTTAAAATAACTTCACAGTTAATTCATACATAACTACATCTATTTTAATGAGAGCAAATGAGATGTGATTAATAGATACGGAGAGTACATTAATTGGAGAATACAGAAATGTGCATGCAATTAACGGCTGTAAATTAAAGATTGGACTAATTCAGTCTCTTCAGTTACTGGTTTATATCTGGTGAACTTCCATAAACTATTAATGTTTGCTTTACTGTACCTTGGAGTGTTGAAATCCCATTCAGCCTTGTAATAGGCACTTAACATATGTGTAACCCTATGCAAATACTGATTTATATCTCAAACTGCCTGCTGATGGTTGTTTCATAGTCTGTGTAATGTCTGTTTGCATCCATTGCCCTCCCAGTGGGCAGCTTTCCAAACTGCACAAATAACAACTGTGAATGGTGCCGATATCTTTGTTGGCAGCTTTTGCTAAGTAATCAAGAGTTGAATTGGTTTGGGCATTAAACTTGGCTTGCCTGTAGAACAGGTAGCACTATGATGAGACATTCTGGACGAGCTGGTACTAACACTGTGTTTGTTCTTTCTGTATCAGCTTCGCTGCTGCATCTTCTCATGTGTCGTGTACCTTCATGCACATGTATCTTCTCGCAAATGTCACATTCAGCAAAACATATTACTGGAAAAAGAAGCAAATCCATGTACTCTGACGGATTCCACCAGTAAGAACGATGGTTCTGTGTAATGAGAATTCAACCAACTTTTTAAATGAAGTGCATGGCCAAGGACTGAAACATGGTTGTGCTTGATCTGTCTGTGGTTTAGCTATTAAAGTATATTGTTTATTGTTTTATATCTGCCATCAAGTGGATCAAACCCCACATTTTCTGTATTCTGAGAATTACGTTAATCCTGAATTGGGACAACTGTAGAAATTGTGACTTTTTGTGGGAAATTGTGCAAAAAGATGGCTTTGGAAAGCCTAGAAGCTCTGCTTTAGCACAGTGGGATTTTTTGGTCACTCTCTCTTTTTTTTTTTTTTTTTTTTTTTTTTAAAAAAAAAAAGTCATCTGGACTGCTGACCAAAAAATAATGTTGTAAATGCTTTACTACTTATTTTCCTGCAGGGTGATATGAGTCAAGCAAGGTATTTCGCCTCTCTGATTTGATAAGTGAAATCTTGAATATAAAAGTATAAAGTTTATTGACTTTGTCTGCAGACTTAGCTAATTACATGTACAAAAAATATTTAGCTAGTGTGCGTGTTCCTATATAGGAAGTGAAATAATCCGTTTGTGTAATAAATAAGTTTAAATTTAGAAGTGAACTGAGTTATCAACATTGGCAGATCATAATGACAGGTGACGGGGACCATCTTTTTTTCTCCTCTTTGATAGCTACTTTGTTTATTTTTGTACTGATCAGGATAGCTTATGTAGTTACAGTGCTGCTGAACAGATGAATTTGTCATGAGTTGAGAAGACTACGTATCATTCTCCCCTTGCACTGCCCCAGATTTTGAGGAGGGTGCCAGCAAGCTGTTGCATATTTTGGTATGCAGACCAATTGTTTTTAGTCTTTAGACTAAAACAGCAAGTCATTTTGGTATATGCTTACAATGGCCATTAATAAACATGGCCTATAAAGATAAAAATTTTGTAAAATATTATGAAAAATAATTTATTTAGGTTGCTGTCTTAGTTTTGAATTGGCTGCAATCCCTCATTAAAAAGCTGTAGAAGACTACATGTATCAATCCATGCTTTTGAATTCCTGAAAGCATGTCTTCAGATAAAACCAAACTGAAAATTTTCCTTTTTTTTGACCTCCAAAGGCATGTGTTAGTAGGCAGGTGGAAAGAATGTAGTCTGTGTAAATGCTTGGATCAGTGAATTAAAGAATATGTTTGGAGACAGCAGAACTTTGAGAGCTGAAAGCCCTGTTTTTCTTGTGAATAGACAGGTTTTCTGAGCAGCCTTATTCCTTCTTACAGGTTGCATCATGCAAACCCCACATAATAATGAGAACAATATGACGTTTGTAATTCTAGAGTAGGTTAAGCTGATTGTTGCTGATCTCTAGTTTTACCAGTCATTGTAAGTGTTAATGCACAACAGACAGTGATGCAAAAGAAAGGTCTGATTAAATTTTTCCCAGGGAATTTCTGCTGAGTTGATTTGCTGTTTGACTCAGTAAAAGTTTTTATCTTAATTTCAAAAAGAGAGGTGAATGGATGTGTTCTCCTTATTTGATTCAAACAATAGATGATAATTATTTTGGTGTGATGTTGAGTTTCACATTTGTATTGCTTATCAGTCTGAAACTTCTGTGATCCTCAATGTTTTTGTTGAGATTAACCTGTTTTTTCTTTATACTTAATTTTTCTTTGGGGCGAGGCTTCCTGTCTTCTGTTTTTCTGTTATTACATGTTCCAGTTCTACCTTTTCCTTTTTTGGACAGTGTAGTAAGGCCATATGTTATGTTTGTAAATATTTTTTTGTTAACAACAAATGTATTTTGGGGCTTAGGTGTTCTGAAATAAAAGCTGGTATTGATTCATCTGCTTAGACTGAATGTCTATGGGTAGATCTGGTGAGGAAAAAACTGAATGGTTATTTGTAGCACTAGTAGATATTCTTTGCAATTAGACTACTATATATATCTCTCTATCTTTTTTCTTTTTATGGCCTAGGTCTTCAATAATCAATTTCCTTTTAAAATGTTGTGGAAATAAACCACAGCTAGTTTCACTCTGTCTGACACAGCTTACTCTATTTTACAACTTTGGCATCTTCCAAGAACTTGTCTCTTGGGTCTTTGCTCCTGGTGTCAGATTGAAGTCTCCAGACTCCTCAGTAATGCATGTTTTATTAAAATAGATCTGTCTCACAGTGTAAAATGACTTGCACTGGTTTCTTGTCTGCATTCATCTCTGAGCTTAGCACCTGCTTTCCAGATGCTAAGAAAGAATCAGGAGCCACAGGTTATGTTTTGTCGTGGGTATCAACTACCTTTCACATTAGAAGCAATATGGCCTTTAGGTTATTAGGATTATTTACTTGGAAGATTGAGTGTATAAAAATTGCACTCTTAGGTGCAAAATTCATCCAGTAAGTAATGTATTCAGTTAATCTGTAAGGATGCTTACAAGCATATATTATAAGAATCCTCCCATGCAACTTGACTTTTGTGTCTGAGGCTCTGAACGTACTGTAAAAATCCTATCCATATGGCAGTTTTTGCCAGGTGCAAAACTGGCTTAATGATTGCTTCCTAAAAATAATTTTGACAATATTATTTTGCTGGATATTGCAGGTGGGGAGCAGTGAAGTATGTTTTTCTTTTTTCCTTGTTTTTTAAAGAACCCTGTTTAAATAAAAATGAGCAGAGATAATTTTCCACATGAAATCTGTTCACAGTCATACACTATTGTCATTTCCTGTTCTCTCTGTTTTTACTGGATTGCTGTGAGGTCTGGCTCCTGTCTAGTTTGTGAATGGCCCCTAGGTCCTATAATATGTTTGCTGGGTTTTTTTGTTGTTGTTGTTTTTTGGGGTTTTTTTTCAGGGCGGGTCTGTTCTGCCCCTGACTCTCCTATCTGTATCTTTCTAAAAAAGGCTTTCTAAGCCATAGTTCCATTCAGATCGTTTTGTAGAATGATCTGGATTGGTTACCAGCATCCAAGCAATCATGCATTTCATAGAGGTTAAAAAAAAAAAAAAAAAATCACTAGCATGAAGCTTCCTTAGTTTGATATTGTATATTGTTAAATCTTCTCCTCATAAGGCTAACTTAATCTTAAATTTGAATGGAAGAAGAGTTACTTCAATTTTTATTTACAAATCCTGTTTTTAATGTCTTAAGTATAATGCTATTTGTCACACCTGAATTCCAACCTGAAAGCATGCTCAGAAAGTGGGTAAAGCATTAAACTTTTTTAATCTGGGTTTTGTATGAAAATTGGCAAAACACTCTTTCTGGTTTTCCTTGTTTATATGTTCATTATTGCCAGTTACATTTTTAACTTCTTGTCATTTCAGAAGCTTAGTGTATGCAACCGGAAGAGAACTACCATCTTCTGGAAAAAGAAAGTGACGGGGAGCTTGTCTGTGGTCTTGCTTACCTCTGTTCTCTGTCCATGAGCCTTGTTTCTTCCTCGCTTCCCATGCAATTGTAACTATTTAAGAAGAATCCATAAATGCCTGTATTCAGTTTAGCTGTTCTCCAAAACTGGAATAATTTTGATACATAACCATTTTCCTCAGCAGGCTGCAATTTGTAGGGTAGAGAAATTCATGATGTTAAGTTTTGAACTCAAATGTATTTGTACAAATAAATGCTGGTCACTGAATAACCCATATATTCTATTAAATGCATAGATTACTGAATTCTTGAGGCAAAATAACTTTGGTGCTTTAACTGAGAGTAGATAATAATTATTCAGGAGTATCTGCTTCCCTTTATCACAGTGTAATATGTTGCTTCTTAGAAATTTACAGTTAGAACTACTTCAGCATAGGGTGGAGAACTTTGCTAGTAATCTGAAAACTATCATCTAAGTAAGCTCTGGTATAGCTGTGCTGCTGCTAAAACAGATACATGAGTGGGAGTAATGCCCATTAGAATCAAGTGGAGGAAATACCTGACATTGACATTTCATTGACAAAATCAATTGACATTTCATTGACAAAATCAATTGACATTTCATTGACAAAATCAATTGACATTTCATTGACAAAATCAATTGACATTTCATTGACATTAGAATCAAGTGGAGGAAATGCCTGACATTGACATTTCATTGACAAAATGAAATTGTTACAGGAGGTCTCCACTCTCATGGAGTGACCATCTCTGTTAAGTATGCTGTTGGAGAATGTCCTCTGGAACAGCCTTTTAATGGGAAGCAGGAAGGAGAAAAGCATTTTTGAATGGTTAACTTATGTTAATTAGCACTGATTGTATGCATGTATTTTGGGGACATTTTTGGAGGCTGACAGGTGGCAAAGGAAGGCAAATGAGTAGTTGTTCTCAGGTCCTTCTTTCTGCTTCATTAGCATCTATTGTTTGAGGTTTACCTGCTTGCTTTAATGACTGGCTAGGATTTGCAGCTGATGTTTTTGGAAGTGCAATTGTCCCTTCAACTGCAGCTTTTTCCACTTTAGCATTTGCTGCTTTGGTTGTCTTGTTGTTGCTCTTTTATGTGTACACGTAGGACTGCATGTGGAATCGTCATCTTGTCTATACATGTCGGGTGGAAAGGATGCTTTGTCCTTTTCACGCTCCTCTAGTTAAAGGATGTTCATTCTGCTTTGGAGTCATTGCTGTTTCCATAGTCAGAATTTCTCTGCTGTGGCCCATCTCTCTTCACCAGCATTCTTCTGTCTTGCTTTTAAGATCTTGTCCTGTTACCTTTTTTGACTGCTTTTTCCTTCCTGCTTGAGATTCTTTTTTCCCCTTATTTTTCACTTTTGCCTCATTAGAGAATAACTTGGTTGGAGTTGTTTTCCAGATTAGGCAGAATGATTAGCATGGGCTTTCAGAGGTGAAATGCACTCATAAGATCGACAGTGCTTCTTGTTCTGTAGGTTCTTCCACATACTTAAAAAAGCCAGGGTTCCACAGTAATTAATACCAAAAACCACTGCCATAATCCTCAGCTGTACTAGTTTGGCCTAGAGCATGTGTAAAAATACAAATGTTGCAACTGAATATATGTATCAGTTAGGAAATTAGAGGTATCAGTAATCTTGCCATTTATGATGCTCAATAAGACAGACAGTTCATAAGATTGAAGAGAATTCAAAATTTGAGGAAGACATTTACACAATTTGTGTAACTTCCCCCCCCCCCCCCAACTGTACATAGGAAATCTGTATGTGGAGTGGAAGAAATGCAATTAAAAACTGTTTTGGAGGAAACAGTGCAACTGTGAGTATTTCTTTCAAGAATGATTAGCTGTCATGAAATAGATTGTCTACAAAATGTAAGGTATAAATAGTAAACAATATTTAACAGTAATTTTCATACAGAATTGACTTTTCCTCAGTAGTTGGATCAATCTAAGGTTATGCACATGAAATCTGTTAGTTAATAACTCTGTAGTGGTTGCCTGTGTTCTCTAGAATCAAATTCCGTTTATGCAATTAGGAGGATTTTTATGTAAAATTTTAGACAAGAGGTACTGTGTAAGATGGTGGTAGGCATCTACTCTTATTTAAATATCTGATTGCTGCATAGATGAGCAGCCTTCAAATGCTAACTTCATGATTCATGAATGAGTTAAAGTACAATTATAAAGTGAGATATTTTTGATGAGCTCATAATCTCAGTCTGATTCAAAATTATTTCCATTTGTGATCCACTTTTGGCAACTCTTCTTGTCACTAGCCTGAAGTAAGTTATTGCCATGCATGTAAATAAGAAATTGTGATGTCTTCTGAAAATTCTCTGCCATTTATAACAAACATGTTGTATTCATAAGCAACAACCAGGTATAGGGTTCTTTTTTGTTATTGGTATGTAACAGTTTGCGTTTCCATTTTGGGATCAAAGAATTTGCTCTGGTTTTGTTTCTCTTCTCTAAAGACCTTCACTTGTAGGTAACAGCAGGTTCTGCATTCTATTTAAGCTTCCATCACTGCTTTTCTGTGAGTCTCCCATAAAAAGTACTGCTTTTATTAAAGCTGCTTTCTACTATCCCTTCTTTGGTATGTAATGCTCTAATCTTTTATCCAGACTTTCTCAGGAATATTTGAAAATTTTCTATCAAGAACGTGCATTTGTTAAAACTGAAATTGCTTTTAGAAAAGGATGACAGAGATTAATTTATTAATGTCAAAGAAGTAAGGAATAATTCAAAACTATGCATGTGTATATTACACAGAAATCATTATCAATGTTTTTAAGTTTTCAAATGAAAGTGATACTGAAATCATCAGTATTATTGTTGCTTGAAATGTTGTTTTCTGGTTTAGGTAAATGATACACTCTCAGACTTTATTTCCAGCTTTCTTTGGATTGGATCCCACTCCCCATCCCCAAAAGACAAAAGTCAAAACCCACCTTGTATAGTTTACAGGGTATGAAAACAAGCCCCCTCTTTTTGTTCATACCCCTGAACTCGCAGCTTTGTGTCTCACAATCGTATTTTCTTTCTATACGTTGGCTGTATTTTTTTCTGAGTCTTTCATACTGCAGGCATTTATTTAGGAGCCATTAAAAGTGTGAACATAGAACAGCTATGTGTAAAAATATTTACTCCTATCTAATCTTGTCTTTTTTTTCCCCCTGTGGATTTTTTATTTGATACATGAAAATATAATGAGAATTTATTCATTTAAGACCATCACCATCCACAGTACACTTGAATTCAAAACAGATAGAGCATGGAATAGCGGCAGATGGAGGAAAGCTGTTTTCAAGCACTCAAGATAGCAGAACTGAGTACCAATGTACCATTTTTAGTCTGATTTTTCTAAGGAAATGAAGCTGTGATGAGCATATAGTTTGCTTACCTGTTGCCCATCAATAGGGCGTTTTTTAATGTTTCAGCAATACTAACTTTCTGTAAGCTTCCTGAAAATAAAGATTTTAATATGAGAGAGAGATGTATGGGAGGACTGTAGCGTGAATTCCCTGGAGAGGTTACATAAGAAAGCCATCATTTGAGGCCACCAACTTCAGAAAACTCCACCATCGAAGCTCTTATTTCATGAGAGAGCAGGGAATCCTCCTGCCGGGCTCCCGCTTGGGTTTCAGCGCCCGTCCTGGAGCCGGCACAGGTGCCCGGGCGCTGGCAGCGTGGGGGCTGCAGGGCGGCCTCTGTGAGGAGAGGCCGGGGCTGCCCGGAGCCGGGCACAGCCGGTTCCCGCCGGTTCCCGCCGCCCCGCCTCAGGGCACGGCCGAGCTCCGCAGCCGCGGGGGGGGGGGGGACGACACACGCTTCTGCGAAAACGTGTTTAAAGAAGGGTAGAACATGCCAGGCAGGTAAAGGGGGGGGGAAGCCCAAATCAACAAAGCAAACAAACAGAGGGGGAGGCGCGGTCCGTTGTGGGGGGGAGATTCCCTGCAGCCCCTGGAGGCCTCAGGCGGAGCAGGTGGGTGTTCCTGAAGGAGCTGCGGCCCATGGAGAGCCCCACGCTGGAGCGGGGTTTGTTTGGGTTTTTTCCCAAAGAACTGCAGACCCAGGGGAGCTCGTGTTGGAGCAGAGGAAAAGCGTGAGAAGGAAGGAGTGACAGAGAGAAACTGCTATATACTTCCTATGTCCTTGAATCCCACACACTTTTTCAAAAGAAGTATTTTAGGAGGAAGAATAAACATGTGCTATGTTCCATTTCTGCCCTTGTTAGTTTAGTTTAATACTTTCTAGCTTCATGTTTTGGGAAATGGGAAAGAATTGCTTCACATTCACCTTTTTTGTTCCACTGGTGATTTATATATCTTTAGTGTAGGAACCTTCCCTGGCCGTTTCCCTTGCTGGTGGTTTTTTTGGTTGGTTGGGTTTTTTTAATTTATTGTTCATGTAGCATCTACTTAACTTTGTCCACTATTGCTTTTTTATTTACCTTTTCAGTTCTGCCATCTCCTTTTTATTGAGTTTGGCCTGTGGGGTAGGGGTCTGAACTGTGCACAGTTGTGCCGCTGTATAAAGCCGGAGTATAACTGACACAATGATACTCTTTTTGTTTGCTGTTCCTTTCCTAATGATTTTTACTCATTCAACCCTCTTTTTTGCTGACTTGTGTAACTTAAGTCATCAGCACAGTTTGTTGCATTGCTCTTTGTCTCTTTTTTCCCCCCAAACTCGTATACATGTATTTTGAGGAGCACAAGCTGAAGCACAGGTAGATGCATATGGTAAATTAATGAATTCCTTCCCCTGTAAAAAACAAAACAAAACTCACCACAACCCACATTGTTCCCATTTGTTGCTTTTTTTAATCAGAAAGGTGCTTCTAGTTTCTTTACGCTACTTTGAACAGACATATATCTGAATGCTTAACTTGGGAAAAAAGGTGGGCAGACTTTTACAGGTAGTATCTCTAAATAGGTAAAAGTGTTGAGGCATTAAATATTTCCATTTGATATCAATGGTGTTCCACTTTACCTTATGTATTTAAATTTGTAATCCAGTTAGTGTAATTCCCATTTGTCATGCTTCTTGCATTCTGGTTTAATTCAGTATTTTTTCAGTCATTAGAAATAGGCAAGACAAAAAACTTAGTAGTAAATGTGCTCTTTTTAAAAAGGCAGTTTAAAAGTTCATGTGGGTGTTGGCTTTTTGGGGATGAATATTTTGGTGTGCTCTGAGGGGAAATGGTGTTTGAGGAAGTTGTGAGCCTTTGAATGCAGCGTACTGTGTCAGTAAGGGTGTGGTCTATGAGACACACATTGCACGTGCCTCTGGGAATTTGTGATTTTTCCATTTGTAGTAAGAGTTCTTTGTTAAATTGCACATTGTACTGACTGCGAACCAAGGTGGTGCTGGCTGAAGAGTAACGACTGCAGAGTTAGCGCAGGGCTTGGCCAAGAGATGATTGGGGTATTGTTCTCAGCTGGGTTTGTGTGATCAGATTTAAGGAAAAACTGTGAATGGCATTTTTCCAAATATGTTCAAATTCATTTTAGAAGGGCTGGCGCTCCGTGTTGTGGTTTTGAGATGCAACGAAGCCCAAGACGTTAGTACCAAGAGTTTGATTACTGTGTATCCAACCCAGTGTTGTGTTACTTGATTTGCCCTCTCCTTGTCCTTCTAGGCAGATACCATATAGGCCATGCTTCTGACGTCTTTGTGAAATAACCTGTTCAGTGCCTGTTTGCAGATTGATCAAAAACTTACTATCATCCACTGACAACATAAAATAGTAAGGAAATGATGGTATGGCTTGAATAAAGAAATTGTTTGGAATTTGTAGTTTCTCCATCACCACCACCATGTTTTTCACAACAGAAGGATGGGAAGAGGGTATTCAAAATCACTCTTGATCAGGACAGTGCGTTTAGAAATAAAAGTTCTGCGTTGTCATTAATAGGCCTTCTGCTACACTTTCAGTCACTAGTAACTTCTGCCATTGATTAGGTTAACACTTCATCTGGTTTGGTAATTTTGAAGTGGCTCATCTCAAGACAGTTTCAGCTGCTTTGTGACTAGCAAAGCTTTTCATTCCCAAGCCTATTATGCTATTACCAGTACATTACATTACAATTTTGGTTTATTCCTTTGGTTCCTAGAATTGTAGTTTGTTCTTGGAATAGCCTGCATGTACCAGATGCTGAAGGATTCCTATTTCATATTTGGCCTGTATACTCCTAGTATCCTAATAAACAGATTATGAGGATACTCCTAATATGCTAATAAATAGATGGATGAATGTTCACAATTGACATGTAATATTGTTTATGATTTTTCATTCTCTCAAGACTGTGCCAATTCTACTTCACTGCTCTGTGGCTAGAAGATTTTACTCTAGTTGGTAGAACAGTTAAAGAGGCTTTTTCTACCAAAAATTAACCACTTGCACAGCTGTCAATTGCTTTTCCTTGTTGTAAACCACTTAAACATGTCACTAGCTTATAAACAAAAGTGTATAAATGTACTGAATACTCGAAAGTTCTAAGTGAGAGGCTATAGTGGCTTAATGAGTCCTCTCTACATCAGGGAGCAAGGAGCAACACAAGTCCTGATCATCCTCACCTTCTTTGCCCCCCTCTCCAGAAAGAGACATCCTTCAAAGTCCTTGGTTTTTTTTTGTTCTGTGTTTTTTCTTGTAATGTATGTGTCCAAGTCCTAGACAGTGCCAAGTCAGACAAAAATGCAAGCTATTTGTATGCATTCTGGATGCTTTTGGCAGTCACTGCCATTTTACCTAAAGGCAAAAACCTATCACAGCCTAGCACCTGTGTTTTTCCTTGAAAAATATAATGGGAGAAGTTGGGGGAGCATCTTGTTTCTTTTGGAATTTGGCAACACTCATCTGCTTAAAATATTCAGGAGTGAAATTAAAAGGTTTCAGGAATGAAAATTAAAATGTTTCTAATGTGGAAATACTTACTTTATGAGAGGAAATCATTACTGCATGCCCCCAAAACAAAATAATTCTAACACAAAGCTTGAAAGCAGAAATGAAGATACAGGCATGTTCTGTGAATTAAGGACTTGCTCTGTCCTGCTATCTCTTTAAGGAAGTGACTTTAAATGGTGTAAATTTTACCTTGGATCTGGGCCTGACTTCAGACTTGTTTTCTATTGCTGAGGGGCATATTTATTTAAAGGACAGTTGGGTTAGGAAAATGGTTGGACTGCTGAAACCTTGTAGCAGTGGAAAAAGTATAAATCATTGAAAAACTGCTCAGCCTAATTCAGCAAAATATGACATTAACTGGTATTCTTTTGCCAGTAAAAGCTATGTCCACATTAGGACATTTTGGAACTATAGCTATGCCAAATATTGTGTACTTGAGTCTCTGCCACAGCAGAAAAAATCATTTTCATATTTTCTCCTCTAGTCGTGCTCCTGGAGGAGGACAGAGAAGAAGGTTCAGTAAGTACCAAACTCTCAAAGAATCAACTGAAGAAACAGGCAATTGTGCTCTATGTAGAAAATAAACTATCACTGTGGTATCAGAAGCAGATCTGCATGAGCTTTGAAGCACTCCCTGCTTGACTCGGGCTGAGTAAACCACCAGGCAATTGTTCAAGCATAGTGGGCTTGGTAACTCTGCCTAGAATTGAAAGGGGAGAAATAAATGATGAAACTTTTTTACTCTGGAAAGTACTTGGTCTCTGCCAAAAGGTTCTTTCCTTCCCCATGTGGAAGTTGTATAGCAATGGAATTATGTTGTCAGTGTTTTAATCTCTGAATTGTGGTATTATTCTAGCAATTGCCCCTTCTTAGTTCAGGACTGAAGCTGTGGGTACTGTCAGGAAATACTAATGGAGATTTGTAGCTTTCTGCTAGCAGCACTGGTGTGAAAAACTTTTGGCCACACTCCACTGTGATTTTAGGCCATGCCAGCAGCTGCAGTGGTGATGAGGAAAAAGAACTGGCATCCTGCTACCTGTATTTAAAGAGAGAATAGTCATGTGCAACTGGATATAATTAGCATTAATAATTCAAATTGAATGAACAAACGGATTCAAGCAATTTCCTTATCATCAGATTGTTGTTACAGGTATGTGGTTTATTACACAGGGTTACTGCAGGAAAACTGCTGGAAGCTGAGACAAGCTAAAAGGAGGGAAGCCCTATTGATGTAAGCCTAGTGTTGGAGGGAAATCAGTTTTCCCTAGGGAAGTGGTTATTGGTGTACTTACATTTTGATATGTATATTTATGCTTGGATAAATTGTTATATTTATTTGGGATTTTTAAACATGCATCATCATTCTTGCACATAGTATCTTTCTGGACTAACATAATTTTCTGAATAAGCATGTAAAATATGCTTATTAAAGTGGTGGCCAAATTTTTTGGCAGATGTGATTCCCCCATGGTTTAATTTGTGCCTGAACATTTTGACTTTTAACAGAGTACTGGGACCAAAGAGCTTCCCACTTCATTTTAGTTGTTCAGAGTGTTCCTGCAGATATCTTTATTTGTGAAAACTTTCTAGGTCAGTTTGGATATGTAGCTCCCCCCCCCCCGCAAACTAGCTGAATCCAGCACTCTCTAGGATACAAATGTTACAGCATGGAAATGGCACTGATTTACAGAACTGCTACTACATCTGCAAAGGGCAGAACAAAAGTTGCGGTGTTTTGAATTAATGATGCATATTGTTCCACTGCTGTGGACTTTTAATGCATTTTTTTCTAATATCATGCCCTCTCTGTTTAGATGAGCCACACTAGAAAGTTTCCCAATGCAAAATATTCCCCCCTCCCCCCAAAGGATGTAAATAGATGGTAATAATTGTGAATTTATTATAAGCTGTTTCGCTTCTGTCGCACATTACTTGAGAAATATGAAAGCTGTGGAATTGATGGTTTTTGCAACTTAACAATCATCATAAAAGACAACCAACAGATCCCTAAACAGCGTGAACAATAGGAAAGAAAATGTCTTCTGTGAATCTTTTACTCAGAGATCAGATAAATTTACTCACTTAAAATATTGTATCAAAACACAGGTTTCCCAAATTTGGCATGCAAGGTTATTAAATGCAAAATAAATGAACATCTTTTTCATATTATCTGAAGACTTTGGCTCAGTATCTTACTGGTTTTGTAGGTACCTGTTTCTAAAGTGTTTGCAGTTAGCAGCCCTGAAAATAAATTTTGAAGGAAGTAGAACTCTTTCATGTCTGTGCTTACCCAAAAGGAGCCCAGGCTTCCAAGACAGAAACACTAGCCTCAGTGATCACTTTTATTTAAGGTCATTATCTTCAACTTCCTTATTGCAGTTCTCTGTGCAAATCTTTGCATGTGTTAAGTTCCTGTAGCACATCAGAATTGCAGTCCATAAAATGCGGTGAAAATGTGGGCCCTTGTCAATGACTAGTTAGTTTTCAGCATTTTCTTTAAGGAGTGTAGCTTTTTGTAGGCTTGACCGAGAACAAAATTTCCTTTTATATGTGTGAAGCTATTTGTTATTCAGATGTGAGTTTTTGAGATGTTCATTTCTTCTGCACTTCAACATAACTTTTCTCTCTGCGTTTTATGTCTGATAGTGGATACTATTTTTAGATTGCATCTGGGTCAGCTGCTTGAGTACATGTTCTTATTCACTGGCAAGAAGATGAGTTTGATCCTAGACTAAACAAGGTTTTGGTGACAGAGCAGTCAGATAAGCAAGCAGCAATGTCAGCAAAACAAAGCGAGTTTTCTTTTCTCATCCTCTGCTTTCCTGTCAAGCTTCAGCAGAATTTTAGTCTGTGTAACGAAGATCATTTTGGTGTTCGAACTTTAAAAGTGTATCAGTGAAGTGCCTGCACCTTTCAAGCAACTCAGGGTGGCCAGGCTTTCCAACTACGCGATTACTTTTGTTGCTTCTTTTAGGATTCATTAAGATGAATGTTATCCAGTGTTCTTCCCCTGGTTTTCATCTGGTTTGGTTTACTTGCAGAAGTGGAAGGAGTGTCAGAGGTATCTGCTTGGGGGGGGAAAAAAAAAAATCTATTTCAGCCCAATGTAGAGGTTGTTTGTTTGGTTTGGTTTTTTTTCCAACTCTCAACTTTTAGGCTTTTTGGCAGTGGAGTTGTTAGTCATTCCTTTAAGTCAAGAAGATAGACAGATGCTCTAAGATTAATTTCCTTGCTTTTGACAACTCTTTTCTTGCCACTTGATGATGGTGATGATTCCGAATCTCTTGTATTATATGACACTATGCATGAGTAAGCTACAGGTTAAAGGATTGTGCAAGCAGATAAAAGGCTGATGTTTAGCCCGAAGTATGTTCATAAAAAATAGAATTGCTAGAATGATTTCCAGTAAGCTAAAATTCCCTGACTTTTACAGTTGCAATGCCAAATGACTTTAACCAAAGATAAGAAGAAAGAGCAAATGTAATGAAATGAACATCTGAAAAAAAATCTTGTGGCTTAATCATCTATGATCACAACTAAGGCAGTGCTATTTACTAGCAGGCTGACAAAATAATTCTCTTGTGGTTATAAAGCATTCACTGGAAATTTAGGAAAAATTAAAATTTATTTTTTTAAATAGAATTTATGTAACATAATACTGAAATAACTGTTCATGAGCTCAGATAGGCATCACTTTACTTTCTGACTGCATAACAGTTTTTGTTGGTGGTCCTGCTTTCTTTTATTGAGCCTATTTTTATCTGGGGAGGACTGACTGCTGTTCTTCTCTTCTGTGAGAAGAGGAGAGAATCTTTCTGTACTTCCAACCTGGGAAGATACTGCTGCTTTTCTGTCTATATACATGGCATATTTAAAGCTGGTTAGAAAATGGATCTCTCATTGGAAATATGTACCTTTAATGTATTTGAGAGGAGAAGAAAGCGATGAAACTGGAATGGACAGCTAAAACCACAGCATTTCTGTGTAGTTTTCAGAAAAATTCTGTAAAGATTTGAAATTGAGTTTTTTCATTGTTTGGCAGCCTATGGGGGAAAGCTTAAAATGGTAAGAGCAATCTAGTCTGTTTTCTTCTTTTTGGCAGTCTGCCCACCAGAGAGATGGGGACTGGGAGTTTTATAGGACTGGTGAAATTTTCTAATGTAAAATGTGTCAGAAAATCAATTAGAGAATTCTGAACCAGCTGTTAATACCATGCCTTGGAGAAATGGCATCATGCTAGTGTGTCTAGCACAGCATTTTAACAGGGCAGGTTCTCCCATTGACAACCAGGAGAACCAACTTCAGATGGTTCTCCAGATGTTTTGTTAAAAAATAGTTGGGAAATTCTGCTACGTGTCCTATACTGTCTAGGGAGTTATGAGCAGGCAGTGTCTTCCTCTTCTGTGTGTTTGTAAAACATACAGATTTGTTTTCTTTGCTTAGGGGAGGGTACTGCCCAGAAGTTTCTTTTGACAAAACTAGTTCTTCAGCCAAAGATACAGTAAGCATTATTCAGTCTCAAAATCATACCAACTACGTTTTGTATTAATAAAATAATGTTTTTAAGGTGATGAATGAACAGCCTCACCCTGAGTATTTTCTTACAGTAAGCAGGAAAAGGATGAAATGATATGTAGCCAAGAGATGTCTGTATACATGGATTGTTTCTGTCTGCAAGTGAAGGCAACTGTTTCAGGGACCAGATTGTGAGGTTACAGCGTATGAATGTATTTAAGCTTCCCGTGTTTTTCAAATCCACCGTATTGTTCAAATACTGCTTCAAAATTAACATTAAAATCAGCTAGTGCTTATACCACCATATCAAAACTAGTTCTTTTCTGAGCTCCTTTCCAGAGTTCTCTTCCTAGTTCTCCTATTGCTTTTGGCTTCCATGTCTTTCACAGGTTTTTTACGGCTCATTGGCATGTGTTCTGTTTTCCTGCCATTCAGTCTTTATTCAACTGCTCTCTACAGAGAGTGCAAACCATCCTGTACGCTGAATGAGGCAGGAGTCTTTGGAGAAAAGTAGTACCTGGTCATGACTATCATACATGTTAGATAAAGGCTACAGAGGACTCTTGCTGTGACTACTGATTTCTTGACTTTGCAAGCTGATACTAATTAATTTAGCTTTGTGTGTAATAAAATCCCTGTCTAGTTACCTGTCTGTTTATCTGAGAAGTGTGTATTCTCTCATTATCTCTGTGTACACAGGAAATTATAGTGCACATACATTCTTTTGTTACATGCAAAAATATTTTCATTTATATCCTGTATTGTCAGTCAGTTTCCAAAATTAAATTTCATTTGCCTGTAATGTAGTACTGGGATCTTACTATACTTTGAAGTTTACTATGGAGAAGGATGCATTTCATCTAAGGCAATAGATTTGATGATTTCCTGTATTTTATAATTACCTTATTTTGTCATGATTGTGTGGCCTCAGGGTGAATAGCAGTGTCAGCAAAAAGCCTATGCAGGCATGTATTTAATGAGGTATATTAAATAGATGGTCTCTTCTGTGAAGGGGAAGCTTGTAGGTTTTGTAAACATTTGGTAACATGCTATAGAACATGAAAATATGGCAAAAATATTTGCCAACAATAATTTGAAATTCAGTATTTGCCACTAGTTGGGCTATCTTGTATGTTATATAAATGATGCTACATGATGTAGCTAGTTTGGGAGTCTTGTAAAATATACTGTGTCAACTTAGACAGGAGTCAAATGCTCATGTTTTTTGGCTGATTTTGCTCAAAAGGCTTTTTTTTTTTTTTCTTTTTGTCCCTCCCCTGATAATTAGTTCAAGAAATTATTGGGTGTGTGGGTTTATCACACAAGCCTGCTGAATAAGGTCAGGAAAGCTTGACAAGCTGAATTGAGCGTGTCCCTGGGGATGTATAAGCCTTTTGCCCCCCTCATTTTTGCTTCTGCTAGTCACAAGCATGACCTCTTCAAAAGAAAAGATTCACAGATGATGAACATTGGGATGTTTTGCCTGAAGAAGTAACCATAGCACAGGATCTGATCTTTCACAATGTAGTAGAAAAGATTGAAGGGGGAAGCATAGACTGCTTGGAGCTGCATGTGTTGAACTAATTTGTATTTATAAAATAAAAAATATTTGTCAGAAATTGTGGATTTTTCTGCTTAAGTCTGTACCAACTTTCTGCATTGTCTTGTCTTACATCAGGTGTAATTAAGACACCGTGTCTGCTAGTGCTCTTTTTTTTTTTTTTTTTCTTTCCCCCCAAATGGAATTAATTCCCGGCTATTTTTCTGTATTGGGTTTTTTTAACCTCTGTTACCAAGCATTTAAGAAGAATAAAATATTCCTATTCCCAGTGTGATTTTATTTCTGGTTAAGAAGTGATTAATTTACTTAAAAGGCAAACTACTGTCGAAGGGTGAAATTAGTTTAGTTGTAGTTCATTCAAGAGGGAATTTGGCCATATACATTTCATATATATGATTTTTCACTTGTAGTTATTGTTTGCTAATAAAATATTTCTTAGTCTGTGAATGTGGCTTACGTGAAAGTAAGCAGCTACCAAGGCGAGAAAAGACTCTAATTTAAATGTCTTTGCAAAAAGTAGGCATCAGCATGAACTGAGCGATCGCCTACAGTATTTAGCCTGATGAGTCGATACCCAGCATGCCTAGAAGTGAGCCAGCCAGCACACATGTAGTTTGGCAACAGCAACAGAACTGTGCTGCCTTTCACACAGCTGGGTATAGGAGGACAAATGAGAGAGCTCCAACTTCATTTGAAAAGTTAAGAGGATACAGGGATGAATTTGGTACTTTTTGGTAGAGGAAGACTTCAGGAAACGAGAGGGTTACAGCAGTGTCAGTGGTGTGGAATATAGTGTGTAGATTGTGCTGAGTTAGTTTTACTGTCACTGGAACTTGTTCTTCCCAACCTTGCATTTTATTTGGGGATTTTTCATCTGTTAAAGTCAAAGATAGATTGTTCTTGCTGGTGTTATGAAACAAGCAATTATCATAGTACTTTATTTTCAAAGAACTTAGTTGTCTGTCCTCTCTTTAGCAAGTGCCCAGGTCTTATAAAAGTCTTCAATATTTGCCATTTGTTCTTTCTCCATAGTTACTTGGATATAATGGTTCTCTGCAGAGAACCATTATAACAGCCATACCTGCTATATACCTTGTAGCTTAGTTTTCTTACTAAGCAATTGCTTGCTATTGGTTTTTAATACCAAGAAACGTGAGTTATTTTTCTGCTGGTTATATATATTTTAACTGCTAGACAGGTTTGTCCAAAGAATTTGTTGTTGCTTTACAGCTGCGTAATAGACTGATCTGAATGGCTGTATTCTTGCTGTTCCCATAAGGTGTCTAACAGTAGTTTGTACTGAACTCATAGTACCCAAGTTCAAAGCATAGTTGACTAATTCACATAGGTTACTTGAATTTAACTGTCCCAAGACTTTTTGTTATCATTAGACTGCAAACTACTTTTGTAATTACTTCTTAAAATATCTACATTAAATAGTACTTTGCCAAGAGGCTGTGTTAATCCTCGCTTGCTTCCTGGAAATCTTCATGAAGCCATAATTTTTTTTGTCTTGAGCTCTGTTGGTGTTCTCTAGTTACTCCCCATGGGGTTTTTTTGTGGGTCTCATTGTTTTACCTTGCAGAGCCTCTCCACTGGTGTTGATAGAAGTGTCACCATTTGTTTTACTCTCTGAAGCTTGTTTTTGGGTTGTGGACACACAAATTTGATATCTCTTATATGAATTTTATTTTGGAGGCTTCAAGAGCTAAAAGAATAAAGCAGTTACATCTAAATGTAAGTCTCACTTTTGAACATTTCCAGAGGATTGTTGCTCAGGATAAGGAACGTCCTGCTCCTTGGTAAGTGGTAAATTCATTTATGAGTTTTTGGTAGCTGTGATTTTTTTTTTTTTTTTTTCCCCCCTTCATTTTGAGACTTGGTAATTCTGCTTTGAGTGTAATAGTCATGTTTTTCTTGTTTATTGTTTATATAGGATTTTGTAAAATTTGCAAGAAGTATAATGCAGGATTTGAGAAGACTGCTTCTAAACGTTTGTGATAGTAAATTTGTATGGAAGTAATAGCAGTTCTGAGAATCCTCTAGCATGAGTAATACACTTTCTTCAATTGTAGAAAGAAACCCAGTATCTGCATGGGTCCTTTCCATGGGGTGCAGCCCTTCAGGAACAGACTGCTCCAGCCTGGGTCCCCCGTGGGGTCATAAGTCCTGCCAGCAAACCTGTTCCAGCATGGGCTCCTCTCTCCCTGGGGCCACAGGTCCTGCCAGGAGCCTGCTCCAGCGCAGGATTCCCACGGGGTCACAGCCTCCTTTGGGCATCCACCTGCTCTGGCATGGGGTCCTCCATGGGCTGCAGATGGATATCTGCTCCACCGTGGACCTCCATGGGCTGCAGGGGGACAGCCTGCCTCACCATGGTCTTTCCCAGGGGCTGCAGGGGAATCTCTGCTCCGGTGCCTGGAGCACCTCCTCGCCCTCCTTCTTCACTGACCTTGGTGTCTGCAGAGTTGTTCCTCTCACATATTACCACTCCTCTCTTCCAGCTGCTGTTGCACAGCAGTTTTTTCCCCTTCTTCAATATGTTATCCCAGAGGTGCTGCCACTGTTGCTGACTGCCTTGGCCAGCAGCAGGTCCATCTTGGAGCCGGCTGGCATTGGCTCTGTTGGACATGGGGAGGCTTCTGGCATCTTCTCACAGAAGCCACCCCTGTACGCCCCCCCCCTCCCCCGGTACCAAAACCTTGCCATGCAAACCCAATACAGCCATAAACTGTGTAAAAATGGATGTATAGATTGAAGTGGTGATATCATGACATAGAAACAAAGTGTTGTTTTTTAAGCATCTCATTAGGAAATCTCGGTAAGGTCTATAGCTGGAAAGTCATGTTATTGATGTTTAATGAGAATTTTAACTTTTCAATTAAACAACAGGTTGATGTACTTTTAATTCCAAGCCGAGTTCTTTGCTTGTATGAATGAATGAAGTTTGGTTTCTTACAGTGGTGTGTTTGATATTAGTGAAATGAAGAAAGGAACTCTAGTATATCTTTTATTACTGGAAAGAGATCTTCATAAACTCATCAGGCTTGTATGTATGCCAAGTAGATTCATTTCCATTTAGATGCGAGGAACGTGAAGAACATAAGCTGTACTAGATTGGACTCGAGGTCCTGACCGGTTTCTTGTCCCCAGCTGCGATTAGGACAAGCATATGTAACGCCTACTTCAGACTTGCATTGTTTTTTGATTAAATGGACTTCCAGAACTGTATGTGGTTTTGTGATGCTCTCTTCAGTAATTTTCTCTCTTCTCTCTATGTTGTCCACTCTTTGAGCCCGTATTACCTGCTAGTATCCATGACATTCCCTGGCAGGCAGTTCCACAGACCAGACACCCACTGCATAAAAAGCTATGGTGGTATTTTGGAAAAAAAGACAGTAAAAGTCAATCACTGTTGTCATTCTTCAATGTAACCACTTGGAAATAAGCAGCATCAATGCTTACAAGTAAAAGATTTAAGTTAGTCATTCAGTCTCGTGAATGAAGTACCTGAGAACTTTCAGAGTGATGATCTGTTCTTAAAAGCCAGCATCTCTTTCAGTTGATGATTCTTACATTGCTGCTCCTTCTCTAGGCTCCGTGCTATATATAGTGTCCCTGTTTATTTAAAATGTGTAAGTTTCTTCTGTCCCATGGGTATCTGTCATCCATTATGTTCGTTCTCATGCAAAAAATTGCCTTACTGTCTTCTGAACTCAACCACTGCCTCTGACATGCTGACCCCTTGACCATTGTGCAGATTTTCTGTCCTTCAGCCTTGGTTGGTTTTGATTCATGTGGAAAGGATATGGCTGTTCAGGAAGAGACATCTCATGCTCCTTTTTGATTCTTGTATCTTAAATATCCATTCAAAGACCTCTTATGCTGTGGTTTCAAGTTTAACAGCCTTAATGAAGGAATTAGTGAAAAATGTCTGGAACTAAAAGCACGCATGACCCACATCACCATTACCCACAAATCAGCTTCTTCAAAGCCTTCTCGAGAGATCATAGTAATGCATCGTCCATGGTTTATTACAATCCCCTCATGATTTTTCTATTACAGAAGCCAGACTAACAGGCCTGTAGTTCCCTGGAGCTTTCCTGAGTTCAGATACTAAGGCAGTTTTGGCTACATAACACAATTAATAGTTCAGCCTTTTCATCCTTAAGTCATTTTAGAACTCTTGGGTGAATATAGTTTCGTTTTGCTGATTTGTTACAGTTCATTTTGTCATATTTTTTAATGAGCCCCTAGGAGAAGGGCTGCTGTTTAGGAGTCCCCAGTGAAAACCAAGTCAAAGACGTCATTTAGCTTTGCTGCAAATGGGTGTATCTTCTCTAAGTGTTCCTTTTATCTTGATCATCAGTTGGTCCTAAATACTCTTCTGGCAGGCTTCCTATTCCTGATGTGCTTGAAGAAAGATCTATTACAATTTCTGCCTCCATTTGTTACCTACTCTTCTGTCCCACTGTGGTGTTTTTACAGCTAAATATGTTAGATTTTTGTATTTTCAGAGGGTTTTTTGTTCTATGTGGTTTTTTGTTTGGTTGGGTTTTTTTTCCCATTTGGACATGATCTCGATGTTTTATAGCATGTTCCCTTGTTTCTAATACTTTTATTTACTGTATAGTTTATGAATGCAGCTTTCTTTTCCTCGGCAGTATATATGAGCCCTCTGCTTTTCAGTATAGTGTGTATGCTTAAGTAATTTGCACTTCGCATATACTTCTCTCAGCCTGCGTCAATGCTGTAGGAGTGTTGAATAAAGTATGTTATTGTTGCTGTTACATGGAAGCAGCTCACCTGTAAGATTAAAATCGGACCATGCATGCAACCCAAGTCCAAGAGTTCACGTCATCATCTCTTGTGGCTTCCCTAACTGTTGTTCCAAGAAACAGTCATTGATATTGTCTAAAAATGTAGTTGCTGTGTTAAATACATGTAGGACGTTTGTCCAATGTAAACAGAAGTAACTGATATCTGATTGCCATTATATTTTTTTCTTAGATCGAGACCATTTGTGCACAGGTATCTGTGTCAGTGTTTTGCCTTGCTTCTATGCTTAGTGAAACAGAGGCTACAAATTGGTTTTTTGTTTCCTGTTTTCCATTTTCTTGACAATACACAACTTCTGCATCTTCATCTGTAATAGCATGACACTCTGAAGTATGCTCTCTTCTGCACTTGACAGTTTTCTCGCATTCTTTGCTTTAAAGTCTTGTTTGTGACCTTTTTGATTTTTTATATGCTATTGGCCCAGTTCTCCTAAGGTTCAGATGAAACCTGTCTCTTACACAGTGTCTTTGCATTCCAGAAGCATTCTTGGTTTCTGGAATGAATCTGAAACCTTGTTCCTGACATCATCATTTCAGCCAGATGTTAAAACTCTGTATTCTGTTCATTTTGCCAGTCTGGCATTGTATAAGCTATGTAAGATCTCTCAAATCACATCGCTTTGCATCTGTGTTGTCATACTCTGGTGGAGGCATTACAAGGGATTTCGTTGCACCAGGATAAGTGAGCTACCATAACTGATCGTACGCCCATACTTAGCTTACCCCAGCTGTGGAGTAGAACATAGTTAAAACCCTCAAATTTTAAAGTGTTTCCGTAAGAACGTTTTCTCCTACTTGCTTTTTGGCTTGGTACATGCATTGCAAATTAAAATATTCAGTGTTAATGCTTATAATATGGTTAATTCTCACTGAGAATGAAAGGAATTCTGAAATGGCATTGGTAGTGGAATTAGAGTACATACATCAATACTTACTAGGTAGGTCTTTGAAACAGATTATATTTTTCCAGTAATTGGATGCTGACAATTACCAGGCCCATAGTCTCCAAAAGAGACAAAGTGGACTCTCCACATCCTTCAGAATTCATTATTTTTGCTGATGATAAAAATGAAATAATCTGAACTCTTGAAATTGATGTTTTGCGTTTTGGTTGTAATCCTTGTTTTAGTGACATGTCACTAGATTGTGACATTAGATTGTGCTAGTCTTATTATTTCTGGAATAGTTTGACGTGGAGACAGAAGGCTTCTTTCTGGTTTCAGGACTTCCAGAATTCTTCAGAGCCCTTCAAGTCCGAATCTGAATTTGCTGAGATGTTTGCTGTTCAGATATTTTTCCCTTTCTTAGAACAGCTGCTAGGCTTTCTCTGCGTACCAAGTTTCTGAATACAAAAGCAGGTGTTGATATTTAAAATGTTGGCCTTATAAAATTATGGATTGTTGCTCTAAGCTTCCAGAGGTTCCACATTAGTTTTATTACCCCTCATGACTTACGATTGATGGTTTTCTTATGCATGGATTTTGGAGCTTCTGAGTTCCAGTTTTAAAATTGGGAAGACCTTATAAAGCTTGGAATCGTCTCAGCCAGTGACAAAACCACTGTTCTCAAAACTCATTAATAGTGACTTGCAGTGCAACAGCTGATGTCATAATGGGTGTGTATAAATTGCTTGTTTCCTGGCAAACATTCTGATATCCCTGTCTTCCCTTCTTTGCGGTCAGATTTCCTCAAGATGGTTACAGCTTTTTATTTTTTGTTTTTAAAATTCTCCTTCCATTCTGATTTCTGTAATGAGTCTGCAGTAAGAGTCATGTGTCCATATAATCTCATACAAGTATTTCTGGCAATTATCTAGCCTAGTGACAATATATACTTGATTTCAAGAGTGGTGTGCAGAAAATTTATAAACAATATCACAGTTGTTATGGGTAATCATATGGTCTCTAAGACAACAAGAGACTATTACAACACGTAGTCTTACCTCCTGTGTATTGCAAGCCATTTTCAATTTTCAGTAAAAGGCAACGGTACGGCTTGTGTGTGACATTTCTTGTCTGGACACCAACACTGCAGTAGTTATATCATAATTTAAATTTTTTTGAATTGCCTTTAATGAAAGCTTTTTGAGTGGCTGAGTCCTGTCCAGGTACTGTTTGAATCCCAAATGGTGGTCTTTTTTTCTTCTTTTTTTTTTTTCCTTCTTTACACCCAAGAGCAGAGTATAGCTATAGGTTGATCTGGACGCCAAGGATAAGTCTGCTGCTTCCACTTTCCTCCATATTGTGCTTGTCCAAGGTATTTGATCCACAAGTGTGCAGTTGTTCTAGTGTTTCCCTGACATGCCGGATTTTGCACATGTACTCAGTAGGACTGTATAGAAGCCCTGCACCATTGAAAACAGGATCTGGAAATAAGCTGCGGCCAACAGACCTATGCACACAGTCCTCTTCGGTTACTTGGACCTGTATGGGGGGACAGTCTTTAGATTAGATTGGGGCCAGTTACTGCTTACCTGCTTCATTAGCTTTGACCCTTGGAAGAGGCTATGCACAAGGGAGCATGAGCTGATGAATTGTCATGACAGGTAGCCAACATCCTGTGATCATGTCTGCCTGAAACGGAATGTGTGGTTAGACAGCACTTGAGGCAAACTATTCCTGCCTCCCACTGGAATCCCAGATCATCCTGAGTTTTAATTAGAGTGGCTGAAGCCTCCTTGGAATGCCAAAAAGGAGGAATGTAACTCAGAGAAATGTTAGAAGTAACATCTCAGTTAATAAAGGCAGACTGTATTGATCTCTGGTGTGAACACTATTCCCTCTTCCCTCACCCTCCTGGTGACTATAGTCTGATGTTCCTCATAAACAGATTTTTGTGACACTTCTGCTAATTTTTTTGATTGCAAACATACATTCTTTTTCTACTAGAATTGTAAGGGCTAAGCAAAAATATTCAGATCAATTCATGTTCTGTTACTGTCTCAATATGCTTCTATTGGGAACTTTTTTTTTAAGCCTAAGATTAAGCTAATAAAGATTTGACCAAAACGTTGTCATAATGTTCTTTATTACAGTAGTGTGTTTCTCTATATCTGGAGCTTTTCTGTATAACTAATTATTATAACATTTTAATAACATGAATCCTATCAAATGCTTCTGAAAATTAGGTTTAAATTATCTCTTAAGTAAGATCTTCGATAAGAGAGCAGAAGAGGCTAGAAAAGGTTGCTGAATGCCTGTGGGCTTTCATATATTTGTATATAAAGAGGACAGTGGTAACGTTGATAACATATTTACCAGGAACACAATGGAAGTGGTGATAAAATCATGCCTAGATACAAAGAAGAGAGAGAGCAAGGAAGACTTGACCTCAATGGAAGAGAATTGGGTTAGGGAACACTTAAACTGAATGTACGTAAATCCATGAAGCCTGACAGAGTGAACCCATGAATGCTGAGGAAGCTGGCTGATGAAATTGGAAGACCACTCATGAATATTTTTGAAAGGTCATGGTGATCGGGAGAGGTTCCTGATGATGAGAAGAAAGCAAGTGTCACTCCTGTCTTCCAGAAGGGCAAGAAGGAGGATCTACGGAACAGGAGGCCAGTCTGTGTCCTCTCGGTCCATGAGAAGGTGATGGAGGAACTAATCTTGGAAACCATTTCCAGACACAGGAAGGACAGGAAGATTATTAGGAGTAGTCAACGTGGATTTGTGAAAGGGAAATCATGCTTAACCAGCCTGATAGCCTTCTGCAATGAGGTGATCAGCTTGGTGGATGAGGGAAGAGCAGTGGATGTTTACCTCAACTTTAAAAATGCTTTTGACACTGTCTCCCATGAAATCCTCACAGAGAACCTGACAAATTATGGGTTAAATAAATGAATAGTGAGGTGGATTGAAAACTGACTGAACTGCTGTGAATTTTTATCATCTGGCCTTGAGTGTCTTAAATAATGAATGTTCTTGTTTTGTGTATTTACCCTATATTTCATGAGAGACAGGAATGAAGCTGAGTGTGGTTGGAGGAGAAGAGTTCTTGTGCAAATGCCTTAGTTGTTTCAAAGCCAGAACTGCCTGTATTTTGATAGTTGTTGGTTGGATGAAGGCAGAGGAAATTAAACGTTATGTTTTAAACCAGGGAAATCTTTATTGCAGTTTGTTTGGAGCATTTTGACCTTTGGGAACCTGCAAGGTCAATACTCCAAAATGTTTAGTTTGATTTCAAGTATTATTTTATGGAAATCCAGCCACTATAGTAAATTTCTTCATCACAGTGTTAAAAGGAAGGTAACAAAAGTTTCACAACTGGACAAACTTGCTGTTGCCATAATGTCAGTAAAGCAGAGCAAGCATAAATTGAATGCTGTAAATACAGCATGTAGGGGACATAGTGACTAAATGGAGTTTTTCCTGTGTTTTTAGGTAAGGAAAAGAGAAAGATGAATCAAAAAGAAAGACAAACTTGGTACTCGCCTAACCAGGTGGATGAGAAAGTTCCTTTTGCATTTCTTGTTTACGGACTGCTCATTATTGATGGTTTTCTTGTTGTTGAAAACAAACATTTTTGTTTGTTTGTTTTAAATAGAAAAAGTAGCAGAATAAGTTCCTCCCTCAAAAGCTGCAAGCCACTAAAGAAATATATCCTTAGCTATGGAAGATTTTTGCTTCGTTTTTACGGGTCCATCAGCAGAGCTGGAGGGGACTACCTCTTGAGACTGTCAGCCTGTAAACTGTTCGCAGGAGCATCTGTCAGTTACTGTGTTTGTGCAGCCTGTAGTATAATGGGACTCAGACTAATTTAAAACCTTAAGTCCTACATCTCTTTTACAAGAAAATTTTTCAGAGGTAACAATCCTGATTGTGGCTTTTCCGATCTGTGATATGCTCTGAATACTAAACTGTGACAACCGAGTTCACATACAAAATTAGAGACCAGGTGGTGGCAAATAACAGTGGAGCTAAATGCCACTGAGTGATTTGGCTTTCTACAAACTGATCATGGTAGAAAACAGAAAAAGGAAAAACCCATCTCATGATCACGAGATTTGCTGAGGAGCATGTGAAGATTTATCTTGGCCTCCTCTTGACTTGTAGAGTTTAAGTGGAATTTTTGACGTTGAATGTTATAATCGGCTAGGAGCTGCAAGAACCAGTATTCTTCGTACAGGGTCTGCAGTATTTGCTCCCTGTTCTTGGTCTTCATCCTCAGGATTCTTGTGGTCCTGCATAGTACCACGCCTTTCTGTGGGAGGAGAGAAAGGACATCAGTTAACCTTTGACAGAGTAATTTTTCTTTTTCTTTTTTTCTTTCTGTTTTTAATTTTTCTCCATTTTAAGTTAATGGGCCATCTGATTATTCTTTTGCTGGGAATACAGTTTGAAGAAAGCTGCCTAAAACCTTTAATGGCGTACTTGTTTTTATATATGTAAAGGTGTATTCCCATATACAAAGATTTTAGAGAGTAAATGGTATAAGTATTAATAGCATTTAAGATTATCTGAGAGATATTTTTCAGTTAGATTTCTCTTCAGATTACTGTTTGTTATAAATTCACTTCTAAATTAATTTGACCAAAATCAGACATCCTAAGTGTTAATAGCAAACCATCCATCTCCCCTAAATGTGTTTGTTGAGGAACTTCTTTCACCGTTGGTTGGTTTTAAGGCAGCATGTAAGTGTGCTGGTATGAACGGTAGATGACCATCATTCAGCCACGTATTGTATTTATCTTGTCCAATTAGTAGAAAATTCAAATGCAAACACTCCCTGGCTCTACCCCCATTTATAGTCTTTACTTTGAAAGATTGTGCTACCAAGATCTCAAGGCACGTGTTTCACGCACATTTTTGTGTGCTGATTTAACATTCATCCAGCTATGCACTGCCCTGCAGGAGACAACCCTGGCCTATGTCTGAAATCTTTACTTTTACCTTCACCGGTTTGGTCAGTGTTGTAGATGATAAAAGCTCGCTCTCTCTGTCTCTCTCTCCTCCCTCACACCCCCCTTTGCTTGATGATGCATTGAGTAACAGTTGGCAGCTTTCTTAGTTGTTTTGAAAGCTAGAAAAACCCTTTTTGTACCTTAGAGACTAAATGCTGTTTGGGAAATAAGTGATGTTGTGTGCTTTGTCAGTTTATTGGCTGCTTTCTCACATGCTTTTTTGGAAAATCCCTATAGTCCTCATGCATTTCTTCCTACCATTCCCTTTCTCTACTTTCATACTACGGAAGATTCCTCCAGTTTTTCTATTGTCATGTTGCTTGAAGAGCTTTTGTCTTTTCACATCCAAATGCTGTTCCCAGAGGGCCATCTAGAAATTGTTCACCCTGACTCATGTGAAACTGAGCTAAATCTCTTCTAATCAAAAGAGTTTAAAACTGTTTTTCTGAGAAAATAATGTCTGACACTGTAATTTCCATTTGAAAACAGCTAACATCTGTGGAAAGTGCATAACCAATGCCTGAGGAATTTCTGCGAACTAAAGTCCATGTTATGTTTGACTTTTTTCAGTTCTTCTATAGAAGAAAAGGACGGGGAGAAGAGAGAAGCCTCTGGCCGAAGACTGAGCTAATTTTGGTTTCTGCGAATACTGATAGTATCAAGAGGTTGCCTTTCTCCCTTTCTGCTGTTTTTCCTTTTTTTTTTTTTTTTTTTTTTTTTTTTTTGCTGGGGGGACCACTCTACACTTGCAGCACATGTTCCCTTGTCATTGGTTCACTGTGGGTGAGCCAATATCTTGAATTGAGTGATTAAGAACTAGTTGATTCAGTAGATTAACTCTATGTTTGTACTGCTCACACATCATTTAATGATACCACTGGTGCTGTGGGGTTTTCCCCTTAACTGCTTTGAATCATTTTATAAATTGAAGGCAAATTTTTAGGGGAAGTGACAGATGACAACAGTTCACTGGTACAGGAAAGGCTTGGTACAAGAGGTATGCTTGTGTTCATGTACAGTTGATCACAAGGTTTGTTTCCATTTACTGAATGATCCCAGCAGTCAAGACCGGGTGGTCATTTGGCACAATAGCAAAACTGATGTGCATAACTTCAGTCTGTAACATGTATATACCATTCTTGGACTGTTTGCTGACATCTGAGAACTTTTGATGCCCTTCTGTGTTCCAGATTTTCAAAACCAAATCTCCTGGTATTACCAGAATTGTTATAAATTATACAGGGGAATACAAGCTGTTTAGCTCTTCTTCTGATGCTATCCAAAGGCCAGACACATCCCACTAGGAATCTGAAGTTTTGAGTACTTTCCTGAGTTGACTAGGGAAACTTGCATCCATGGGGAAGCACGTACACTGCTTTATTGATAAGTGATTTCAGTATGTAATGAGAATGGGATCCGTTCTGTTTGGACAAACCATGGTTTCTGGGAATGCCAATTATTTTGCACATCTGCCTTTTCTCTTTTTCATCAAATTAAGCTAAGAGAAACTATTGTAATTTTTTTATGCCTTTACAGTCTTAAGCGTTTTCTTGCCAAGTGATATTCTTTTCTTCATAAGTTTTCATGGTTCATCTTCTGTCACTTAAAGTAGGAAATGTCCTCTGTTCCTCAGTTTGCTTTTTAAGCTTCTCTTTGCAAAAGCAAGTTTTGTATCTGCTTGTAAAGTTAAGAATGGGTTATGAGATATCAGAATATGTTTCCAATTTCATAGGTACATTGCGAAGCGTGAAAGGAGGTTTAGGTCTGTTTGAGGACCATTACTGCTCCTGATCTGCAAATGGAATGAGCAGCTTCGTAGCTAAAATTCAGAGATTCAATTTAAGTAGCTTTTAACTAAAATAAAAAAGGATAATTTTTTTCCAGTCCACTGGAGAGGGTATAGCAAGCTCTTCATGATGTGGAAAGGAAGGAAAAGATAGAGCCAGTTTGGGGGTTTGATTCATTCAAGTGCTATGTTCTCTCTTAATTATGAGATAAAAATAAAAAATCAATCCGGTGGCAAGTAGGCATATGTTAACATTTTGTCCATATGTCTTCAACTAGTATTTCTCATCATTGAATACTTTTTGTGCTCTTTCATTGGTGTAGCAGATACACAGCTTATTTAAAAACAAACAAACAAAACCCAGCTTGTATGTTTTTTAATATTAATTGATGCTAATTTATTCATATTACATATTTTTTTTGGAACAAACGTATTTGGACATCTATGAAGTGTTCCAAATTTCTCATTTTCTTGTTAGGGGTTAACTGTATGTGCAGTTACTATGTGCCTTCTTGTACCTTGGCAATAAGGATTTTATGCTTTCATGTTGTAGTGATCTTATCCAGAAAACTTGCTTTTACAGTGTTTTGTATTGTTTTTAATTTGAGAGCAGCTCAGGGTCCTCTGCAAATGTGTCTGTGGTGAGCTGATAGCAACTGCAGACAGATGTCAAGACAGTAAAATGTACATGATGCTCAGAGTTTTCATTAACCTCGTCTGCAGTGGTACCAAGGATTAATGGTTTGGAAGAGGAAGTCTTTTCTCTTGGAGAATATCCTTACATTTTATGATGGATGCAAACTGGCAGAATACTGTTATTGAACTGGTAATGTATTTGTCTTGTGACTGAACAGGAATTCATAGTTGAGGGTCATCTGGCACTTTGTGCTTAAATCAGGAATGCTCCAAAACTGTTTTATTCTGTCCTGTTGACCTCTCTCACCTGAAAATACAGAAACAGTAATTTTGAGGGAGGATGTTTTGAAATGAGCTCTGAGTTTGGGTGCATGTTTCTGTGTGTTTACTTGTGTTCGGCATAAGAGAAACACAGATGCTGATATTATTTGATAAATAGTAATATCCACTCTTTAAAAAAAACCTGTATACAAGAAGAGACTTTCAAAATGTACTATTACACCTGGCTGTACTCCAGATTGTGTCCATGTCTCTGTAGCAGTTCCCAGCTTTTACAGAGTCTCTGAGCTCTTGAAAATTTGCACTTTGGATACCATATCTATGTTCCTTGATAGTTTTTCAAGATGCTGAGGCACAAGCAGGTTCAAGATGTTCTACATCTTACCTCATGAAACGGAATCCATTTTTATATGAAAAAAGTACAAGCTCTTAAACAAGCAAACAGTTCAGAATTCAGTTACCATGCACTCCATGTTATGAGACGGTTCCCAAACTGTCGGTCTCCCAAACACTAACGATTTTTTAAGGGAAACTGTGGTAAATTCAGTGCATTGGTATTCTAAGTTGACCAGAAAGTGTTATGTTTTAACTTGGTGACTTCGCTGATGCTATGAGTTAGGTACCATTCTTCCTAACACATAGCTTTTCACATCACATCTGACAATTATAGCATTTTTTGGTGAAGTCATTGCGTAATAAAAGATGAAATAGTGTTACACAGTGAGTAAATCAGGTTTCTTCTTGAGCATGTGATGGTATAACTATCTTGCATTGTGCAATCTAATGCAGTGCCTTTGCATTTAGGGGAAGGGAGGCTTCTGAATTTCCTTAGCTGTTAGTAGTATTTTAAATTTAGGAATTACGGAAAAGATAGTGTCCCCCAGAGCACTATTTACTTTTCATGTTATGTAATACACTGGTTTCTTTTTTACCTATATACATTCATACCTTATTTGAGATCAGGAGAATGCCTTGAAAGATAATGTGCTGGTTGTCCCCGCTTATATTTTGTTGATGTCATGGGGATGTCTTGGATAGCATTAACTGCACTATTTTCAGATGGACCTCATCTCCAACCTGATCTCCTTCTTTGACAAGGTGACCCCCTTAGTGGATGAGGGGAAGGCTGTGGATGTTGTCTACGTGGACTTTAGTAAGGTCTTTGACACTGTCTCCCACAGTATTCTCCTGGAGAAGCTGGCTGCTCATGGTTTGGATAAGCGCACTCTCCGCTGGGTAACAAACTGGCTGGATGGCCGGACCCAGAGAGTGGTGGTGAATGGAGTCAAATCCAGTTGGCAACTGGTCACAAGTGGTGTTCCCCAGGGCTCAGTATTGGGGCCAGTTCTGTTTAATGTCTTTATCAATGATCTGGATGAGGGGATCGAGTGTACCCTCAGTAAGTTTGCAGATGACACCAAGTTGGGCAGGAGTGATGGTCTGCTGGAGGGCCGGAAGGCCCTACAGAGGGATCTGGACAGGCTGGATCGATGGGCCAAGGCCAGCTGTGTGAGGTTCAACAAGGCTCAGTGCCAGGTCCTGCACTTGGGAGACAACAACCCCATGCAACGCTACACGCTTGGGGAAGAGTGGCTGGAGAGCTGCCTGGCGGAAAAGGACCTGGGGGTGTTGGTTGACAGCCGGCTGAACATGAGCCAGCAGCGTGCCCAGGTGGCCAAGAGGGCCAATGGCATCCTGGCTTGTATCAGGAATAGTGTGGCCAGCAGGACCAGGGAGGTGCCCCCATACTTGGCACTGGTGAGACCACACCTTGAATCCTGTGTTCAGTTTTGGGCCCCTCACTACAACAAGGACATCAAGGTGCTGGAGCGAGTCCAAAGAAGGGCAACGGAGTTGGTGAAGGGTCTGGAGTACAAGTCTTATGAGGAGAGGCTGAGGGAGCTGGGGTTGTTTAGTCTGGAGAAGAGGAGGCTGAGGGGAGACCTTATTGCTCTCTACAACTACCTGAAACGAGATTGTAGCGAGGTGGGAGTCAGTCTCTTCTCCCAAGTAACAAGCGATAGGACAAGAGGAAACGGCCTCAAGCTGTGCCAGGGGAGATTTAGGTTGGATATTAGGAAAAATTTCTTCATGGAGAGAGTGGTTAGGCTTTGGAACAGACTGCCCAGGGAAGTGGTGCAATCACAGTCCCTGGAAGTACTCAAAAAACATGCGGATATGGTGCTTGGGAACATGGTTCAGAGGTGGACCGGGCAGTTAGGTTAACAGGTTGGACTTGATGATCTCAGAGGTCCTTTCCAACCTTAACGATTCTATGATTCAGTGATTCTATGAATTGGAAGCTAAGGTGCACATGTGTATGTAACCCAGTGTAGCCATTGGTGGCCATTCGGTCCATGGGACCATGTTAAGATTAGTATTAAGTAATTTCCCTTCTCTATTGAAATACATAAAGAGAGGATGTTGGGCCTGATGCACTGTTTGGCTGTACAAAACTGTTTCTCTTGGGCTGCGCTGTTTGCTAAAGCTAAGCACAGTTCTTGACATTAAAGAAATCTTCCAACAGCCATTTGAGAGCTACCTGCTGGAAGTGTGCAGCTGCTGTTCATCTTTGAAGTGCAACGTAACCCCTTTCCTCTGCAGATAATGTGCTTTGTCATTATGTAGACTACAATGTTTTAGAGTTGATTTGATTAAACTTATAGTTGTAAAATACTTGCTCTAAGATTGGCATGCAAATAATTTTGTTTTAAAGACAGAACATCTGCACTTAAAGTTTTTTATTTAATCATGGGTTTAGTTTACTTCAAATAAATCGCACGTGCAATGTTATTTTAATCTTAATGTCACATACCTTCCTTTTTTCTGTCCCTGGGTACAGAGGATAATTATGACAACTAAAGGTATAAATATGTACATTACAAATTATTTTTAATAATTTTTCTGTGTACTTTAGAATAATATAGTTCTGTTGATCATTAGCTGCCTTTTTTGAGCTTAAAATGAAGTGTATATTTTGTGGGTTTTTTACACGTTTAAATTCTGTGCACAGTAATGACACGCAACCACACTTGAAAGTTATTCACGGTATTCTGAACTAGGTAAGCCTGCTGATGTTGATTGTAAACTAATATAGCCAAATTCAGCCAAAAAGTTTCTGGAAGATGTGTTTTTAGGCCAAAATGACTCATAAGGAAAGGGGAACAAACATGAATTATTTCCCTCCTGTCTTTGCATACATTCATCAAATCTCTGCATCCTAGCCAAAGAAAGAATTTTCTTATGCCAAGAAAATAAGTATCCTTTAATAAAGCTAAGAATCTGCTTGTCTTCCTTCATCTAACTTTGAGACAACTTTGCTGCTCTTCACAAAAGTTAACAATGTTTTGCTTTTATTATTTGCCCTAGTTATTTCCAGGGCTTCCCCTGGCTTTCTGTCAGAACGTTGGAATGATCGATGTAGGGCAAGGGAGGGGAGAGGGAAATAGGCACAGCTTGAGGCTGCACCTGCTGTCCCTCGAGTGGGCCAGATGCAGTACTCAGTTGCATTTAATTCAGTGCCCCAGCTGTAGTGAGGCAAAACTTAAACTTTGAGTTATACTCTTATGTCGTCTTTTTTTTGCTGTGGTGAATTGAGCCAACAGCCATGGAGAGAATAAATTTTTCTCTTTTAAGTCAAAGAACACAGGCGATAGCCTTGTGCGCTTTTTTGCATTGTCTGATATAAGGGGTAACATCTTTATCCAAAGATGAGTTTAGTCTCCATCTCCATTCTGTCCTTGGAGTTTATGCTGGGAGGACATAATGAAACAAAGAGACAAAAAAGCCCCCGACAGAACTGGCAGGTTTTAGTAGTAGCTGCTTGCAGTCTGTGGGTATACTGGCTGTAGTGCACCACGTGGAGGAGCAGTTTTATTAGTAGCACCATGTCCAAGCTAGTTAGCCTTTCTGAGAGGCGTGGATTATTTTGTGTAGGGCAGCACCATATGAATACAACCATACCGCTCTGGGAATCTTATTCTCCTCCTGGTGCTTCAGTGTGCTTACCGGCCTCTTTGGGAGCTTTCTTTTGCAGCTCTGCAGTGTGCTCTGTGGACATTAGCTGGCTGGAAACTTAGTGTAAAAAGCTGGCAGATTAGTCATCCCTAAATTTCGAAGCACAGTCATGTTTGTTGATGTTGAAATAAAATCCCGTATCCCAGTCCCAGCTACCTCACTCACCTGCTCCCTTGCTCTCTCCAAAGACTTTCTGTATAATTAATTACCCAGTGTTGATTAGAGAGGTGGTTTCAGGCTCCACAGAGGTTAGAAGGCCCTCGGGTGGCTGAAAGTTGTCTCAAGGGTGCACCCTAGCGTCGAAAAGCGGCATCGCTGATGCGGAGTGTTGGAGTGCTTGGGGTGGGGGTTCAGGTGGGAATTGGAAAATTCTCTTAAGAGCAGCTAAGGAACAATCCCCAGCCACCGGCCTAGGGCGCTGAAAACTTGTGGGTGGATTGAGAAAGAAGGAAGCATGTTCTGTCTCTTTGAGGTGATTTAGAGGAGGAAGTCAGAAGTACTTGATGAGGAGGTGACTGAGCAGTGAGGAGGGGGTAGCATTTTTTATGGCACAGTAGTTTGTCCTGTGGCAACAGTCTGAAATAAACTAAATCTGTATCAGAGATATGTGGTATGACATGTGGTATTCATTCCTGTACAAACCCACTATAGTAAAACTTGGCAAACATCAGAGCAGTCAATCATTAGCGCTTCATTACTGTCTTCAGAGATGGGTGCTCCTGCTGATCTGTGCTAAAGACAGCCATCTCTTCTTCACAATAAAATTACCATTGGCATCAACATTCATGTTCTAAATGTAAAAACAGATATTTTGTATCCTGTCCTCGTGTGTAGTAATAGACTCCAGACTTCACATCTGAGTTCACTAATCCGAACTGCGATCTTATGTTATCTTCACGAATCAGAACATGCTGTGGAGAGAGACTGAAAGAGGCTGACTTCTGCAGTGGAAATTGTAATGGAATATTGAAAGACTGAGGCTCAGTACAGCACGGATTGTGAAGCCCATCTTCCAAAGCAATCTATCTAAGATAGAACTGGTGCTTAAAGTTTTTGCTCACATTTTAAGCATGTTTAGAGTAATTAAGTTACAATCCAGAATAATTTAGGCTATTGTAAATTCATTCTAATCCCAGGAAAATCGATATATACTAAGACATTTTTGATTCATGTAGTTACTGTGTTGGAGGTGCTCATTACTGTCACATGCCTTTCTGTGTCTTGCTCTTTGCTTCTGCTTGCATTTCAGCTTAATCAGATTCTGTTTAAGCAGATGGTGATAAGCATTTAGAGATATGGTGACAGGAGAGGCATAGACAGAACCTGTTTGGAAGGATTGTTGCAGAGTAATCCAGTAATAGAGAGGCTGTATTTGTATTAATTATCTCAAGTGTCACAAATGTGTTGATGGTAGAAAAGATGAAGGTAGTTTTCTTCACAGGCAGCAGTGTCTTCAGTACTAAGTAATTACATAGTGCCCCAAAGGACAGGCTAGGTTTTTGCTATCGGAGCTCCATGAAGTTAGGCAGGTTTATTCCTGTTAAGATATAACAATGAAGGGGAAGTCTTCAGACGAGAAACCTTTCAAAGAAATATTAAATGTATTGAGTACATATTCAAAGAAGCTGGTTTCTTGATAGTGTTTTTAATTATACATTGTAGCACATATGGTGTACTTTATGGAGCATACATCTAAGTGGTTCAGAGTGTGATCAACTAGTTGGGTAAGCAGTTGGATGCTTGGGCTCAGAGGGCAGTAGTTAATGGATCATATGCTGCCTAGATGCTGGTAACAAGTGGAGTATCACAGGTGCTGATCTTAGGACCTATCCTTTTAACATCTTTGTCAGTAACGTGGAGGAGGTGACAGAGTGGACTCTTGTCAAGTTTTCAGGTGACACAAAATTGGGATGACCACTTGATACTCTTGAGGGCAGGGCTGCCATTCGGAGGGACCTAGGCAGGCCGGAGGAATGGGATGACAGTAACCTTACGAAATTCAACAAGGACAACTGCAGAGTCCTGTACCTGGGTGGGAATAACCCCTGCAAGTCAGGTTGGGGACTGACTGGTTGGGGAGCAGCTCTGCTGAAAAGGGCTTGGGGATCTTGGTGGACAGCAGGCCCCTGGCAGCAGGGTGTGTCAACAGTGTCCTGGGCTGTATGAACAGGAGCACGGCCAGTAGATTGAAGGAAGCAATTGTCCCCCACTACTCGCAGCTTGTTGGACCACATAGCTAGGTAGCGTCCAGCGTTGGTCTTTTACCCTGCCGTCAAATACAGGACAGACATCCATAAACCGGAGCAAGTCCAATGAACGGCAACCAAGATGGTCAGGGTCTCGAGCACTTGCCCTGTGAAGACAGGCTGAGGGAATGGGACTTGTTCAGTCAGGAGGAGAGGTGGCTTCAGGGGACCTAACAGCAGTCCTCCCAGTGCTTCCAAGGAGGTTGCCAAGAAGATGGAGCTAGGCTCCTCGCAGAGTTGCGTAGTGGGAGCGTGAGAGAAAATGGGCACAAGTTGAAACAAGGGAGGTTTAGACTGGTTATGAGGGAAAAATGTTTTCCCCATGAGGATGGACAGGCAGTGGAGCGGGTGCCTAGTGAGACTGTGCAGGCTCCTTTCTTGGAGTCTCTCAAGACCTGACTGTTAAGAAACAATTAAAAAAGGAAAAATAAGCCCCAAATAAAATAATACAAAATATAGAGATTGGGGAGGGGTGGCAGAGTTGAAAACCTGGAATTACACTGGTTCTCCGTATGGTAGAAATGTTGTCAGAACTGCAGAAGTGAGGGTACTAGGTTATTGGAGTTACAAAGGGAACAATAAGATAAGTTAATAAATTCATAGAGAAGCTAAATAAATGCTTTTGTTAACTCAGTCCATGTCATGCAGAACTTTGGTGAAATGCGCAGCCTGTTAGTAAAGATGAGTCACTGTCTGCAATTAAAAGTGTCAAATGAGTGAGTGCTACAACAGTTTGAGCTATGTAACAAAATGTCACAAGAACCAGCAGTTCTGTCCATCCCTTTTGACTGATTTTTTTCCTTTCATTTTGTCTCTGATCCCATTCATTTGGAGATCTGGAATTCAGTTTGGGATCAGGATACTAGAATGCACTGACATTGTCATTTTTATGCTATCAAATGAGATATATCTTACCTTTTGACTAATAGATTAGCATACTAATCTGTATTTTTGATATTGTATTTTTGATAGCATGAGAGTTCAGATGTTTGCTCATCAAAGTAAGAATGGAGGAGTGTGAAAGAAGAAGTAACTGCAGGCTCTCAGAAAGTAGAGTTAAGATTTTCTTTTTTTCTTTTTTCTTTTTTAAGCAACACATCTGAAAGAATGTTCTTTGGCATCTCTCTTTTCCTGAAGGCCTTTAGAGGAGATCCCATGACATTTACAAGAAAGAGAGTCCAATAATTGAGTCACACACTAGAGAATGATAATTATAATTAACATTTATATAGCATATTTTATGACAAGGGCATGTCTCAAATAATTGACAGCACTGGTGAAAGGTACAGTACCAACCAGCAATGCTGTGGAAAAAAAACAGACCAAGTGTACTGCAAGTCAGTCCTTACTCTTAGAGAGCTCAGTATGTCATTATTGTGCTTTTCAGAGTGAAGATAAGATTTTGTTTTTTAAGGTTATGCTTTACACGCTCTTCCTGCTTTAAATTAGAACAGTAAGGAGTTGAATCACCTTGGCTTTTGCATGTCAAAATAATCAGGAATGATAGGTGAATTGGAACTGAGCCCAAATCTCAACAAAAGCATATTCGTATTTGGAAACAAAATGTAAAATCCCTTCTCCTGCTCCCCCCCACCTTTTTCTTTTTTTTCCCATACTCTTGTTTTCACTGTACTTGCTGGTCTGGGAACTATTAAAATAGAACTAGAAAAGCTCTGTTCTGCTCCCAGACTAGCCGTGATACCATCTTGTTGGAATCTGTTTTTGACATCTACCCCAGAGAGACTCAGTTGAAGTTGAGGTAAGCAAGTAAACTTTTGAGTACTTGACTTTGTTACTTAAGCATTAATTCGGTGCTGAAGAGGAGGAGTCATTAGGGGATCAGAAGTTTTGACTTTTCCTGAACAAATTTGATCTGTTTGAGACTTTTCATAACTGCACTTATACCGCTTCTCTTGCCTTTTATGCTAAAGGTATAATAACACAAAACTGTCATTAACTGAATCTTCTTTGTTTAATCTATTTCTTCTGAGGAGTCAGAGGATGGGTAATACAATTCCAGGTTTGTGTGGAGAGAAACCTGAGGAACGTCTGGGTTAGATAATTTCTACTGTGAAGTGTGACTTACAGTTTCTACTTCTGTGAACCAGATGCTGTCTCTGTTTAAATGGAGATTGTGGAGCAGCTCTCCAACAAGAGGAGAAATCTGATACCTGAACAGCATTACGGAAGCATCCAGTAGTGCAGGATAGTGCTTGAAGTCCCAGGAACTCCTTCTGTTCCCACGTTTGGTTTTTCACTGCAGTAGTCAGCATCTAGTGAACAGCAGAAGAATTTAGGAGAGAGGAAAGCAGAAGCTGGTGTGTTTTTTAATTTTTCATGTAACAGATGTTTCCTAGGAAGAGTTGGTCCTGTGAGAAAATAAGTGGACAAACTCACTGATCACATACATGATGCAGATGTGGGGAGCATATTGGAAGAGTGTAAGAGATTATTAAATTACTGATTTTTGGACTCTTGGCGTATATTTGACAGACATTTACAATTGCATCTGCTTATCGAACCATAATTGCCCCTGATGAAGCATATGGTTGATAAGACAGAAGGAAATGCGTCACGATGTGGGTTATTGAAGTCTGGGTTGAGTAGAGCTTTTTTCTACAGGAATGATCGGAGGGAAAGGGACCTGGATAGTCTGCCAAGGTTTCAAGGGGAAAGTTAAATGTCTCTATGGCTTACCAGACAAAGAAGTGGTGTTTGGATAATGCACAGGAGGAAGAGGAAAGGTGTAACTGGCAGCAGAGAAGCAAGTGGTTATGAAAGCAGGAATGGGAGTATATTTATCTCTGAGAGGGGATAAAACCCATTTTGTTAGGTAGCCAAATAACTAATATGTTTCACTGAGATTTTTCTAAATAGAATTTGGCCTTTGTATATTTTGTTGAAAGATGGTGTGTGATCTTTAAAAGGAGAGTGAATTTGCCGTAAGACAAACCAGTAGAGTTCACTTTACAGTAATACAAAGACAGCTGTGTGTGACCAAGAAGTAATTTTTCCCATTGCTTCTCCTGAGAGAATACTCCATCAAATGACTGATTTTTTTTTTTTTTTTATTTTCATTTTGAAGAGGAAAAAATAGAATTTGCTTTCTGGACCGTTTTTGAAAATAGTATTTCAACCAAAAAAAGAAGAATGGCACATTTGCTCTGTGCATCCAGCTTTCTGTTGTTTGGAACTTTTGCCATCAGGTGTGGTCAGTGTTTTGGGAGACTCCAGTCCAACTGTATGGCTTTTTAAACGTCTTTTCATCTCATCGAAATTATACCTGTTGCATTTATCTGTTCATAGTGTTCATATTCAGGATCTGAATCCTCCCAAAGATTCTTGAGGTAATAGTGTTTGGGGATTTTTTGGCGTCTGTCTATAATACTGACTTCCAACTTGCTATTCCCAGATTTGAGTTAGTGAATCAGAAAAAGGTTTCCTTATGTCAGAATTAAGAGGGCGTGATCAGGCTGGAGAACATTTCCACAGTTATAGCTGTATACTGTCCATACTGGTTAGAAGCGTTTGAGTTTCCTTGGTTTTGCCTGTAGGACCATTGCTGTTAGCCTCTGTTTTGAAGGTCTTCCTGAAGTATGGAGTACTTGGGGTCTTTTAAATATAGTACTAATCTGTTTTTTAAGAAATGCTCCTGTATGCTTTAATATATTACCCTCTTATTTTAAACTACTTTGTTTCTACTCAGCCCAGGCACTAATGCTGTGATTTTTCTCTGCTTATAGAACACTGTATGAAAGTAGGACTGTGTCAGGTCCAGACAAGTGGGAAAAGACCAAGCATACTGAAGAGCTTTACATATTGCAAGCAGTGGCAATGTTTGGTTTTGGTTTCGGTGGTGATTGTTTTTCTTTTTGAGGACTAGTTTGTGTGGGTTTTCTTTGTTTTGGGTTTTTCTTGTTTGGTTTTGTTTTTTGTTTTTTAGGGAGAGAGAGATATCACTACTTAGTTGAACAGATTTAATCTCTTTTGGCATGTTTTCCAGATACTGAGAGTAAATTCTTCCTTATTCAGTTGTAACTTTTTGTTCTGCTTCACCCTTTCCTTCCCACCTTCTCAACTGTGAGTAGGACCAAATTCTGTGCTTAGTCAGGTCCTTGTAAACATTGAGTGAAACAGCTTTTAATGGAATAATGGAATTCCTTTTTCCTTTACAGTTCTGTAACTGGTGAGAGGATCTAGCCCCTGGAAGGAGATGCACTGCCTTTTTACTTTCAGTGTGCTTTGTGCCCATTGACTGACCAGACATGTGTGAAAGGGGAAAACATAAAATATTTTTAAATTGCCAAAATCAGATACAAGTGAAAAAATTACATTTAGCTTTTTCAAGCACAGATCTTTTGCTGAATAAACATTTATCATACCTGTTTATACTGTCATGTCAAATGAAACTAGTATTTATTTTGCCTGGATGAAAGCCACATCTAGCTTGAATTAATCTGAAGCAAAATCTTGAGATTGTAAAAATACTGCATTCAATATAGCAAACAGTTTTCTGAATACTGCAAATGTTATTTTTGCATTTTAAGTCCAGCTTTCTTGGATAAAACACTGAAAATGTCTCTCAGATCAGTTTTCAGTTAATAGAAGTTTTGATATTCCTGGTTTTATTTGCATGAAATTTCAGTGATCAGATGGTAATCTCTTATCTTGAGAGGTGGAAAGACCTTGTAACAAACCCCAGAAGATTATTGTAGGGGGAGCCTGATAAATTTTTTTTAATGCTAATTCTCCGTTTCCAGTGGGAGTGAATGATGTCATCCTGTCTCCTCCCACTGTGTAAACTAAGCTTGTGTCAAAGTGTTGCTGCCTCTTGTCACAGAGAGAACAGTTCACTTAAATGCAGCTGCAGTACTTTTGTGTGATACCTGTCAGAATCATTCCCAGTGCGAGGTTGGGTTTGTGACCATGATGTCAAGATTGGTCTTTCTTCTCTTCTGTGGATATATTGCACTAAACCTGGGAAATGCTCAGAAATTGCCAAGAGGCAAGTAGCTATGACAACTTTCTGGGTTTTTGTTTGTTTTTCTGTTGTGGGGCTTTTTGTTTTTTAATGTTTGTGTTTTGCCATGGAAATTCGCTTTCAACGTGTTAGGAATGATTAAAGATAATGGAAAAGATGAAAGAAGAGCAGTCAACAGGGCAAGGTCCAGGTACAAGAGCGTAACTTTAAAGCTCTTGAATTAAGCTCAAATGTTTTTACGGGATCTCATGACTCTAGTGAGAAGTACCGTGAAACAAAGTAACTGTATTTAATGATTTTATAATGATTTAGACAGCCTTGTGCAGGTTTGTGGTTTAAGATCTTAAAGAAAATGTGTCTTAGAAGCACCTTGTGCTGTTGGTGGAAGATTTCAGTTCTGTCTTGAAAGAACTTTTATGCTTTCCCTTTATAATCCTTAACAATTGAATAGGAATTGATTTTGTAGGTCAGGTTGCATGCATTTTGAGGGAAAGAAATAGGATTTATTAAAATTTCCACAAATTGGGCGAAAAAAATCCCCCAAACCTGTGTGAATATTTGTTTAACTATTCCTTTCTCCTGGACTCTGGAAGTACAGTAGATTTGCAAAGCTGGCAGGAATCTTTTCTTCCTTGCTAATGTGACCCATGTAATATTGGCATTTTACTAGTATTTTATTACTGCAGGAAGAAGAGTCATAGCATAAAATGAAAAGAATATTTCTATATCTAGATAGTAAAACACTTTGTAGTACCTTGGCATTAAAACAGCACTTACACAACTGTTTCTGTACTGCACGTATTGCTCTCACTTTGTGGAAGTGCTTGCCTGAGTCCACTGTGCTTTGTAATGCATATTACATCTGCAGTCTCCTGCAACCAGTAACATTCAGAAAGGAAGCTGTGATTTAGTTCCTTATGAGAACATTTATTAAGAAATCAGCACTTTGAGGGCTTCCTAGGAGATTCTGTTTCATAGATGGGGAACCTAAAAGTATTTTGGGGAGAAGAGCTGATTTTTCAACCCCCTACCCTTCCCCAAGGGACTTTTTTTCAAAGATTTCTTCTTTTTTTTTTTTTTTTTTTTTTTTCTCCTTTCCCTGGTGATGTTCTTTTGGAAGTGGCTTTCTTTTAAGCTCATCTTCTGGAGCCAACGTGGAGTTTTCTGCATACTGCTAGTAGTGGGGCAATGTGTAGTCTGTGAGTAACAGATAGATGTGCAGTTGTTGTTCAAGTCAAGCAGACTGTAAGACCTTAGTTTTATCAAAAAAACGATCTATAAGTAAACTGTTGTAGTGGTTTTCATAGGGGAGGGTTACGCTGAACAGAGACGAACCTTCTATGTGTTGCCTACTTTGAGGGAAGGAACTTTTCTAGTGCTTATCTTTTTAAGTGGTTTCACTGGACTTTCTGCTCGCTACCATAGAATAGTGGCTGTAAATTTGTTAACTGTGAAATTCAGACAAAGCTACTGATACACTGCAGTCAGTGAGATTAACTCTGGGATGCACTTTTTCCCTGTCCTAAAATAACATTGCAGAACTGAAGTTCTGTTTGCCAAATGCATGAAGCTGCAGGTGGAAACTTAATTTCTCTTCAGTGAAATAGCTTTTTGAAGATTCTCCCATTGCAGTGTTGAAAATCAGTCTAATTCTTTTGTTTGCAGCTGCCTCTTAGGTTATTATTTCCATTGGACTGCATTGGAAGAAAAAAAAAAGCATTTTAGTGCCTAGCCATTATCTGGAAATGTTCAAAGGATTGTCTTTTTCTACAACATTCTCTTGTTTGATAGGGAGTACAGAATTTTTTCATAAGCAAAGAGTGTATTTGGATCTTAAAGTATTTTTAAAATGAAGATATGTAGTGGTAGTATTCTGTCAAGAGGGCTACTCTGCCCTGCTGAGCAAGCTTAAATTCCAGAGAATTCCTGTGCTTTTCAAGTCACGAGCTATGTAACTGAGGCTGCAGAGTCACTCCTGCTCTGTGGGGAACAGTGGAATCCATTTCATAACGTGAGGGAGAACAACCTCCCGTTCTGGTGGTGCAGGTACTCCTGTGAACAGGTTATCAGCGTAAATCTTGCCATTCTCACTACTGCTTTGGAATTCTAGTGCTCAAGTCTTCTCTCCAGGAGGTGAAACACACTGATCCCTGGTCTTGTGGACTGGGATTTCCTTTGAGTGATACAAGGTGGAAAGAACATCTTGCCTCCTGCAGCTGCAAAGGAACAGAGCCAGTACACCCTTTGGATGTCAGTGACTTCCTGAGCTATTTGAGAGATTGTGTGCAAACATGCCATCCAGGAGGCTGGGACACATGACTCCCTTTTACTATATATTTTTATAGTTTCACCTCCACAAGTGGGTGTTTGACTAGAATGAAAAAGAAAATGTTGTTGCTGTTCTCAAAAGAATGTTCTTTGTTAACAAATTCTTTCTTTAATTATTTTGACTTCAAAAATTAAGGCACTCTTGGAGGAATAATTTGGAAATGGAGTCAAAAAAAGGAAAAGGAGTCAAAATTGGGGAAATAGCAGTTACAATTTCCAGTGGAAACTTTATGCTGCTTCTATGTATCCTGTATTATAATCGTTTTGCCTGTATAGAAAATAGGCCTCTACTTATATCTTGTCCTAGTGCAGTGCCCTAAGTGCAGGTGAACACCCTTTCTCTTGCAGTTCTTTGTCACGTTTATTGTAGCAAATGACAAGTGATGAGGCAATTATAAGCTGTGTCATAATTCAGACTCTTTCTACATTAAGAGTTTACAGACATAAGTAAAGGCAATGTAATTGGAAAGGGAAGGCTGGTGGGTGTTGTTTTACTGTGGAGGCAATGTCCTTTTTACAATTATGTTTGTTTCATGAGTTTCTGTTTGAGGGACCAGCTGCTAAGAAAATTCTGTAGTCAGTGCCTATGGAGACTATGTGAGGGGTCACAGAACAGCAGGGCAGGAGATGATGGTGTGATTAGGGATGGTCTTTCATCAAGTATTTGAGCCACTGTCCCTTCAAGTATGTCCAGCTTCTAAAGCTTTCTTTTTCATCAGAAAGAAGAGAGACTTGGACATTTTCCACTTATTTTTGTCTCTTCCCTTACACCACTATGCCAGTGCCATCCGACATACAATTCTTCAGTTCAACACTGTTGTACTTGAAATATTATATAAATGAAATATAACAATGGGTGGAAACAGTTGCAATGCATAGGTGTCTGTTATAACTTGTTATAACTCAGTTATAATACTTTCTCTAATTGTTATGGTTCTATGTAACAGAAACATTCCATCCTTGAAGAATGCAGCATCATCTCTCTAGACAGGAATTGAGTACAGACAAAAAGTCTTGTCTTTAGAGAAGGAGTTGGTAACCAGAGCATCCTGAATCTGAGAGGGAGGTGAAAAAGAAAAGCCACAGAACCAAGAATAAACAAGTTACAGGACATAATCCACAAGATTGTACTGCGTTATAAACTGTGTTTCACTGGCATCTTTCCAGCTGGACCTCATACAAATGTTGTTGAAGGCAACAGTTATGGAAGTTCTTAGTGTTTGGTAAAACAGCATTTCATGTTTTTGATTTTGCCAGTTGACTTTCCAGCTACAACGCAGATGTGCATAGAAATGCACTTTTTTTCACTATAATTTCTGTTTCTAATAGCTTTTGTGTATCTCCATGTTCTGTTTTTCTTTGTTAGAGCTGAAAAGAATTTGGGGTTGATCCCTTCTTATAAACTTAGAGCTTTATGAAGTTTTTAAAAAAGAAGAGTCTGAATGTTTTTATTTTGGTTTGTGTGTGTGTGTGTGTCCCATGTTTCTGACTTCTGTGGTTTTCCTGTTATTTGAATATCCATCAGGTAGATTGGAATTCAGGCCCATCCTTGTTCTACTTTCCAGGATTCAGGCCTGTCCTGTTCTGCTTTCCAGGAAGGGCTCAGGAAACCTTAATTCACCTTTCTTCTGGTTGCTGCCTTCTTAGGGAAAAAGAGTGCAGACTTGACATTCCTTATGGGACTATGTGAAAGAGCCTGATTTGCAGACTCACGTAGGGAAAACGTGATCCAATACTTTCTTGTTTCCACAGTTGTCAACTGTGGGGATAAGTGGGGAAAAATAATAGTTTTACTCTAAGTTTTTTTTTGTTGTTGTTTGGTAAGTATACAGGAATGTAAGAAAATATTGTAGATAACTTCTAGCTAAGATTTGTATTTATGGTAATTATGACTGACAGACATTTGAGAGTGAATGCTGTATTTACAGTATACTTTCAAACTTACCGTTGACACTTGTGAAAGGAATGGGCTAATTTTATTCATAGCTAAATTTGCTGGCTATGCTATGTTATGTAATACTTCTTTCTAACCAGAGGTTAAACTCAGCATGTGTTTCCACTTACTGGTGTCAAGCAGTTAAAACAATGTTGAGTTATTTCAGTGTATCGCAGTCACTGTATTGCAACAACCAAACCTTAATCTTTAAACTTTTGTGCCCCCCCCCCCCCCCCAACAGCACCCCTTTGGTAGCTGTAGGATAGCAGGGCAGAAATTGTAAGACCGGGAGAAGTCTCCTGAAAGTTAGGGGGTTTTTTTAGCATAAAATGAAGCTGGCGTATCAAAATATCACAAAAGGAGTGAAATGACATGTGGTTTATATGTTACTTTCTCCATGGTTTACAAAACATCTTTCTGGGAACCATTTTTCAAAATACACAATGCATTAACCTTCAAAAAACATATTCCAATGAATGAAGGCCAGTTTGGACTAAACTATTGAATTTTTTTATTTTTTAGTGTCTGGAAAGAGAAGTGCAAAATTAATTTGATTTGTGTGAAATATTTATGTTTAATGGCACATAAATGACAATAAAGTCCTATGAGAAATTTCAAAGGGATCCTTTATCTGGTATAATTGAGTGGCTAGGGTTTTCAGTCAGTAGATATGTCATGGCAAATTTGGCTCGTTCTTTGCTGAAAATGAAAACAACCCATAAGAATGTCGCTATTATAGCAGCTTATTTAATCAAAATTATCTTATCATGCAGACGGTTGTGTCCTAGGATCACACAAAAACATATCAAAACCTGGTATTGAGCGTCAGGCTTCCGAGTTCAGAGATAATCTGTAATACCAGAATTCCATTTTTATACTGGCACAGGCACCGGTGTGACAGTAGTGATGATACATATGGGTGGATTCTGCCAGGATTAAATTCCATAGCATATGAATGCCTCTAAAATGATCTCACTGCCGGGTAATCTGTATAACCTTCCACCTCTTCATTTTAACTTCAATGTTCCCAAGTATCTTTTTTTTGAAATTTTTTTTTTTCAGTCCTCCTCCATATAATCTTTTCTGTCTAGCCATTCCAGCAGGACAAGCTACATAACTCACTTGAGGGGAGAGCTATAGGCTAAATCCTGCTGCTGCTCTTTGGACAGATGTACTGTATATGGATAAGTATAGTCTGTGTATCTATTGGCTGGTGGTACTGTGAACAGTCGATGGGTCTGAGGCTTCTTTGGAGTGTTGGGACTTACCGGGTGTGTACCACACATTGCATGTGCAAACAGAAAGCTCTGCCCCAGGGGGAAAAAATGGCTAGCAGTGACCTGCCATCGTCAGAACTGTTCATACAGCTCCTAGTGGATTTCTTTTCCTTGGGGAAATTCAAGTGCAGACTTGAAATTGTTGGTAAGCAGGATAAGTTTGTTGCTGTGGAGTGTTCTTGACTACTGCCTTTTGCAGGAGATGGTCAGAGACTTACTCACTGGCATGGATTGTGCAGCGATGTCACATAAAAACTTGGTGTGAAGAGAGGCAGTTATTAGTGTTCTGGGAAGGCAGTGGCCTAAAATAGGTGCCATTAGCAAAACAGCCCAGTCTGTAGCTTGCTCCCAAGTGGAAGAAGGCAGCCAGAAGCAGGCCAGATGCCACCCAAGCTTGCCTGACAGGCCTTAATTCAAATGCCCTTAGTTAGAAATTGGGTTTATACAATACAGGCCAACATGTATGTTATACAGGTTTGCTTTATGAAATATGTATTTGTCTTATTTTGCTGTGAGGATAGTGTTCATGAAAATTACTACTAGCAGCATCATGAATCAAACCTTTGTGTGGGCAAGGCCTGGGCCAACTTTCCCAGCACAGCTGTCCCTCAAAACATACCAATCACATGCCATTATGCTCTGGCTAAATCAACCCTAAGCCTCCCCACTTGAGCAAACCAGTGTGCTCGTGTCAAGGTGAAGAAAAAACAGGTCAAGTTTTGAACCACTGAGTGAATTTCTACTGTTGGTGAAGTTGTGATTGTAGTTATGGTCACCAGAATTAAATGTTTTTGCACTCATTGCTTAACCAAAGTGATGTCGTCAGAACGTGCAGATATCCAGGCAAGGTTACGTAAGGATGGTCACATTAAGAATATCACAGTCTTCACCACTTCAGAGTTGCTGAATAAAGTGCTGGTAAAGAGTTGAGGCACTAGCTACTGGAGATACTAAAGGCAGGGAGGTAGGGAATGCTTTTTTTTATTAGAAGAAAGCTAGTCTTCTCCCAGTCTGGAGGGGAGCATTTGCTGCACTTGTTCAGAGGTTGGTAGACAAAATCTAACCTCTGTTTTGTAAAATATTTCAGAGGTGTTGCTGAGATCCATCACTCTGTAATGGTTTAATATTATTTAGACTGTTTTTTGAAAGAAAAATAAGTAAGGCAAGTGAATCCGCAATTTTTTCTTAAGCTAATTGTAGCCATGGTTTTTACACAAGTCCTGTTTACCTTGAATAAATGTGTCAAGGCAGCAGGGCTCCATGTGAATAAATACACTTCAGTAAAACCCATCATAATGAAGTACGTAAACCTTTGTGTGTGACTTGATTTTTATTTATTTGTGTGTGTGCAGTGTGCTAATGCTAGAGTGTTACTGTCCGTACTTAATAAGGGATTGTAATTCAGTCTTACCATTCAAGCTGGTGAGTCAATGGCAAAACAAATTCTCAAAGTGTGAGTGTATTTCTTTTGTAGGGTTATTTCTGCATTTTTGTATAGTTCTGAGTTTTTGCATTATTCTTGAAGTCTGCTCAGGAAAAGCATGATTCAATAAAGCAGTAAGAGATTGCAATATTCTTTCCTATCACCAGCAGTTGTGACATTAGTTTATGAATCTATAAATGGCCACAGAGTACTTGATATGAGTTTACATAATTAATGCTTTGGGAACCTGGCCAATTTTAGAGGACTGGCAGTGTATGTGGGATAATATTATTTTTGAACTTGCATAGGGAAAAATCTTTTCTCCTTTTGTCAGCTGCTTGCCTCTGTTTTATATTCATTATTCACTTTAATTTTTCTTTCTATGATGTAGAAGTCTGGAATCATTTTAGAACACATGAAGTTGTGGTTGGTTCAAAAACACAAATATGTAAACTTCAGATGTCCCAGAAGGTTGTTTTCTGACTTTGAAGTGAAAACATTTTCTGGCAGTTTTGATTCCCTCATTACCACAGTTCAAGCCTATACATGAACAAGAAAAATGCACAGCGAGAAAAATGTAAGACTTTGGACCTTATCACTTACCGCTTTTCTTTTTAAATCTCAGTGTGTGTGTACAACATGTGCAAGCATATGCTGGAAATAAAGGAATGGGCACAATATTATGAAAGTTGGTAAGAAATTGAGCTTTGGGATACAAATAACAGGGAGAAAACTGTATTGTCTGACCTGGAAATTTTGGCAGAGTTCCATTATCTCTAGCTCACACAAACACTGAAGTGGTTGGATTAAATGGCAGGGCACAGTTCTTATTTATAGCGCAGTGTACGCTGAAGCATAGCTTGTTACACGGTTATGGAAATGGCTGCGGTCAGGTTTGAGCACCATGAATTCTCTTTGATTAAGAGCTGTCTCAGGTAAAAGTGAGGGGGTTGCACATTCAGCTTAGATCAGGAGGTCTCCTTCCTTTGTCATAAAACTTAATAACAGCTATTTACTGTTGTGGACATGACTATGAAATCGCTCCACACTGGTAGCCCGTTATTTGCTCCCTTACTGATGAGAACCAGCTTTTACCTATGCTATGACAAGCATAAATATTGCGTCTCCTCAGCATTTCTTCCTGCTTTTTGTTTTAATTATGAGGAAGGCAATTCTAATAAAAATGTCTCCCTGCTCGTGTCGATTATTCAGTGCTCCTTAGTAGGTGATAAATCTGTTGTGACTCAACTGGTGATGGTGTAGTAGTTCATTTATGTTGTCTGTTTATCAAGTCTTTGTATAAACATCACAGATGAGTTTTGTTTTGTTTTTTTTTTTTTTTTTAAAGGATTAAAACACTGATTATGCAAACTTTTTGAGCTAAGGAACTTGTTTTGAATTTTGGACAGATTTTGTGATATTTTTTTTTTTTTGCCCCAATGGAAGATTTATACTTGGACTAAAATTGCACACAAGTAAGCAAGTCATGAGGGTGATTTCACACAGACTCTAGCACACAGAGGTGTGTGCATGCACGCACACTCAAAATCGTGTGATCTAGTTCGTTTTTGGTAACTGCTTTGTGTCAAAAACTTCCAGGCTTTTATCAATCCCCTGTACTCTCCCAGTTTTAGTAACATGGTCAAATAGCAGCTGATAATAGCATTAGTATGTTGTTAACGTGCAGTAATGGATTCTTAGAAAGCAAAGTTTCTCAATAAGGTAACAGATGTTTGTTGTATTCCCTTTCCACTTGGAAATACTTACAGAAATTAGAAATGGACATCATATGCAATTAGTATATTTATTTGAAGGGAATGTAAGGTTGTTCATAGCATTAAGGATGAAGAAAAATCACAGATGCTCCATCACACAAAGGAAATGGATACTCTTATTTAGGCCCTATTACAGTGCAGAAATCTCAGGAACTGTGAATTTATTTTTTTTTTCCCATGACCTGGCTTTTCTAGAATTTTTTTTTTCCCGTTAATTTGCTTTTGCAGTGTTAGAACACTTGTCAGTTGTCAAACAAAACTGGCTTGGGAAAGATCATCTCATTTTAAAACTCTGTCAAGTCGTGAAGCAATATTTATGTATTTAATATACTCTTAAGTCAGAGAACATTCCTTGGGAATTAATGTAATCTTCTGCACACGAGGTTACAAGATCAGTGATGAGAGAGACATAACTTTCTACATACCATAAATTCTTCATGAACAATTGGATACATGCCTGAGTGAAGTACAAGTAAAAATGCAAAGTCAGTCGTACACACATTGCCTAGGTGATGGGTCTGTGCATAGGTATACATGCCCCTATCCTGCCCCAAAATTAGCATAAGCCTTCCTTTTGCGTAGCTGATAGTGTTTTCTTTATTGGCATTGTTGTTCTTGTTTCAATAAACATTGGATGGAGAATTAAAAAAACCAAAACAAACCAACAACAAAAAAAAACCCAAAACCTCACTGTGGACTGTTGTGGTTTAACCCTAGCCGGCAGCTAAGCACCACACAGCTGCTCACTCACTCTCCCCCCGTGGGATGGGGGAGAGAAGCAGAAGGCAAAAAGTGAGAAAACTCGTGGGTTGCGATAAAGACAGTTTAATAACTAAGGCAAAAACTGTGCATGCCAGCAAGGCAAACCAAGGAATTCATTCACTGCTTCCCATGGCAGGCCAGTGTTCAGCCATCCCCAGGAAAGCAGGGCTCCATTGTGCGTAACAGTGACTTGGGAAGATAAAACGCCATAACTCTGAACATCCTCTCCCTTCCTTCTTCCCCCAGCTTTATATGCCGATCAGGACATCATAGGGTGTGGGATATCCCTGTGGTCAGTTGGGGTCGGCTGTCCCAGCTGTGCCCCCTCCCAGCTTTGCCTTGTGCACCCCCAGCCTCCTCGCTGGTGGGGTGGGGTGAGAGGCAGAAAAGGCCTTGAGTCTGTGTAAGCCCTGCTCAGCAGTAACTAAAACATCCCTGTGTTATTAACACTGTTTCCAGCGCAAATCCAAAGCATAGCCCCATACTAGCTGCTATGAAGAAAATTAACTTTATTCCAGCCCAAACCAGCACATGGACATGGAAAGATGGGTTAGAAATAGAGATTATACCCCGCTGCTTTCTTCCAGCTCTGTAGATAAAAGGCAATGTGGTGAAAATGGAGCAGGTGATGCAAGGGACATAGAATTTGGAAATACAGTCAGAGAATGTAAACTCTATATTGTATGTCATATCCTGGGTAGGAAGGGAAATAGGAGGGAGAACAGATGAAACACTTTGTTAGTAGCAAAAATAAGTATTTGTGACTTATCTTATACTCCCTTAATCATACACACAGTTTTATTTTACATGTTGTATACTTACTAGAAATACATTGGTTTTCCATTTTTTTTCTCTAATCCATTGATCTAGAAGAATTTACTTTGTATTTTAGTTTTCTTAAGACAAGTTAACAAGGCTTCTGCTTCACAAGGTGTTCATAGTGCTGAAAAAAAGAATTTCTGCCAAATTTAGGAATTCAGTATTACTTCCTAAAATCATCATGTATTTACCTTATTAGTGGTTCTTATTTTCACACTCTTTAATTAAAGACTTACTGGAAGCGTGTTGCTTCTTTCTTCAGACATTTGCTTGAACTGTAGAAGCTTTCCTTTGATCTCTGTAAACTCAGAATGTGGAACAATATAGAAGATACAAAGGGTGACCTGTGATTTTTCTTAATCTGTTACTTTTTTTTCTTTTTTTTTTTAATAAGAAGCTAGGTCATCAGTCTTGAGATCCGTCTCATCTAATGGTGCAAAATGAGATACATTTTCCAGCTGGAAAAACTGTATGCAGTTGGAATCAACCCTTATAGTCCTCAGCTGTATCCAGCTAGTGTCACAGACATGTGTGAGAATGTTCAGTTTGGAGACCAAGAACATAAGTGAAACCACTTTATTTTGACTGCTCTGTTGGAAACACTGAGCAATTTTTTCTTTTTTTTTTTTTCCTTTTTTTTTTCCTTTTTTTTTTGTTTTTGTCTATAGCTTTCTAAACTGAAAGGGAATAACCAGTTAAAAGCTTTGCTGATAGACTTGAATGCATTGACAAGACTAAATTGCAGTTCTCAAAGCATAACAGCATTTCCTATTTGATTACTGGGTTTGTTAACTGATGGAAGTTTGCTTATTCTTTCTGAATTTAGTATGTGAAATATAGCAACACCTAAGAATTCTTATGTATGCTTCAGATATTTAATTGCTTTATCAGCTGTCTGACTGAAAAGTGGGGAACTTATTCCAAAGTTAAAACACAGAATATTGCTAGCAGCATTGCCAAGTGCACATCCAAAGCTATTAATCCTTGCACTGTGTCTTGGATGTTAGAAGAAGATTTTGAGCAGAGAACTCGGATATTTTGTGTGATCAGATGATGGTTGCAATGTTGGAAGTGAAAAGCCATCGTGACTTGCAGAGAAGGGATGATCCCATTCGTTTTTCATCTTTTGATGCATATTATTTTAAAGAGGCCTGTTTCAACTATGCACAGCATAATGGGGGATTTATAAATAGAAATCAAATCCCATTAATCAGTAGTAAGGTACTAAGTACATTCTTACAAGCTTGCATACATTGAAGAATTGTTAAATATTCTGTGCTCTCATGGGCACGGTCCCTACATATGCAATCTCAATGTGATGGGCAGATTGTACTTTTCTGTTTCTAGATGTTTCTACTAGAAATAGATTATTATATTACCTTCTGATGCAATACTTGTTTCTGTTCAAGGATATCTTATTTTTTAGATATCTTCTATTTGATCTTCTGAGAACCTGTGAACTAAACCACAAACTGGACTGTTGTTCTCACGAGATGGGCATGGGTGTGTTTACTTAAATCTTCACAGAGGAACAAACCATTCAAATTCACTGATGTATCAGGAGTGCAGCAGCATCTGTGTCACTAATTGCACTGCCATTCTGTAAAGATGATTCAGGAAGGTAGCTTGAAGGGGACCTATTTCTGAATGGGTGTCTCAATCTAGTTTGTATCCCTTCATTTTGAAGGCAGATTATTATGTACAACTCTTCTTCTTTTATTTGCCCAACCCAAGTTCTTTCACAAGTGTACAGAAATCACAAGACATTCTCCCTCACTGAAATGAGTTTAGGAATTACTGTGGATATTGCTTGAGAACCAGAAAGAATATCAATGGGGACTTTGGACTTTTAAGCACTGACTGCTATTCTTTGAGCCCAGTTTTCCATTTACCTTGTGATCTACCCATCCAGTCTGCATTTCTCCAGTTTGGCTGGAAAGATACCCATGGAGATTGTGTCAAAGTCGAAGTAAATGACATTCACCACTTTCCCCTTGTATGTAAAGCCAGTAATAGCATTACAGAAGGCAGCGGGGTTGGTCAGACGCAGTCTGGCCTTGGTAAATTTGTGCTGGCTGTTCCCAATCACCTTCTTGTTCCTCATGTGCATAGGCGTGACCGTCTGTTCCTAGTGACCAAGGTTAGGCTGAACAGCTTGCAGTTTTCTGGATGCTCTTTCTTGCCTTTACTCATGCAGTTGCACTGAGATATTTTTCTGTTCTCACATGACAAATTAATCTTGCCTCTCCCTCCAGTTGTCTTATGCTTATCTATAAACTGAAGAGATCACGCTTAATTGCATTTTCAATATGTACATGTTAGAGATAGGAAGTAGGATGTTGGAATTCAAGCGTAGCATTGAGGAGAGTAACCCTTCTCGAGGCTTTATGGTGTATACTTAGAGGTGCAGGAGAAAAACCAGTAGCCTTCAAGTGGAAACGTATTCATCTCTACAAAGAAACACAGGGCTGAAATGGACTTCTTGAAATCGTTTTGACCCCCTTGTGCTTATTCCTGAAGCAGCTTGTTCCAGAGCTTCACTGCCTTTATCAGTTTTCCAGCTATCTTCCTTGCTACAGTTTATGACACTTATGCTCTTCACAGATATGGAGCAGAACTTGTTCATATCGCTTTCCCTCAGGGCTTTGTTTTTTTGTTTTATATATTTGGATACTGTCTTCATATCTATCTGTGTACTTTTCCGCTAAGCTGGATGATTCGTATTTAGGCTTTTTTCCTGGGTAACGTACTCTGTACCTCTAGTCATTGACCTTACTTTTTTCCTGGATTTTATCAAGTTGGTCTACTTCATAGTGCTCTATGCACTGGCTTACTAGCGATAAGAAATCTTTTTAGAAGTGAGGACTAGTGCATAAAAGGACTGGGTGCCAACTCTTCAGATTTGCAATAGAGAAGGCAACAATCTTGAAACATACCTAGATATGTTGGTGATTCTCAGACTTACAGATTAGTTTACAACTTAAGAGTTGGAAGTACATGCTGGTTTCAAATTTATTCTGTCAGTATAGCTTGCAAACCCTGCTAGCTATCTAAATAATACTATCTTTAAGCAGTTTTGTCCTTAAAAATAACTGTGTGCTGAATCAGAGAAGGAGGTAAAACAAAATTAGCTATGAAAACATCTAAGTCAGTATTACAGAATAGTGAGCTAAAGACTTGTTCTTCCAACTGCTTGGAATATGGCAAGTGAGATAATACTTATCACAGAAGGAGGATTTTAGTATATGACTACCTATTTTGTTCTACGGATATAGAAAAACATGCAAATATCAATTTAATACCGTTTGGGGTTTTTCTTAACATTAATTCAAAGCTGCCTTATTCTAACACAGTAGATATGATACTTTATTGTCATCAGTTACTTCGTATTCTTCTTTTAAATCTGACTCCTATTCTCCCAAAGTATTTCAAAAGTTCCCCAGATGAGTAGTCACACAGCAAATCAATGCAAAGGGTATGTATTGAAAAAAACCCAAAGTTATGTATTCTGATGTAAGACATGGTGATAACATGTAAGGAACAGACTTCAAAATGACTGCTACAATGTGAGAACCTCACTGCAGTCTGGGCACGCATCAATCCATGTAGCGGATTATCTGTGCATTCGGTAATGAATGATAAAATCATGGATTGTGAAGTGTAGTATCTTCACTCTTCTCTCAGAAGCAAATGGAATTGTAGTTCCAGGTACTGTTTTTTATTAAGCCTTTGATTTTTGATTCTTCAAAAATGCATTGGTATTTGTAGATGAGAAATGGATTAAAGGAGTGGTGATGCTAAACGCTGCCTGCCATTGAACAGGTAATGGCAGTAGTAATGCTAAGCACTGCTTGCGAATGAACATGTTCTTAAGAAACTTGTTGCATTAAGATCCACAGTCTTTAATACCGATCACTTCGATCTGTTTGTAATTTGTGGGCAGAGCCAGACCAACAGCTTCTGAATTCCTCTCCTGCTTAAGTTCTTAATATCTTGTTGAGCTTTCCCTGTTGAGGAGCTGTTAAAGAAAGTCCATGTTTTTATTCAGCTGATCAGCTCTAAAATATGACTACCTTATATGTGGCCATGTCCGAAGACGACATTTCTCTTTTGGTGTTTGCGTTAGCTGGTGCTCTTTGAAGGCTTGAAAGGGAGTTAGACCTAGAAAACTTGTCAGACTTTTCTTGCTCCCTAGTCTTGTACACGCCTTTATTGAATATCTTTATGCAGAATCTGTCAGGTTCTTTGGAAAAGATACAGGTTTTTTTCATAGCCTAGCCTGGGTGGAGTTGCCTTGGACCTATTTCCTTGGACAGGAGAAGGAGCCAGGATTGGAAAGACCAGCTCTTCTGGGCAAGATGCAGTCACTGTCTCATCAGCTCTGTCCAGGTGGAGTTGCATCAGCTCAGAAAAAGACATGCCAGGCCAGTCTGGAAAAACAACAACAAACAACTAGCTCTGAGAGTAAAGCCAGGGGAACAATGCCCTGGAGATTGTAATTACATCAGATCCAAATCAAGCTTTATCCCAGTGCAAATAAGGGATCCATAATCAAAATTGAAATAAGGGTTTGAGGTTGTTTTATTAAAAAGGAGTTTTTTCATGGACACAATGTCCTTTTAAGTTTTGTGGTTTGTGTGCTGTTGATTTGAAAAGGAATATCTATCAAAAATGGTTCAACTTGAAGGAGTTTCAGGGGGCATTATGCACTGAAAATAATGAATAGGCTTTGTTCTGTCCCTATCCTTCAAAAACATTGAGTTGTTTGATGTTGAATTTTATTTAAATTAAATTTTAGCACACGTATTTGACCTTTAAACACAACTAAGTTTACTGACTGGGCAAAGAAAGGAGTGGAATTTTCTAAGATTTAAAAGAAAAATTAATATCTTACGACAGGAGCCAGGGACAGGTTGTTCGAACTCTGTCCAAAGAAGTTTTCAGAAGTTTAACTCCTGTTCCCTTTTCTATCAGAGCTGCAGACTTGGTTATTCTCCATCAACAGTTTGCTTCCTTGTTTTCAGTTTTATTTGCCATTTTAACAAATAATGGGAAATGAGCTGCGGAGTGCAAGCTGGAAGTGGTGATTGGACCACTGAAGTGAGATCCTGAGTTTAAATCCAGGCTCTTCTCAGCTTTGTACCCTAAAGATAAGGATAGTTACTATACTTAGTCCAATAAAAAATAATTTTAAACCAATGTGTGTGAGGAGCCTTGTGAGGGAGATAGTGAAAAGGATGGAAGTGTAACTTCAAAGAAGTGCTTGAATGACCTGAAAACAAGTGAGAGATGGCAGCGTACGAGTAGTAAATTCCTTTTTGTACATTGCTTTATGTAGATATGTAGAAGCTGAAATTGCTGATAACTACATCTTTACCTCTGCATTGTCCTTATTGCTCCTGAAGTAATAGCGAGCTACAGCTCATTAACTCAGTTTTGAACTGTAGTGATCACTAGAGAGGAATTGGTAAAGGAAGTTTTAAAAACTGTCTAGTTTTGTAATATGCTCTAACAAGTTTCTCTGAGAAGTATCTGTTTGGTTTATGTCCGTTTAAAACAGAGAGCATATTTCAGATTAGCGTTAGTAAAACTAAATATGTGTTGCAACTGAAGGAAGAGGTCTCAGTAATCCTGAAAGACTGCTGTGAGAAAGGGCACTGGGAAGGATGGGGTTGACCCTGGGCCCATACAGTACACCTCTTGCTAGGGAGGTCTTAGTGAGTTACTGCCTTCAGCCAAACACCGGTATTGAGGGTGTTTCCTACTGGATGTTTCAGATATTTGTACTCCTTTTGTGGTCGATTTCTATTACAAATGAAATTTCCAAAATTGCCCTGTGATATGAAAGAAGTACGGAGGAGAATTATAATTTATGCTATCTTATTTGTTGTGTGCAGTCTGTTAAGAATCTTGATATGCCTAAAAAAAGTTCCCATCTTTCAAATAAAAGCATTTTAAAGGCATAGACAAAAAGGAATTTATTTAAAAATCTCTCGAAAGCATCTTTATTCTGAGTTGGGCAAGTAGTGAAGTTGGAATTCCAACAGATTATTCTTCTAGCACATGACAGCTGGTGGCAGAATGTCCACTTGACAACTCCGGGTTGTTAAATGCGATTTCTGAAAATAAGTATATGGACCAAGTTTTTGTGTTGTGATTGTAGTGGCTGAAAAGATTTCTTTCAGGATCAAGAGAAGCTAGAAAATACAGTACGGAGGGTTACATGAAAATAAGTTTGGGGTTTTTTTTTTTGGCCTTGAACTTAGCTTGTTACAGCTTGTTCTGGTTTATTTCCCAGAGAGACTTAATTGAAATTCTGTGTTTGCTGTTGGCTGACATAAGGTGGCTTCCTCTTCAACACATAGATCTTCCTCAGAGGCATCCCGCTCTCTTACTAGACACCAGAAATTAGATGGAATTTAGGTCGTCTGGATCTTTCTTTGGTGATGTCGTTTCTTCTTTTTTAAATTATTGCAAGTCATAGAACAGGTTGTGCTTACCATGCTGTCACATCTACTCTCTCCGTTACAGTGGGAGTTGAAAAGAGTTGCTAACTTCAAAACTTAATAAGGTGGAATCAATTACTAGTTTCTGGTTATTGATAAAGTAATAAGCCTTGATAATAAGGCTTAAAATAACAAGCTTTATTCATCCTATCTATCAAGTGTCATAGTCAAAATAAGAAAAATGTACCATTTCTATATTAAACAGTGTCTTTGTAAGTTAAAAAAGTAGCATTTCAAAATGAAATGATTGCTTCTGCTCTTCATTTGCTTCCTTGAACCAACAGAATGGCTTTGAAATGAACAGAATTGATAGCCTGGGGGCAGAGAAACTCAGGTTAAGGAGAGTGTTAGGACTGGAACAGGAATTGTACTGATGAAACTTTTCTGATTGCTTATCCCTAAAAATGTGCCAGTGGATCTCAGCGTAATAAATGTTGGTTTGTAGGTAAGACTAACATTGCTTTTGTTCATCTTTTTTGGAAGCTGTCTGAGCAAAGAGATCCTGTGAGCGTAAGTTGAAAGCTTATGAGTTAGGCTACTTTTGTAGATAGACGTGCATGTATCTGTTTTGCAAAGTTAACTGCTGCATGTTGATTTTTCTGCAGTAATGTTAGACTTGTGTACAGAGTGTAGGCATATTAATATTTTGAAAAGAAATATTTAATTGGGGAACTTCAGTTCCAAATGACAAAACTGTGCAGTGCTTTTAGCTTACCCTCTTTTAATAAGGAATTCTTTGTTGCCCTTTTTAAGGGCATGGTCTATATGGCACCTATTTTCATCATTCAGAGTATTCATTAATGTGGATTTTGCAGCTAGGAGCGTTGTTGTTTTATGTAATCTGTGATGACAAAGATGGTCTAACATTGTCCACAGCTACCTGACCAGAGGATACAAAGAAGGCAGATTTTCTGCAGAAGTGCACAGCAATGACGAGAGGCACTGGGCACAAGTTGGAACATGGAAATTCCAGTTAGATATTAGGTCTTTTTTTTTTTTTTTTTTTTTTTTTTTTAAACCACAAGGATGATAAATACTGGAACAGGTTACCCAGAGATGCTATGGAATGTATGTCCTTAGAGGTGTTCAAGACTCAGCTGGACGTGGCCCTGAGCAACCTGATCTGATTAGGTCTGCTTCGAGCAAGGGATTGGCCTAGATGACTTACAGAAGTCCCTTCCACCCTAAATTATTCCATGATTCTCTGGTTGTGGCTGTCTTAGAAGTGTGTCTTGTTTATTGTACTGCATAGAAACAGAACTATTTTTAAATGTTTCCCATTTTAAGCTATATCTGGTTTTGAGCCAAACAACCAATATTTCTCCATGTTTGGGAGCCAAAATACAAAAACATAAAATAGCAAAAATAAAAGTTGCGCAGTGTTAGATTATCATTGAAATCTTGGCTGGTGGTACTATGGCACCAGATTTGGAAAATGAAAGCACTGCTGTGAACGATTTGAATGTTGTAAGTGAGATGGTGCTCACAAATGCATGGTGCTAATATATTTTCTTAAGGCACGCTTCATCTGTCTAGCACTCTGGGAGGCAGTGCGGGGTCTTGCCTTCATGCCCTCTAAAATCTTTGAAATGGGGAAAAACAAGCAATTTCAATGTAAGGCAAAAGGAATTCTGATGACGAAGCCAGATTTGCTGTAATACAGTACAGCTGTATTCACCCTCTAGTTTTGTAGGGCAGAGTTCAAGGCTTTTCACGTTATGGCTAAAAACAAAAAATAGGACTGTATTTGATCACGAGAGACCGTACACACTTAAAGCGCACCAGCAGAGTCATAGAATAAGTGAAAGTAACATCTTGTCCCGGTATTGCTTTTGCTGAGCCTTCAGTGAAGCAGGGAGACAGATAGCTCAAAAATGCGAGTTGCCAAGCTGAATTTATTTCAAAACAAAAAACGGTTACTTTATTTCATTTGTGCTTCATTCTTGAAGTTTGTTGCTATATCAGCACCTCAGGGTTACTTCTGAATATGTTAATTATCAGTTAATAAATTATCAGCTAGCTGTTGACATGTCTTCTTAAGTTGGAGAGAGAAATAGAGTGTTCTTCAGCTGAAGATACTTTATTTGACAGGGCCAAGATATATTTTGGGGTTTGGGTAGTAACAGGAAAGAGCCAGTTAATTCAAATTCCAGTCACCTCATCATCCAAGTTCTCTCACGTTCCTTGAAACAGCAGAAAATCAAAACAGCTGGCAGTCTTAACTGACTCCACATCTATTGTTACCAACAATATTGTAATGACATAATGGGGCATGGGACACAGAATTTCAAAGGCTTTAATTATCTGCAGCTGAAACAAATTTCTTTTATTTGTTCTTTTAGGAAGCAAACTCTCAGGTGCTTTTATTTGCTTTTCTAGGTTGGAAATACTGCTGTCCCCAACATTGAATTGCTGAGCAAATACTGCTTTAATGCAACTAGCCCAGTGAACCATTTCTGTTTATCTCCTTACTTCTTTCCAGTTATTAAATAGCAAAGGAATTATATAAATCTATTCTTAGTAGTTACTGTTTTGCCCTTTCAGAATGCTTTGCAGTGGTGATTTCTCAGGGGCTTGTTAGACCTAAACCAAAGGGCTTTAGCTCAACTTTTGCTGTGAAAGTAGAAGTTGAAAACTGGACTTCTGTTTGTCTTATAGCTAAATGTGAACCATCAGTTAGAACTAGCTGGTATGAATAAGAGATGGTAGCAGTGCTTATGAATTCTCCCCTCTTCCTCTGTTACTCCATGATTAATTAAAGTGATAAGAAAAAGAAGACACTTCACATAATCCCTGGTTGGATCCAAAGCTTGAACAAGTGTCCATCAGAGTATTTTGTATATTATTTTCCATAGCTGCTTTCACATTTTAAAGATGTGAATTTCAGTTAGGTAATTTAGAGTTAAATTTTTCTGAAGTTTCAATGTTTATTTGCTCTTGGCTCCTGTTCCCTATACATGACCACTTATTTTTTCCAACTAGCCAAACTATGGTGCTCCCAGCTGAATTCTTCAGGCCATTTGTAGCTATTTTCTTCTTTCTGAAGAGTTATCAGTGGCTGAGTTCCTTATAATGCAGCTAATCCATTAAGCTGTCTTTAACAGTGTTTCCCCTTACAGGCGAAGAGTCCTTTCCCTCGAGTGATTCTAACACTGCAAGTGGTCTGATGCACTTAACATGGTGCTTTTGGTTCAGATATGCTGTGCACGGTTTGTCCTGCTGGTTTTGGCCATCAATTGACATTTGTTGAAGAGAATAGTTGCAGATCAGTGTGGAATTTCTGTTGGCAAGCCGGGAGGGAAAGATTGTTTTTCAGAGGTAGCTATGGGTCCCAGAATCTTTCATTTGGAGATGGCCTCAATGTAAAAGAATTACTCTACAAATGCAAATACTTAAGACCAGACTTTCAATAACACATGCCAAAAGCTGATACAAGTGAATATGAGTTAGGAAAATTCAACCTTGACTTGCTCTGTGCCTGCAAGTGCTCTTTTCCGTTTGTAAGGTGTTTTCAGCATCTCTTTGCATTGGAATTAGAGGGCATCTAGTTTATCATTAGACTCTTTTGTCAAGGAGACGGGGGGGAAAAAGGTATTCTAAAATTGTAATATGACAAAGTTATTTTCTCAAAATCAAAGACGTTCTTATCACAGTATCATAGCAGTCAAGTTCCTGTGACTTCCCTTGTCCATTCAGTCATGTTTAATGAATGTTTACCTGAGTGGTGGTCAAAATAGAGCTATTACTCAGAATGGCATTCACCTGATTTCCCTGTTACTTGTTCAAAATACTGAGAGATCAACGCAAGTGAAATCTATTTTGCTAATGTGCTCCTGAGATTAGTCCCCATTTACCAAGATAATTGATATATAGACCTTTATGTCTGTGCTGCTGCAGGCTGGCCCTCTCTTGACTAGACTGGCCATGTCTGTGCAGCACGTAGCATTGAGCTCTCCCCGGCTGGCTGCAGAGGCTGCTCTGCATTGCTGTGCCCTCCCTGCATACCTTGTCTGCTCCAAGGATTCCAAGTGACCACACGGGCCTTCCTCATATGCCTTAACATGAGTTGCATTTTGTTACGTATTCATGGGAGGCTTTTTTGCTTGTTTTTAATTCTGACCAGTGTAGCAGAGTTAGGCTTAAGAGTCTCCTGCACAAAGCTGCCTTTTCCTTTTAGATTCAGGAAATGCTTGATTTGTTCATAAGGGTCCAGGTCTCTTTTGAACTCATGTGATCTCCTTGAATCTGGTACATTTAAACTTCTTCTTTAATTCTTTAAAAACTATTTCTTCATAATGTAGTCAGCTATAACAAAAGAGGGTTGCTTCACAGCCTTTTGTGTTTGTATTTATGATGCTAAGAAGTATACTGTGTGTAGGTGGGCACAAAAATGAGGTGTTGGAAGAGTGTAGGGGCTCCTGGAAAGTTGTTGGGGTGCTAATCTGTTGGCAGGCAGAAGTGCTGGACTGATGACTAAGTAACACACTGACCTTGTTTGAGGAGAGATGTCATGCCCTACAAAGAGTCCATACCAAGAGCGATCTACCGTTCATTGATAGTTCTGCCATGACAGAGCGCTTTCTGTGCTTGCTGGCTTCCTTCTGTCCTCATCGTTCTTTGGTTTTGTCTCCTTTGTAGCCTTTCACTCTCTGGAACCCAAGTGCTTTCACTCCATAGCTATGGTTCCCAGCTAACTCAGGTACTAACTTCAGTTGGGAACCTTTATTTCCTCGGATAGAAAAACTTGTTGATGTTGGCCTTGGTTGCTCCACTTCTTTCTATACACTTCCAGAAAGTGGTCAGCCTCTGATAGTTATTGCTCTACCAGTTAAAATTCATCCCTTGATTTCAGTGATTCTGGAATGCACACAGCCCATGGAAGGGAATGTGGTTTAGTCATATGAAGTGTAGCATCTGTGTTGTTGCTTTAGCACAGACGTTTTCCTTTAAAAATGTGCAGCTAAATAATAGTGATAGAAGGCTGTTTGTCTGCTTTGCCCTGTGCTGCTCTTTGGGTGGGGCTGCACCTTCAAGAGGAAGGGGAGAAAAGCGCCCTTGCTGGGGTCGACTGAGCCCTCTCAGGTAGGGGAACTTCTGCTGTGTGGAGAGACGGAAATAGTAAGGAAGTTGCTTACAGAAGGGGTAGAAGATAGTTATGTTAAGGAGAGCATGGAGCAGAGCCTGTAGCTAGATCTCCGAGGAGAGGAAAGGAAAGATTTTCCCTAAACCCTGCGAGGACTCTGCAGTATTTGTTCCATCCAGGCCATCACTGAAAGGATGTACTTAAAAGTGAACTAGAGGGAAAGGAGCTCCCCTGTCAAGACAGTGTGGGGTGGACAAGAATTAATTTTTTTTTAATTTTAAATTAATCTCATTTTCTTTTCTTCTGTTCTGCCTTATTTTTTCTCTGTTTTTAAAAATACATTATTCCTGTTTATGGTCTACTAGAACTGACTTCGAGTTCAAAAGCTCTCTTGGTGGTTTTGATGTGCTAGCTATAAAGAAAAGGTCTAAAGGGTCCTACCTCAGAGCTGTTGCTGTCTTGGGATCCCATTTAGACTTTCTGTTTTTAGAAACTCCACTGACAGTTTTTAGGCTTAAATAAAATGGAGACCTCTTCTCACTATAATTGACCGCTTAATGAATAAAATACAGTATCTGTCAAATCGGAATAAAACCCAGTTGAATTCAATCTTGAAATAGAATTAATTCTTCAAATTAAATGTGAGAGATAATTGAAACAATTGTGTAAAAAAAAAAAAGTGAACTTATTGTAAATTTAAAATTAAAATAGATCTTCACTAACATTTTTTAAAATCCAGTTTTGGGTCTGGTTTAGAATTTTAATACAGAAATCAAACTATTATCTCATATTTAAACCAAGTACTGTAAGTCTTGCTTTCTTCTTAGACATGAATATTCAGTGGCAACCAGGAGACCATCCGTTCATTTATGCTCAGCTCTCTCTGTTAGGTTAGAGTTTTGCAGACTGCATAATTTTAACAAATCTAGTTCACTGTCAATCAGAAGTAATAATCCTAAACTTTGTTGGCATGGAACGCTTTTTACTAAGCATCTTTGTGAAGCGTATTAGAGGGGTTTGAAGTCTGTTGGGTTTTCTTCCTGGTTTCTGCTATTTGGAGCCTTGTCGATACTCAAAGTTGTACACTCACAGCAGTTTCATATACTGAAAATAGAAGAAGTTAGGATGTCTCCCAGATAAGGAAGCAACTGCCACCCCTTCCCTTGTCACGGTATTGTACTGCTGAAAATGTCCAGAGAGTTGAGTTTCTAGAAGCCTTGCAGTCTTCTGCAACCTGGCAGAGTTGCCTTTGGAAAATTGTGACAGTTTCCTGGCTGCGTGCTGTTACTTGATCAGTCTTTAGATAAAGGAAGAGTCTCATCGGAGGCACATGTTTTCCATCAGTTTTACTTGTACGCTTCTTTCTATAAAGGGAAGAGGCACAAAGCTTTTGGCGTATGTTTTTACATTCAGTGTGCAGGCAACTGCAGGTGCTTGACAGTACCACTAAATCATCTTCACAGATTGGGGATTGTGGCCTCTCAGCAACCCTAGTCATTAGACTTTCTCCAAAAAAAAAGGAGGGTAGGCTAGGGTTATACAAGAGAATCAATATGTACTTGTCTAAAGAAACTTCAAATATCAGTCTACAATTATTGAGAGAGAGAAAGGAAGAAAGGAGGGGAGTTAGAATGAGGGAGAGAAAGAAAGAAAGAAAAGGAAGTTCAGTATCGCTCTACTCTGTTATTTAATGACAGGCCATACATCCCATTGGTTTTCTTCAGGATTTAGCTCCTGAAGTTAGATGATTTTGTGCAAATTTCTGTTTTTTCCTGAAAATTTAATTTCAGCCCTCATGATTGGAGAAATGCCTGAAAATCTGTTGGGAATAAAAATTTATATTTCGAGAATGAGAAGAGAAGTAATAACCCGAAATGTAGTGTTCTAGTGCCAGTGTCATAAGTTTGGGGAAAAGTCATTACTTTTTTTTTTTAAGCAGTGGCATTCAACAGTTCTGAAAATATGAAAATGATAACAGTGACAAGGGAATATTAAAACTGTAAGTACCAAGGAAGAAAACGCCAATCCTCCCTCACCCCACCAAGAGAAGAAAAACCACCTTTTTGTAGCCTAAAAAATTGATTATTCTGTTATGAAGTCATTCTGTTTTGTTATAAGTTAAATTTTTGTAGATGAATATACAAGACGTTTCTTGCTTTATGTGCTGCTCCCCTGGAAAGCATAAAAATGAATGTTTAAAAAAAGCTTCTTAGTAATTTTGAGTAAAGTATATATGTTGCTTAGGTGTCCTGGTGTAATTCCAACTGAAAAATTACATTTCCAGCCCAACATAGGGGAAAAAAACCCATAGTTTTAGCATTTTTATTTGGATCTAGTTACTATTTGTCCTCTACCCTAATTTTGCAGTGTGATTAACTTAATGTTAAAACTTCATATTGTTTACGAACAAAAAAGAAAAAAAAAATCAAACTTGCAAGTTTTTCACCTATGGGTCCTATAGACGGCTACTACTACTATAACTCCCACATTTAAAGGAAAAAATAATTGATTTCTTCAGTTACTTCATGCACTTTTCTACTACTGCAGTTGTAGAAGATGTTACAGCTAATAATAGTACTAAACTAATGATGAAAAAACAGACATGTTGGAAACCACAATTTTACATGACTTTTAGTTTACTTTTTAAAATACACTTAGTTTCCAGGAGACTCCACCTTTAAACAATTGTTCAGTTGCTTGCGACAAGCAATTTAACATCCCTGTATTGTTACATTGTCCTATTCCATTACTGAATATATGATTAAAAGATAATACATTCTGACCTTTTCTTTTTTCACTCTTTCCCCAGTGAAAAGGCAGAGTCTGAAAGTTCAGATCAATGCAACAGATGACACCGTTTGCATGAGGTATCTTCGACCAAGTCAAAACACCAAACTAGAAGGTTTTGTCCTGGGTTATGGAAGCAACTTCTTCTCTAATCAGTACATTCCTTTACCTTCGGAAGGAAAAACCTACATAACAGAACTTGGTAAGGCATATTTGCTTTGCATGCTACTGTTGTCATGAATTGTGGGAAGAGAGTGAGGAGAATATGAACCTTTGGGTTTCTTAATTTTTGTTTTTATTGGGTTGTTGCTCAGGGTTTCATTGTGTTTGTTTAAGGTTGCCTTGAAGAATTTCAGATGAAAGTGGAATTGGGAGATCCTTCAAGGAGAAAAAGTAGTTCTTGTTGTTTGGAAAAGTTTGCTACTGGTATTTGTTTTGAGGATTTTCATTGTACTAAGAGATTGTACTGTATTGACCACATCACAGATCAAATGGGATGATTTGCCTAAAGTTGCAGTTGTAAAGTAGAACACAAGGGAGATGTGCATGTTTTTAGGAAATAATACAAGAGGCAATGAAACAGTTTTGAGAACTGTGTGGTTGATTCCCTTTGCTAGAAACATTTGTATCAAAATGGTGCCTTTTCTGGCAGGGGCCTATTCCAGTTCTGCATGTTGGAGAATAACGTGTAACTTCTATGTCATAAGTTACGGATGGAATTCCATGAGCTGTTGTGTGGAAGAGATTAAACCACCTCAAGAGTATTATATCCTGTTGCCTGAGACTGGGAGGAGGAAGGGAATTTAGTTGTCCCTTTGACTTGGGGTTATGGTAGTATGGGCAGGATAGCAAAATAATAGAACTGGATTAGTTAGAATTGTCTGCTAAATGATTAAAACATTGACTTATCAGGATTTGACCTTTTAAGAAATCTGTTCACTCTCCCAGGATTTTCCTGTTGCTTTCTTTAATCTTTTTATAGCCTGAAATGAATCTGGGTTACCCTCATCATTGTAATGCCAGTGATCTTGGTGTAAAACAAGGGGGAAGAAAGGATGCATAGGTATAGAAGTAACAATTGCTGTCTTTTCAATATGGTCAGTTAAGGCAATTCTGGGGATCTGCTCCAGGCCGAAAACTGCAAAATAAAAAGAATAAATAAGATGTTAGACACAGAACAAATAAGATATTAGAGACTTTCATTAGATCGCTGTAGCAAAGGTTGACTTTTTCCTTTTTGTGAGTTTGTACTCCTGGGATCTCTCTGTAGTTCTATCACTGATCCAGCGTTTGAGTTCATAACCATGGCTTAAGCTGTTTTTGATTTATCTGATTTATCCCACGTGTAACTTTCAAATCAATTCACTAAGAATGGTGTACAGGATTTTCTATAGAATACTGTGAATTGGGCATAAGTAATACTTGCGTAGCTGTATTGCAAGAGAAGTGAGGATTAATATTTTTCTCTGAGATCCTTGGAAAGAGGAAAAAGCACTGAATGTAATGTCATGCGTAGATCATTTGCACTTCCTGTTTAATAGCAGCTTTAATACCTAATGCTTTGTGAAACTGTGTGAAAACAGAAAGCTGAACGTCACCTGGAACATAGGGATTTGGGGATTTTATAACTTTAGCATTAATAGCTAATGGCTGGAAACTCTAGACACCTTTGTTTAGTTCCTGAGTTCACCTGGGTGCTAGCTGCATGCATATTCATTAAAGCTTACCGTTAAGCAATCAAAATCTTGTAGCAACGAATGCAGAAGATGAGAAAACCCACAATGCATACAGCCTGTAATGGAATGAACACATTTTCTCTAGTGTATCTGGAGAGGGAAAAGCACAAGTGTTGGGGAATACTCTCCTTTTCCTTTTAAGTATTTTAAAGGAGAATAACTTCAAAATTTTGAATCACTCATGCTAATACAAGTTGTCAATCAGTTTCCTAGTGACAATGAATCTATGATTGTGACTTCTGAGTGTCCAGTAACTGAAAATGCAATGTGCAACATAATATAAAGACTAGTTTTTCCAACTTTAAGAAAATGTCATCTTTGAAAGGACAGGCGTAAAAGAAGCTAACAGCAATATGTACTTCAAATCACAAGCATTTATTTAAGGCATTTCACAGTACATCTATTGGAGCTATTGCTTTTAGTTAAGAGATTTAGGGTTAGATTATATGCTTTGTGGACTTGTTTATTGGACTTTGGAAGCAGAGAGTACATCATCTTTCCCATTTCATTAATATTAAACACCACATTAAACTGCAGCTTTGACTGCACTTTCCAAGTGTGTACAGAAAGAGCTAAAGCAAGAAACATCAGTTGTGCTTTTGGCTCTATTTTAGAGTGACTTGTGTCGCAGAGGTGAAGAGAAGACAGTAGTGATTGCTAGCACCCCCCACGGTTTCAGGGACCAGCTGCTGGCACAAACTGGAGGAATTGCAGGATGGGTCTTAGTTTTAGGAACAATGGTTAGGTTTTATTCTGGCAGCCAGAGAACTTAGCTCAGCACACACTTTACGTGGATGTTAGAAAAAATAAGGTATTGTAGAGGGACAATAAAAATATTCTCAAGATACTTTCTAAAGATACGAAACCCCTAGACCCTATTGCTGAAAAATCTTACGTTACCTTTGTACTCCTAGTACATCTGGTACGTGATGAAGTTGGCCTAGTACGCTATCTTCGTATTAAAACAATATATTTATAAATTTGACACTAAAAATTTTCTATTCCATGTTCTAGATACTCTAGTGGTTCAGGTGCCACTGTACACTTTGCAAAAGGTCTTCAGTGGGTTCCACACATTTTTCCACAATCAGAACAACTAGGTTGATACAAAAATATTCACATTCACCCTGAGAACTCTTTCTTGGTCCTCTCATGCTTTGGCTTATCCTACTTCTACAGAAAGCAGATGAACTTTACAGGTTGCCCTGAACAGTGGCTGGTTGTGGCTTTTACTGAACAGGATGCGGAGGGAGTGATTCCCAAATGTGAAAAGACGTTGTGGCCTATTTAGACCAAGACTAATACAATTCAATGCTTCCTCCTCTCCTGTCAGTATTAGTGGTTCATGGAAAGAGAATACGTTTCCGAGTCCATTTAGGGACTTTGATCACAACCTTAAATTGGTTTGGTAGCTGAAATGTAAAGCTGAGAAATGGACATTGAAGGGCATTTCTTAGTTACTAAAAGGTATGTTTTCCAATGGGTTAAGAAACATTGCTTTAGAATATAATCTGAGAGAGTGACTAGATCCAGGAGAATGGAATCTCTGTATCCAGATGAAAGTGGATCTTGTCCTAGTAGTATTAAAATTGTCTATTCAGTGAAGATTTGTAAGTGAAGATGGTACAGATATGCAACCAACTGTAGACCCTACTCAAAGAAAAAAAATGTTTCATTAATTTAGTAGTTAGGCCAATGTAAGAAAACATACAGACTTTGCAGATAAGTAAGTCATGATTCCCTCCCTAAAATGCACCAATCCTTTAAAATGTCCTTTGTCCTTTCTAACAAACAGTATAGGTCTACACAGCAGAATGAAGTGCCTTGCAGACATTTCCTTGATTTAGCTCTGCATGCCTGGTTTTGTTAATGGAGCAGCATAATTGGTATTCTGTTTGGGATGATTGTCCCCGAATGGAACTGGAGTATGGGGAATGAAGCAATGACTGACTTATTTTTTTAATAGATGACACAATATCCACAATAATGTCTATATATCTAAGGCCCATGACGTCTGTATTTCCCACCCTGTCACTGTTGACTAAGATGAAATTTAGTGGCAGCTTTTCTGCTGGGTCACACACCTCTTATGACCTTTTAACAATAAACTTGAAGTCAGCAGATTTATTAATTTATGAAATGACATGTGTATATGTGCATATATTTTAAAAGAAATGAATAAGGACGTGATCTTTCCTAGGATTTCCAGGAGAGATACATGGCTTTGTTGGAAGTGTGACATCTGCCTACATTTCATCCACTAAAATATTCAGCACCTCACTGCAATGATTCTTATCTTAAAAATATTTGTTTTTCCTTTCTTTCACAGCTAAAATAGTAACCGAGCCAGCAATTGCGTAACATTATCTATGAATCGGGAACTGCCTGCAGAGGGCATGTACAAAGAGAAAAGGGTTCTCTTGGATGTCCCGAACTCGTAATGAGCTCACGCTGGCACTCTTGAGCAGCTTCATGCATTGCTAGATAGATGAATTTGAATCACAGTGAAGGGTAAATGACGATGAGGCAGCATCAAAGTTTGGTTCAAAGAAGTACGCCTCTTTATCAGGATACAAGATGTGTTTTCTTTATGAGTTTACATGACAGTAAGTAACGTTATTATTGGTCACGGAAGCTGTTCAGACTGTGTCAAAAGATATCAAAATGTAAATTCAGCTAGACTAATAAATAAGGTGAATAAGACCCATCCAAAAGTTCTGAGCTTGACTTAAACCTTTATCTAAATCTGTTCAGTCTGCGTGACTCGTAAATAAAGATTATTTCCTTGAGAAAATTGCCGTAGTTTTTACTAACTTGATTAGGAAGGTTGCAAGTCAGCCTCCTTGAATTTGTTGATACTGTTGGAGGAATGCAAAAAATTGGGTGGAGACAGGAATATTTTGTAAGAATAAACAGCAATTGGCTAACAGAGTGAACAGAATTAATTTCCTTTTCAGTTTCTAAAACCAGCTCAGACTTGGGCCATGCTTTGGCTTTACCTTTACCTGAACCAGATTGTACAGTGTAAGAGGAGAATGTATTGGCAATCATGCTTTATAACAACCATAATAAGTGATGGGTGAATTTTGCCTATATATAGGGAAGAATTCTATTGCCACCTTGAACGCATTTTAAAAAGTGTAATGCAGAGACGTGTGCTAGAGCAGTGCTTAGCTAGAAGATCTTGCTGTGCAGTTTATGTCTGATAAATTCCCAGAAATGTGCAGACATATTAACCACATGGTTTTCAAGATGCCAAATAACGTGAACATTAATTCAGAAGTATGTCGCTTCCTAATAACTTCCCAAAAAACCAGATTATTGATAACGTTAGCTGAGCCTAGTGGAGTGGAGGACCTGGAGGTCAGCAGCTGCACCTTCAGCTAGACCAGTGTATTGACCAGCAGCAGGTTCATTCACACCAGCCCCTTGGTCCCCCTTCTCCATCTTTTCCCATGCTTGTTACACCACAATACACTTTGATCCTTCCCTTTCTCCATCTTTGGCCTTTGCCCTTGACAACATCCCGTAGTAAGTCTTTAGCAATCCCTAAATTCAGATTAGGGAATTGTGGCCTGAAGCTAAAAAATACTTTGTTTCGATTTCTGAATCTGCTGGTCTAGGAGTTCTAACGATGCATTGTAACACTTTATTTTAAAATTTATTCAAAGTTCATTAGTCAGGTCATTCTTACATTGTTTTCCTTTCAACTGCATTTCTGTATTGGCTGAACCCTGAACTGAGTTAAAATAGTAGGCTTGATCATAAGCAGAATTTGCTAGTATTTTGCAGTGCATGTTAGTTGCCTGCTGCCACTAATGTGATAGCCGAGCTCATGGTGTATGGAAGTAAGCGTTCTCCTATATTAGTTTGGTGTGTCAGTAGCATGTATTTTTGTTATATTATGGTTGTCTCCTGAAGCTGTTGAGGTGGATAATAGAAGGTTTTTTCTTTTAATAATTTTATATCATTAATATTACAAAATCTTAGTCAAACACTTGCTTTTTTCTTTTATAATGGCACCAAAGTGTTGGTTTACTTCTCTGCAATTTTGCAGTCTTTGAAATGTTTCTTCTGTGCTAAATTGTAGACATGCCTGTGTGAATATGTAGTGTGTGTGTCTTTTAGTCTGTCCAGATGAAAAAATACTGAGTAATTGAAGGAGTTCAGAAAACTGTTTCATCTAATTGGTGATGGTTCATTGAGCTGTAGTAGCCTTGATGCTTAAAAGCTAAACCAAGATGACTGAATGCTTCTGTCTAATATTTTTGAGAAGTGGGAGGAAAGGATGTAGGAATACAGACTGAACGCATATGCATGTCTACTGTATGTATCAAATGCTATAGGTACAATACTATTGCTTTACAAATACTAGTGCCTCAGGTGCGTGACTAGTCTTCCCTCCGGCTTCAAAAATCATTTGGTTAGGTGTGTGTGCCTGCCAGAGTGTTGTGCTTTGGTCCAAAGTGGCATTGCTTTGTTCAGCTGTGGGTATTTAAACTTGAAAGAGCAGATCTGATGTCATATTGGTGCCTGCCAACTGAATCGTCAAAAGAAAAAGTGTTTGGGGAATTACAACATCAAGAATTAGGTATGAAATTGTTGACTAGCACTTTTCTGGTACCTCTGGGCATTTTTCTGTAGTACTTTGGGGCTAAAGAATTGAAGATGGTCACTATTTGGACTTTATTTCTGATCTGCCACTTCAAGGTGTTTATAAAGAAATAGTTTTGTGCCAGCTGAAAGGAGCTCTTAGCCATGGCATTTGTCATTTCAGCCTTAATAAGGGGGGCTAGGCAGTAACAGGCGGCAGCCCTTCAAGAATCTGTTAAGCAGCAAGGAACCACTAAGGTTTTCATAGCAAATTAGCAAATGCAAGGCAAACAAGTTCAGTTTGAAATATTCTGTAGGGATCCTTCATTTATGAGATTCTGGATCCTTAACAAGATGAGACAGATCTGTATCTTGCATCTGTATCATATATATCTCTGTTACATACTGATGTATGTTGAAATGATTTATGGGGGGCAGATGCTGGATCTGTGGATCTGTGTCCGAATATTTGAACATGAACCGTAATTATGTAACTATCATTTTCTTCCTAAACACAGTTCATACAAAATAAGAAATACTTAACTGTAAACAGGATTGTCTGTACTCTGTGATTTGATTTGTGTTTACTGGAGGTCGTCATTTTGTTTTAGAAATGTACTTCTCTTTTTAAATATATTTCAGTGTAAATAGTTGATATATTCTGTGAATCATAATGACACACAGTCAGACCACCATATTTTTATGGGTCTGATGGCCACCTTTCTGCTGCCTAGCTCTTATTTCAGCAGTTAGTTTAATTTATCCCTTAAGCATTAAGGTGAAGTAGCATAAGCTAAATTATGGTTTTATTTAAGTTTCTATATTTCACAGCATTTTGTTTTTCTCCTCCTATGTTACTTACCTCTCCCCAAGATTCCTGCTTCTTACAGACATGGATCTGTAGAGTGGATTATGCATATATAGGCATCATAAAGGAACACAGAAGATCATAAAGAGTTCTTGCAACCTGATAGAGTTTAATACATGGGTGAGGCAATGTTTTAAGCCCCTGAAAATGAATTGAGTTGTGGTAGCATCAGATGATTTCCATGTTGTGATGATGACTGATACATATATTTCTCTAGCAGGAGGACTAAATCAGTGTGAAAACTCAGTGGCCTTCTGGACTTCATAAAGAGAAATGTTAAATTGCAGTGGAAGACTAAGAAAGAACTCCAATTTCTGAACCTGAATCAGGGCTCATTATATGAGATTAAGCAAGCTGTTTGCCTTTCTTGGTTTCAGTTTCCTTTGATATAGAATGTATCTCTGTCCAGAATAGAAACATTTCAAGGCCTCTGTTCTTCAGTCCCTGCATAATGCTTTGATACTATTCATCAAACAGATGAATTTAAGTTAAACTACTGTTGCTATACTCTTAACACCTATATAGTAACATGGGTGATTCTGCTCAGGAATGGCAAATCATATTTCTAAATTAAGATATGTTTTTAGTTAAGTTCAGGACAGGATTTTAGTGTATCCCAGGTATTGAACGGACTCTTCTGATAATTTCAAATTCTGATTTTAGTTATAATGATCATAACATTGTCTTAAATTCAGTGGTTCTAAACCAGACAAGTGGTACTTTTTAGACCTGCCTGTTTTATAGCAGAGCGCTCTCAACATCTGGTCTTAGCCTGTTTTCCTGAATACTTCCTTTTATAGATTGTATTACAATCAGAAGAGCCATGAGTTCTCTGGGAAACAGGGATGTGTTGTATTCTTTATTAAGACAACATTTGCTAAATCCACAAAAAAGCTTAATGAACAGCACCCAACACAAAATATTCCTGCTGAGCACTTTGTAACAGAACAAAAACACCTGTTAGAATTAATGATTCCTGATAAATACCAGGGTTTGTAGCTTTGAGATGTGCAGGGAGAAATTTACGGTCTTTCTTTATTACCACGTTTTGTTTAACAGATATTCTATTTCTATACTGCTACACATGTAATTTCAGACTTCAGCCAGAGTGAATTTTTCCAGTGATGGAGCAGGGAAAAACTAGCTGTTTCAAACTGTTTGGATAACTTTCTTTCATAACCTTTGGACATTTTGTTGATGAAAACATAAATTTTTGCAGTTTTGAAGACCGACTTTGTAGTTCATGAGCTCTCAAGGTGATGCTTGCAACTAATTTTGTTGAAGTTAAGGTTGCTTGATACTTTGTGACTGTTATAACAGTCTCACAAGTGGGCATGAATGCACAGCAGAAAACTGGGATTAAAGTGCAGGAAAACCAAACTATTTTTAAGTGTCACTTACTTCTGGGTTTAGGTCTCAATTAAAAAAATGTCCAGATGATTGCACAGATCCCGGAAGAACTGTGTGCTGCCCTAAATATTCAAAAACATTTTTTGTAAATGAAGAGATATTTGCACTTTGGGGTTGCTCTTTCTTTTTAACTAATTCTTTTTTTCCCCACAGTGCTTTGAGCAGCTGTTTTCAATGCTCATCTTAGTTACATTTATATTGGGTGCAGCTTGAAACCCATTTAAAAACAATAATTAAACAATTAAAGTACACCTGTAGTGTGATTTTTCCAGTGACTTAAATGCATAGAATCAATGAAGTTAAGTTAGAGTGGTTTTCCCCATGCTGGCACAGCCTTTTAAGTAGCGCAGCAAGCTTTTGATTTATTCAGTACTGGTTTTCCTTCCTCTCTGCTTACGGAAATCTGGATGTAAGAGAAAATTGATTTCTCTGTGGTTCTGTTTAATTGGTAGACTTGAAGGTATTTGTTACACTGAGAGATGCAGGAAATTCAATCTTTCATCTATAGATACAGATTTAGAGAAATGTATCTAAACTAGAATAAGAATTTTACATAGAGTAATCCTTTTTAAAAAAAAACCTGTAGCTAAAGTAGTTTTGATCAGTATATGGTGAGCCAAATTCTGCCCATGGATATCTCTTTGGAAGCTCCTATGACTTCTTTTCTAGTGTTGCAGTTCGATGAGGGTAGAGCTTGGTTTTAAATAATTAAGAAGGGCAGAAACCTCTGACATCTGATGTCAAGGGTAAGGGAAAAATCTTCTTTCTGAAGATGAGTTTCCCAAACTAAAACCACCATCTCAACATTGTTTTAATCAAAGCATTTATTATTTTAAGCTGCAGGGTGAGGTTATCCGCCTTTCACTGCCAGAAACATGAATATATCTGAACTTGTGGCCTCTTACCATGTGTGCTTGTGTCATCCAGACTGCATCAGATGTCTCTCAGATGTGTTAGAGTTTGTTTAAAACTTGGTTTGCTTCATTTCATTATTTCCTATGAAGACTAGTGTTTCCAGTTTTCCAAGCTAGTTCACAACTGATACCCAGCTAGCAATGACTCTGCATCCTTTAGAATGGCTGCAGTTCATGTGTACTTTAAAAGAAACTTAGGCCGTTCAGGTAAGATTGACTTGAACGACGAAAATTCTTGTCTTTGGAAGGGCTTTTTTTTTTGCCCTTTTTTTTTTTTTTTTTACTATGTAATATGATCTGTTCTGTTAGCTTTTTGAAATGAAGCAGTTGAAGCTTTTATGGGAAGTGGTGCAAAAAAGCTTGAACTGGAATTAAGATGGAGAGAGATTCTCTCCTGTAAAGATAAAAAAATATTTTGCAAATGTTACCAAGCATTCATTGAATATTGGACTTCCTCTTATGAATTATAGGTTAATCCCTTTCTCAAATAAAGTACATGTACAAGTACACTTCTGTATTAATCACTGCTTTCTTCATTTACAGATGCAGAGCCACGGTATTTGGTGTCAGTAAGACCAGCACGCGTTTCAAATAACAAGAAGTCTTGTTCAGGTATTTTACCATCACTGCATCTCTTTCTCAAAATAGTTAAAGGAAGACAGAATCTTTTACTGGGTTTCTCTGAAAAGATATTTGTAACTGTAGGTGTCTGACTGGGATGCACAAATTCCATACGTGGGAAGGTAAAATGTAGGACAGTATTTCCTAGTCATTAGTTAGTCATTAGTGATGTTCAAAACACGAAGAAGTACCTAAAGATTGTCCTTGTAAAAAGTTTTTACAAATGAGAATTGAAATTTAGAATACTAATTTCCGATGTGTAAAGAGGTCACAAATGCATGCAAAAAAAGTAAAAGTTTTGACACACAGTGCTCTGCTGTATTGAAGTTACTCTTCCCAAACTACCAGTAAGGATTTCTTCATCCATGGACATGTTAATGCTCTTTGTTTCTCATTGGAAATGGTAACTTGTGCGTGTGTGTGTGTGTGTGTGTGTATGTATCTGTAAATCAGTAATACTACTGAGTTCGCTGATGCAAGAAGTTAAAGAAAGAGGGATGTTTCTCGTTTAAACTATACATAGCAGAGCAGAAATCTGAACTTGATTCTTGTCTGTTCCAAAGACATTCTGTATGACCTTCATCATGTCATTAATTAATATTGTTGGCTTTTAACTCCTTACTTTAATATGGAGGTGACAGTCAGGATCACTGGACTGTTGCAAAGAATAAACTGATAGTGTGTATATATATATGTTTATAGTTTGAGATCTTTATATGCATTTTTTCTAATTCCTGGTAACTGCTTGGGATTAATTTCTTCTTGCTCTTGGCGAGACATAAAACAGTATGTCTGGAAAGATTTTGAAAAGTGATTTAGTTTTTGGATGCAACATATATGTATATACATATCAAAAAACACAAAACCAAAAAAATGCCCAATGCACTTTTTGGACATTATTAATTTTTGTATCTACAGTCTACAGAAACTGATTTGTGGTACAAGATTCAGATAATTGACTTTCAGTCCAGCAGACAAAAGTGTAAGAACAGCTGTTGGTTTAGTGCTAGCAAGATATATGCAAGTCTTTTTAGTAGTGAGAATAGTTAAACTGGACACATTACCAAGAATTGGGGTAGAGTCTGAGTCACTGCAATTTTAAATTTACAAGTGAAGACTGGTGACGTTTGTAGAAGATACACTGTAGTTCAAAATGTGATTAATACAGAGGAGTTGTATGGTTTGTATTTGTATAAATCAACATGATGATCACCAAGGTAATTCCTGGTTTTACAGTGTATAAATCATTGCAGTTTCTAACTGGGAACTAATGGCATAATAAGAGTCATAACCAAAATTGTATGTAGGTCTTCCCAAAAACCAGTATGATTTCAATTTATACAAAGGCTGGTTTTTTCTTTTCCGTAAAACACGTTTTCCATGTTTCCTCAAGAAGTGATCAAGAAAGGGATTTTGCTATAGGTAGCAGATTTGCCGGATAGTTTAGTGAATGATCAAGCTGTTTCTTTTAAGGTTTTCTTTAAAAATGGAGAAAGAGTATAGGAACTGGTTCAGAAAACAAGAAATTTATTCAGACATTTGCCCTTGTGGAAGTATCATATTTTCCACAGTATTTCAAAGCATGTCATACTTCCTCTTAAGGGTAGAGAGTGTTTTTGCTTGTTTGTGGGGGTTTTGTGGCAACATATTCATCATCAATATAAAGTAAAAACCCACACCGTTAAAATTTCTAAATGAACACACATGCATTGGTTGAAAGTACAAATGAGACTTTCATTTGGGCTTGTTAAGTGAAGAGACACTAGGGTTCAAAAGGCATGAAAATAAAGTTAGTCACATCTTTTTCACAACAGTGAAAAATATAACCCTTAGATCAGTGGCTTATAAACTTTTGGGGAATTTGTGGTCACCTGTAGCTTTTGCAGAGGTACAGATACTTTAGATTTTTCAAGTATGTAATGTGGTGTAAAGAGTATATGAATTTCCTTTAATTAATCATCTTTCAAACACCAAAGGTTCTCCTTGGGCTTGTAGCACGCCACAAACTACAGGTTCAAAATAATTGCTCTAGATCGTTTCTTCATTTCCAAATATTAGCTTTTAGACTTTATTTAAAGAAAGTTCTCTCTCCACATGAGAGTTGTGCTACCTAATTCAGACCAAAGTTAAAGTTAAGTATCATGCAAAAGCTGAACATTTTGAATGTAGTAGGTGGTTAAAAGAGAAAAATGCCCCCAGATACAGACATGGACTCAGATCTGCCTACAGTTAAAAGCAACAGAATTTTTGTAGGTTTTATTTTACTCTTGACAAAGAATGCTGTAAAAAGTATGAATTGTCTATGGACATAATTGCAGTGTTACTAAGAATCCTGCCAAGAAGTTACTATTTCTGTAACACTCAGAGAGACTTGCTAATGTCCTGAACTCTGTGTAACACCTTCTGTGATGCAGTCCAAGACAGCCAGAGCTTTGATGTTAATCTGTGTATAGCTTACTCTCATAGTACGCATACCAAAACCACCCACTGTTCGTTTTCAGACACTAGGTTTAACTGGAACATAGGCTGAAAAAAAAGAGAAATAGAGAAAACTTATAATAAGACCAAATTGGAACAAAGTTTAGTAAACAAATCTCCCTCCTACCCACGAAATAATAGCAAGAATTCCTTTAGGTTTACCCTGGATCTGTAAGCCTGAAAGTGGAGTCTTCCACTTTCCTCCTAGGTTGAAATAGATGCTGTGCAAGTCCAAAGGGGACCTAAAAAATAGCCTTTCTGAGGCTTAGGTGTCTGATACCTGCTTTCTAAAGCAGTCTCCTAATCTGTGCTCCTGCTGCCTGCTAGCTGCACCCTCCCTTTCTTTATGCCAACTTTGTTCTCTGCTGCTTTCCTCTGTTCGTGCTCAGCTGGCTTCAGAGAAGGAGCAGTCTCCCTTCCTTGCAGATGTTTCATTTGCCTCAACGAGAAGCCAACAAACAGATCACAGACACTGTCTCTGCCCCCTTTTTTAAATCATACATTAGAAATGGTGACCATGAAAAAGAGAGAGAACTGTTGTACCTTACCCTTCAAATTTAGAAGAGAAGTAGGTCTTCATTTACTTTATTAGCCAACTGCAAAAACTTTCCCCTACATAATGCAGGAGAGAAACTAACTTGTAATTGGAATTATATGTTTCTTATGTAGGTCGGACCAAGACTCAAAAGCCTCTGCAGCTGGTAGTTGGCACTCTCACCCCAACCTCTGTGTTCCTCTCTTGGGGCATCCTAGTCAACCCTCAACATGACTGGACAGCAACAAGTAGCTGCGCTAGCGACAGGTAACAGAAAACTGATTTTTATGACGATCATGATTTAATTCAGTGTAGTTATCTGGTGTGGCTGAAATAAGTTTGACAGTGAAAATCAAAAAGTTGGAAGCATTAGTTCTGAATGTGAAGTAAATTTTCTCATTTACTTAAATTAATACTTCACAAGCCTTTACTTGTCTTGAGTGCAAATTTAGTCAGACATCTACATGCTGAAGTACAAATCTTCGTATTTCATGCTAGATCCTTTGTTCTTCTTATACCAATGGCCTTGGCTCTACCTTCATTTGTATCTGAATTAATTGAAAGAAACTTTGTTAAATCACAGGAAATATATTGTCTTAAAGTTGGTATATAGGAGTAAAATAAGTCTTTTGCTGTGCTGTGGTAGGGGAATGATGTATTAATCCTATTCGATTTTTGTTTCCTGTATTTGGTCTTATCGCTACACTGCTTTCCTGATATTGATATGGTACAGCTTTCATTAATTTTCTGTTGTACATTAAAGAAGATCTCTTCTACTATAACATTTTTGTTTTGCTGTATTTAATGAGTGGTACAGTAGGTGGGGAGCTCAAGAAGACTCACCAAGTAGCAGGTTCAAGAGAAGTCATAGTGCTGGCTAGCTTCTTAGTTGAGTGCACCATTCCATTTTAGGCAACTCTTGGCAGATGAGTAAAATTCATCTGCTGCGATTATTGAAATTGTTAATACAGATGTTTTCCCTGCTCTGCCATTTTGGTGTTCTCCGTGTATGCTTCCTTTTATGACAGAAGAATTTTTTTTGTTTTCATTTACATTGTGTGAAGCTCTATTCAAATCAGCAGTGTTTTGTAAAACCAAGAAGAAACTTGGTGCACCCCCGTTTCAGATGCATCTACATCTGTTTTGCAATGATCATCTTTTGTTGTCTTAATGCATCTTTGCATTATTGAGAACACTTCCCTGTCAGTCTAATTTTTGTCTAATTTGTAGCTGTCTGGTTTAGACTTGAATCTGCATACTTTGGTGTTGATAATAAAACTCCCATTGATACCATTAAACTGGATGTCAAACATAGATAATGTTAAAAAACCCATGCCATGTAGTCAATATGACCTTTTTCTTACCTCCCAAAAGCTTTGGACTAACCCTTTTCAAGCTTCAAAAATTTCTCATGAACAAATTTGGATCTTCATCACCAACCACAATTTCAAGCACTGTTGAAATAACAACGTTAATGTTTATTAGGAAATTGTTATGGAATATTAGGAAATGTCCAAGCATGTAATTGAATTGGATTTTTTTCAGTAGAAATAAAAGTTGGTTTAGGCTTAAATTTTGCTCTCTCAGTCAAGAAAGCAGCAAATAGTTTCCTACAGTTAGAAATTGAAGAAACGAGCTGATCATGGAGGAGCCTGTAAAGTGTTCTGCCCGCATAATGATTTTAGCACGGTTTTTGCAGTGGAACTTATCTTCTCTATGTGCTGCGTCAGCACCAAAGTTACAGCACCCATTGTGCAGTGGGAAGGAAGAACACTAGAAGAAGCATATATCCTGTATTAATTCACCTGGAGATTCAAGGCATATGGTACCCACCACAATGCCTTCATCAGCTTTGGTTTTTCTCCTCAGTAACTGAATATTCTCGCTGGACATTCATTGACTCAAAGTTTGAAAAAACTCTTTAACATAGTATGTAATGTTTTCCGCTTAGTGCAGTGATACTGGTGTCCTGCTATGCTTAGAATATATTCTATACATTTGTATGAGAGACTTGCTTTTACCATGTCTTTGTGTCAAGTAATGGTATGCATCTTGCAAAATTCTGGTTCTTTAGCTACGTGTTGTTTAGTCCAGTTAGCTGGTTCCTCTCAGGTGTTTACTTTTCATGTACCCTCCATTTTAGTGAAATGTTGTCAGGCTGTACTTAGGTACTGCCTATGTATTTCCCTTTTGCCCCCATAAGAGGACTTAGCTATGAGAGTTGTGTTTTTCGTTTTGTTTGAATATCTCCCTGTACTGCAACTCTAAAGATACACTGACACTCATAAGTAGCTAGTTTAAAAACACTTAAATCAAATTACAAACAGTCCTATCAAAGTATGGATGTATACCTGTAAGCAGATTTCTATTTTGCAATCCAGCATAGCAATGAAGTTAATGAAGAAAAAAAAATCGCTTAAGTGGTGCACTTATTTTGTTTACCTTTGCTGGACCAAAATGCTTGTGATTTGTATAAACGATGAGAACAGTTTCCACATGACCATGGTGTGTATTTCTTTAATTCCAAGCAGTGATTGGATTCAAATATATTTCTAGTCAGTGTATAGAAGAAAAATTATTAATTTATATTATAATAATTTGAATGATAATTGATAATCTATGGTAAGAAAAATTAGGAAGTAGCCCATCCTTAGCAAGTCAGCATCATCTTAGAAGTTCAAGACTTAAAATCAGATAATGGATTCATCAACAATTGTATCTATTGCAGGGGCAGTCTACTTCACTTATTTAATCCTTTCTGATCTGGCATGTTCTCCTTACTGTGACATGTTGAAATGTACTGTTAATCATCCTCAGGATTGTTGTATAGTGACTAACCTCTAACCTTTGACATGGCCAGTATGTGGCAATTAGGACCTCTCAAGTCAGTTCTATCGGTTAACATCCCACCAAGTTTTAGATTTATAACTTTGTATGACCTGAAATGGAGTCACTGTTCTCAGCTGCAGATTTTACCATCTCTGTATGGATGTTAGGCTTTTGTACAAATGTTGCATAATAGAAGTTAGTTGAGTATGTTACTGACTCAGAAGATGAAAACCATATGGAACAGCATGGGTCTGTTGGCCAGGATTTTCTCTAGTGAGAGTCTGACCTCAGTGGGATATTCCTTAGAAGGTCTGGTTTTGTGAGCAAATGAGTTTTGAATAAGAGGTGCCACGTTCTCAAAGAGCATTGGTATCTTTTATTGCTTCAGTGAAATTATTGCTTGCTTATTGAGGGCACATAGTGTTCTTCTGTACCTGTGAAGTGCTTTTTAAGAAACTCCAATGAAGAAAAAGTTCTTGTGCCATTTTTTGACAAACCATTCTTTGGTTGCTTATCTCTATACAGATTAAGGGTATAAGCCAATAGACTGCTACATATTTCCTGCAAGATAATGCCAAACCCTAATTCCTTGTGGAAGCAAAGATAATCACTGTCATTTGTGTGGACCGAAGTTCTTTGCAAGGTCAAATTTTAAAGCCTCCTTGAAGCGGCTATCATCTCTGGCCAGAGCCTTAGCCCTAGAATGCAAAACAAAACAACCCAAACCAGAAAAACTCAAGCTATTAGTTTTATATAACTGATGAGAACTACATAACACCAGAAAGGTTCCACCAACAGTGTGGAATTAGCTTTCTCAGCATCTTCTGTTTTCTGACACCAGTATGAGGTAGTTGATGAGGGAGGATGGCAAAGTCACGATAACCTGCTGTGCAGTCACGTTCAGTTCCTCTTTTTGTATTTCCGAGAGAGTAGAGAGACTTGTTTCCTCTCTGCCATTCAATGTTCAAACAACCATTAGTGGACAGAGCTGTCATAATAAATACACTGGGCCTATGTTTACTGTCCATTTAGGTCTGAAGAAGAGAGTGTAGACTATTGTATAGACTTTTCTTGGCCTTTCCTTTGGTTAGAACACCACCACAGATCCCAGAACGGGGCTGAAAAAGCTGGAGTTTGATCTTCAGTTCTTTGGGCAGGGGGAGTCAGGGGAAGGAACAGAAAATGTTTTTTCCATGCAAGACAAAAACAGCATTATTAGATAGAATACTGTATTTTACTGTGTCAAGTGGATTGTATAGAAAAACAAACATGCTTTTAGATACATGTGAAACAGAAATTTAAAACCTGAAGCTATGGATTTTTTTGTGAAATATATCTAAGTTAAGAACTTTTAGAAATTTGCAGTTATATTGTTTAAATTTGTTTGCCTGCGATTTAGATGTCCTAATGTCATCTTTGCAAGTAGTACAAGTTTTGTGCTTTACTTAATTTGTATCTGATGCTTTAAACAAAAAGGTAAGAAAAATAAAGAGAAAGAGAAAAACCAAGAAGAATCCATACCTACTCTTTATGTTGTATAGCACATAGAAATAGGGTTTTTAAAACCCTAAATTCAGAAAGATGTGTGCATGCATCTCCTTTTGTGCCTATCTACAAATCTGTGTTACTATGCAGCTGCCAATTTAATCATGCCTTGTGTTGCAAATGTCATAGAAAATGTATTTTAAGCTTAGCAGGATTCCTTAAGGAAAACATACTGCAGCAAAGCAAGTTTTTGAGTTTCAGATGCTTTTGAGTTACTGCTGTGGGAGTATATGCTGAAAGCTTGTTTAAACATGGAAAGATTTGGTGGTGAGCCTCCCATTCTTCAGAACTCCTAAGTCTTCAATTAATTTCAGTCATTCTACTAAAAAATTTAAGTGAAAAAAGTGAAGTTAGTGATCATGTAAAAGTGAAAACTAAATTAGAAAGTGCTTTGCAGACTTAACTGGTAGCCATCAGTGATGTAATTCTTTCCATCTTTTTATATATGTCAGTGTCTGTTACTTTAAAGTAAACTTGGCAACAAAAAGGAAACAATATAATCAAATTCATGTGCCAATTTGTGAAACACTCAGTATCTGAAAAATCATAGTTCAAGCCGTTTGTTTTATTACTTTCTAACACTAAATGCATGCTGTGTTCCTAATGAAGTCTAGCTATAAACAAATAAATAAATGTACTTGTATGCTAATAGCCTTTTTTTTAAAAGTCTGATTACATTCCTATGCACAAAAGTGCAATGTTTTATAATCTTTTATCTATGGCAACACAAAATCACAGAGCAGGAATGTTCTTACATCTCCAAGGCTTAATTGTTTAGTGTTATGTGTGACTAAAATAGTCATGATTAAATTGTTTAGAGTTTTGGTTTGGATCTGTTTCCAAATAAACCCATGATATTTATACAAACTGACCTGGTCTGGGAATCTCATAAACCCATCTGCCTTATAAGATTTCCAGTATCTAATTGTTTGTGCCCAAATATTTGACTGTGCAAGCATTTTCTGGGAATCTGGCTGAAAAGAGATTTGGTTAATAATTGGAAAAATAGCACTGGAATTCTTGGGAAGACAGTGTCATTTATGCTGATATATGAAAACTTAATGTTTTGCCTATCCATCCTAGAATTTTGCTTCTCTTTGCAGCAAGCGAGATTTCCTTCATTTCAGAAGCAAAAACCCTGTGGGCTGTTTCTTTAAAATGGTCATCATCTTTTGATTTCTTATGTAATATAAAAGTCTAGCTCTAAGCTGAGAAGGAAAAGGTTTCACTGCCTTGCATTGTGGAGTTTAAAAAAAACCAAAACCTATGTAAACTGAACATAGAAAGGATAGAACATCCTTTTGTATTGGGCTGATAGTCTTTTACATAGACTTTGCATATGTAGTGACCACTACAGCAGTTGGCCTATGGAGTAATATTGTACTCTTGTGGCTTCCTTTAAATGATGAGATTGGTTTTGCTGTGTCTATTTCTGCCGTTATTTCACATTTTGTGTGCATCATAGGTGGAGGCAAGTGAAGTCAGAATATTGTAAAAGAATACTTAAAGCTCTTTAATGTAGAGAGATTTTCAATAATACAAATATTACAACATATCATGGTGTTGCACAAATGCATATGGAGAGAGGCCATCTTGGCAAATGTAGGCTCTATTTCTTTCCCGTGGGTTTTGGGTTTTTTTTTTTGGCTGACTTTATTACAGCAAAACAAACAAAAACCTGTGAGTGGAACAGTATCCCTCACCTGCTCATGACACCTTCTGTTTAAATTGTTGGAGTTTATTATCCTTTCAGTTGTCCAGTAAAAAGGGAGGAGGTAAAATTTCTCTACAGTCCCCATGGTGGTTTGTTTGGGGGTATCTTCTAATGAGTGAAACACTGCCTGTTAGGGAGAGAGGGACTGAGATTAATTTTTATGGAGCTTAACAAAAGGGGTTTAATGTTTTCTAGAGTGCTAGCTGGAAAAGACGTGAACTGAACCCTGAAATCTTTAGATTAGTAGTTGTTGTAAATAGGAATACAAGTGCTATTCAATAAACGTTGTTCTGATAAAATGTACCCTTTTCATATCCCCCACCAAAACAAGTAAGGAATCAAAACTAAATGCAGTTAAATATTGCCAGGTCTTTGTACATGCTGAGAATCTAGATTAAAATAAATTCTCACCCAGTGTAACTTTCATATTAGCTATTAGGGCCCTGCAGTATGCAATCTGTTTTTCATATTCTTACCTTACAGAGATAATGGGAATTGTTTTATCTGAGAAACAGTGTGGTGTACCTTTCCCCTCTATGTAAGTGTGGCTGTACTTTGTTTCAGCCTGCTATCTGTTTTCAGCCTGCCTTCTGTCATTTTTGAGGGGAATGTATGGAGAGGTTTCTCTAAATGTTTGCAATCCAGGAGAAGCAGTTTTGCCGTTTCTGGTACGCGTAGCAGGCCAGCTGCGCAAATTTTGTGTGTGTATGTCACTGCCACAAGGGGACTGATATATGTGAGTGGTGACTGCTTTCTCGTGTCTTCAATTATATGTGTTGATTGTTTGATATTGGTTTTTTTTCTGAAAGGAAGGTTCGAAAAAGGGAGAAGTTAAAATGACAACAAAATTTAATCAGTAGAATGTTCTGTATTTGTCAGCTTGTTGTTCTGGTTTAAGAATGAATTGTTGTTCTTTAATGACAAAACTTGGCATTTCTGAATTCATACTCTATTAAGAAATTATTGCATTTCCCCAAAAGTGCATGTTGTTTACAATTTGGATATTTTTAATACTCAAACAATTGTGACTTGCAAATTGTTAAATGGAACTTCATTTTGGTTGCTTTTTATTGAAATGGTTGAGGAAATTCTGTCATCACAGTCAGTGTTTTTAGTACTCGTAGTGGCAAGTTTCCACTGAAATAATTACACCCTTGGTGAAGTTTTTGCAGGCTTAGAAGTCTTGGAGTTGAGAGCACATTTCTTCTATGCTATATGTTTCTATTTCTAATCGCACAGTTTCGGCACAACTATGAAAATCTTCTTTTCAGATTTTTTTAATAGCCTTGAATTTTAGTGAAAGATGGTTTTTGACATGCAAGTGTTCTTGGTATTTTAATTCATGTTAGGGAGAAGGAATTTGCAGGTGTGGAGACAGTATTCAAAAACAGAACATTTTCTACAGTTAGAAGCAAGTGGGAGCAGCCACTTAAAAGCCTATTCATTATGAACAAGTTTTTGAGGGTGTTTTTTCCTCCTCGTTTCTGCTGCAGCTGTTCATTTAGACTGTTAAATAACTGAAATGAATCAGCATACTGTTTTCTTTCCATCACATGCAATCACTTTATTTCTACCCCATTCGACTAAAACCCCTAGGAAAAGGTAAGGATGAAGATGACAACAGATGAAATCTCCTCTTTCAGGCAAGCTGGGAAGAAGGTGTCTGCTTCTACTTGTGATTCACATTTTGATCATAGATCTGTCTATACCTGTTTTAAATCCCTCAGCAAGAGACTGTATGGGGTCCAGCAAGATGCATTTATGTTGCAGATGGGATTTGTTTATTACTGTTATGTACTTTGCAAGATAGTGACAGAGATTTCAAGTAAGCTTTTCTTGTCTATTAATGTCTGTGTGACTATGTATGAAGAGGATATAGGAGGAGAAATCTTCCAGCTAATGAAGAGAGTTATGTGAGCCAACATAAATACTAATTTTGTAATCTGGCGGAATACCTGAATGAGCTAAATTGTAGCAACTAAAACAGGAGAACCTATATTTTTGGTGCCAACAAAACAAATTTGACAGTTATGAGATAAAATATGTAAACAAAGTGAATCTTTGTGTATGAAAATATTTTCCATGATTGGCCCTTGCCTTGTCGTAGGTTGTGTTTTAATAACGAAGTAGGAATTTCCCTGTACTCAACAGTCATCTTTCACATATACTCTACTCTGGAAGTGCTCTTCCGTAACTTTGGCAAAAGCAGCTTTATGCATTGACAGTATTATATTTGGTCCATTAAGTTATTTTAATCTGGACCTTTGATACCTTTTCAGTTGATTAAAGAACTTTTTTTTGGTTGTTTTCTTAAGGTCCCTTCCTTTCTCTCCATATATTTTTCCTATATAACACCTGGATTAAATCTTGCAACCCACATTTCTTTTGCTTCTGAATGATTCTTGGGCACGTACCTGGGGTTTTCAAGTTGTGTTTGGTTTATGGCCTTAATTTGCTTTATTGAAGTGTGGAAAAATAAAATTGGATGGAATTCATCCTTTTTCAGCTGATGTAAACGTAAGATGGATATGGACAATGCATATGCTTTATTTACATTATGTGTAACAGTTTTCAGTAATACATGGATTAAAAAATTGCCAAATCTCTCCGAAATTTGTTTTTACAAAACCAGAAAACCCCACCCCATTCTGGCAGTGGTACAGTATGTATATTGAAAATGAGACTGTAGCAGGCAGTGGAGTTCTTGTGCCGTAACTCTCACCATTTACATTGTGTTGTTTTATACTGGTCAGCATCGCAGTCATACTTTTTCAGGGTGGTGCTGCTTGATTGAATTGGGCAATTTCTGTAGAAATGTTTTTTAATTTCATAATCTGCTAGCATTCATCACGTTATTGATTTAAACTGCTGAAAGTAATGTCTTGGTTTACTTTCTTGTTTGAAGTGTGGGCAATGCATAATGGGATCACTGAATGAGGAATGTATTATATAAATGTCAACTGTTACTGGGTTTCCCTTGAGAATATTTTTGGACTAATTTTGAGGGGAACACCTTCCCCTGGACAGATAGAGGAGGTTTTGTGAAATTGGTTGAGGCTTCCTGACTAATAGACTCATGATTCAATTGACTAGTTCTGGCATATGTCAGAATCACAGGAACTGCTTGCAAAATGAGCTTGCAGTTTGTGGTCAGAACCACACACAGTTGGTTGTGAATAAGGAGACTGTTCTCTTGCTCTTTATATAATACTCCTAATGTCGGCATCTGCATATATGTATCTAGGAGATGACTGGGCTAGTACTACATTTGCAGGGAAGATATGCTGGCTTTTCTGATATTTGATAACCATAAGGGGCCAGAAAGAACAAGAACAATGGTGGGTAGAAGTTATTTTAGTAATTCCTAACAAAAATTATTGTAGTGAGTTTCTTTGTGAAGAATTTTTTTTTTCTGTCGAGCAGGTTCTATACAGTTCGCTACAGAGAAAAGGATAAAGACAAGAAATGGGTTTTCCAGCTTTGCCCAGTTACAGAGACGGTGGTGGACAATCTGAAGCCAAACACAGTTTATGAATTTGGAGTTAAAGACAATGTAGAGGATAGTATTTGGAGCAAGACTTTCAATCATAAGACAGTCCTGTCTAGTAAGTATTTGGCAGTAAATAATCAAATAGCTACTCAGTTTGACAGTATTTTTTCCTTTATTGTGATATTATTTAAAGTACACTACCAGTCAGGTTTTCATTATTTGAATGCTATCCCTTATGCCCCTAAGAAATTATTTTAGGAATTGGTGAAACTAAGAATAGTTTGTGTTTGGAAAACTGGCACCTACTCTTCTGAAAGGTGTTCTCTTCTCATTGCAGATAGTACAGGATCTGCTGCAGGTTGGTAGAACTCTAACAGTGGTTAGTTTAGGTACACATGAAGTGTTGAGTATGTATGTTTATACGTCTGACTGGATTCCAAGCTTTTTCCTTGTGCCTTGAATAAGAAGATCATTACTAATTTGAGTTGATGGAAAGTATTATCCTTGTTTGAATCTTTTATATCTGCTTTTATGTTCAAGTTGGTTAAAAGCTAGACAGGGCCTGTCCTATCCAGCATGCATCACAATAGGCCCTTTATGACTCTGCTGGAGAGTTGAATTGGAAGCTAATTTTCAGTCAAGGAATTATCTAAATTGTGTTTGAAGCATAGACTCTCATACATGCTTTTGTTTGGGTTCTCATGGAGGCAGTGTGTGGCATCTCTGGCTGTTCTTTCAGTCATATTTTAAGCTTTTTCTCCAAAGTCCCAAGACAATGCTGGCAAAGTGACATCAAATTAACCCTTGAAAAAACATGTACTGCTCAAAGAATCACTCCTATCAATAGAGGAAATAGGCAGCAGCAGAGTCTTGCTCCTTTTAAAGAGGGGAAAAGAGGACTAAACAGACATTGTTCAATTTCATTTATTTTCCTCAAGCATTTACATGAAGGTATTTCTGAGCATGATGTTGATCAGAAGCTGCTGCAGACTCTTATGCTCAGTATTTCTAGCTTGACTCGAAATGTGAAGAATGGCAATTCTCATAAGAGAGCTTTATTCATATGAGATTTCCAGCTGAAATTTGATTTGAACCTCAGTTTCAAGTTGTAGGTGAGTTACACAGCTCGATATACTGGAGGATAAGGGAGGGGAGCAGTAGGGTGGCTTGTAACACTGTAAAAGCCCTCATACTCCCTAACAAAGAACTTTGCTGGCCTTCATTATAAATTAGAAAGCTGTAACTTTGAAGTACCTGCCCAGTGCCCGTAGATCATTTTAGCAGTCCAGAATAATGCCATCGTTATACGATTATCTTAAAGTGGAGAATGGTGGTAGTCTTTTCCCATACCTGCCTCACAAAAAGAAACTCTGCTTCACAGCTCTAAAGAAGGCTTACTAAATGGCTGTTTTTCCTACATTTTAAACATTCTAAAGTCATCTGTAAAGCAAGTGCTGGAATACATTTGAGCACTTAAAATAGGAGCGAATGAAGAGTGCATAGTGTTTATAGTTTAAAGCTGCATTCAAGACTGATTGAAATGTCCACTGACATCACCAAATTTGCTCTTTGTATATAATGTATTATAAATGCTGTTTCTTACAGACACTATGCATTTTTAATAAGCCAGAAGAATCATTCATGTAAGTTACAGAGGCAGATTGAGTTGGATTGAAAGAGACTTTCTTGTAAGATTTCATGTTCTATTTAGATGAGATTTCTTTTTCATAGAATGTAGACTTGGGTATTCAGTGGGTGCTTCTGCAACAACTAAATCCAGGGAGCTTCCTGTTAACACTGTATGTCTACATTCTGGTCTACTGATAAAGTATCTTGTAATTGGAAAGTTGACAGCACCTTTCAGATTCAAGCCTTTCGTATTGTCAGTGCATAGTAGGTAGATACAGAAGCTGTGGGCAGTAAACAGAGAGTGAACATTTATTATAAATTTGTAACCATCTGTCTGCATAGGAGTTTAACAATCAACACAAATGGCCACTTTTTTCTGTTCTAACTTACTGTCTTGTAGCAACTCAAGGTCTTTTCATATATTAAAAAGCATCTCAACCTAAACCAAACATCCTTCACTGTAAATTTTCTTTCCTCACTGAAGAATATATAAATTACTGTAAACTGAAATTCCTGTTGCATGTTCTTGTATTTGTTGAATCCACAGGCCAAATTTTTGTTACACACTAAACATGTTGGGAGGGGTTGGGAGGAGAATCTGGTTTTAATTCATGATTTGAGAAAGACATAAAAGGCATGGCAAATGTTCAACATTTGTTTAATCAAAATGTATCAAAAGACATGAAAGTAGATTACTTCTGACCATCTTAACATGATTTCCTCATGAAGTCAGTGTGAAACTTTTGTCAATTTTCCCTTGTCTTTAGGCCAATAGGTCCTATTCCTGAGAAGTACCAAGCGCTTTGAAAGATTTTTTTTTTTTTTTTTTTTCCCCAGGATAGCAGGTCAACTTAAATGTCTTTCAATTGATATTTATTTATAGTTGAATTTTTTGCTCCTGCTTTTCTGTTTTGGATGGAATTGTGAAGAAATACGATAACATTTAGCTGGATTCTTGTTTACACGCCTGTTGATGCAAAGGGAGCAGAAAAGTGTAACGGTGGAAGATGTAGACAAAGTTTAAAGCATCATGCTAGAATATAAGAGGTGCTGAGAGGGCCTGTTTCTCCTCTGTACTTAGCAGCTGCATCACAAGAAGCTTGTAACACTAAGAAGCTAAAAGAAAAAACCCAAGAGAAAAATTTCAGATATTAAATCTGTGGGTTACTTTGTTCATATGTTGAGATAAAGGAAACCATGTCAGACCCAAAGAGAGGTGATATGCCTGCTCTGTACTGCCAGTGCTGAATGTGTATTTCTTTTAGAAGAGTGCACTGAAAAGCAAGACTTTTTAGAGAGCTTAAAACATGCTGCTTTTAGCCAGTCCTAGTACCAGCCTGACAGATGGGATGCAGAAATTCCTCTTTCAAGTTTCTTCCTTGCTTATTAGTGTTGTGGTTATATTAATTTTATTAAAGAATCCGCTTAGGCACCTATGACTTCTCCTTAGTAAGTCCCAAAGACCACTTCAGCTCTCTTACCCCCTGTTGTAGAACAACAAGAATACATTTTGTTTCTTCTCTATCAAAGTGTGAAGAGGAGGCTTTGCAGATGAATTAATTAATCTGGAGAAACAGGACCAAACAAAACTGTTACATGGTGTGGTTTTATACCTTGTAATTAAGTCTCCTAACTTTATAAGCTATTGAAAAAGGTGCATAAACTTGGTTTGCTTTGCTTTGGGCAAAACAAAAAGTAATTCTGTGTATTTATTTCTCTTTCTGTCAAATCAGATAAAAAAGTAAATGGACAACTCCAGAATATGTACAAGTTGGTACCTAATTCCCAAACCCAGGTATGCAAAACAGTCTTATTTTTTATACCAGATTTGTATTTTGTATGGTTGTATGCCAGCCTATACCAGCTACTAGGAAGAAAATTAACTCTATTCCAGCCAAAACCAGGACAATGGTCAAATTTTTGCTTCTCTGTTAAAGTGAGAAAGAGATTATGGTCACAAATTGCCAATATAAAAAAATCTGTTAAATCTAAGACTAGATAACTGTATGGGGAAGTGTTTATATGTGTGGATTGATAAAATGATTGAGAACTGTAGCTGAGATGATTACATCTACTGATTCCAGTTTAATAAAGATGAAGCTGATGGTTTCCACGTGTGGATTCTAAACATTAAAATCTGCTTATCCCTTTGTAGTAGTCAGGTTTGTTAACCTGTGATATTTGTGGTGGTCAGTTCATTTTGTGGTAAGGTGGTGCTGTTATTTTTATAGAGTAATCTTGTGTATACTCAGGTCTTCTAAAATTATTAGTCATCCCATTGAATTCACTGATCTCATATGTGAGGCATGTGTTTGCAGAACCAGAGGAAGCTGGAAAGGGCAATTTAATTTGCTTATCGAGATTGCTAGGCAGTTCATTAAATCGTTGCAGGTGGCAAGGTAGAATTTTTAACTGTTTCATCAAAGCATTAGAAGATTTTTTTAAAATAAATACATATCAATATTTATTCATTTAATTTTTTTTTTCTCATCTGGCATTTGCCATAACAGCTATCAAGCAAGCATGGGTGGTTTTCATATGTTTGTGGATTCACATACACAGCTACTTTTTGCTTCCAACAGCTGAAGCAGAAATGAAGGATCTGTAGATTGAACCTGTTAGTAGAGTAGTTTTAATACAGTGAAAAATGGACATTTTATTCATAACTTTTGAGCATTACCTCTTCTTCTATGAGATTAAATTGGTTTCTTCGTATTTTCTTTCCTAAATTTTTAAGCAAAGTGCAAGTTTCAGCAGCTAATCTTCTGGGGGTTTTTTGTTCTGCTTTGTTTTCAAGGTACTATCCATGAGGTAGACTATGGGATAACTTCCCAAGAAAAGTTGTAGAAATCCTTGTTACTTCAGACATTTTAAAGGGTTGACTCATGAGTGATGATTATAAAGGAACAATCAGTTTTTCACAATTCTCTTCTGTCTCTGATTTTCCAAGTGTTTTCATGGTAGGAAATGGGCATGTATGGTTTCTCATTGTTCATTCTTCATATTATACAGTATTGTAAACAATCTGTAATTATCAGACCTGGAATTCCTTCAGGAATCAAACCATAGTCCATTACATATATTTTCTTGTGGGAATAATTAGGTATTCATTTAGGATAGCAATACCTAAATTATAGCATTGCATACAGAGTTAGAGCAGTGTAATGCTTAGGTTATTGGAAACATAGTCATGTCTCACATTCAAGAGAAAATGTTTTATCTGTGAGTGATATGAAGCCAGTTGATAGATACTCAGGAAGGTGCTCATCTCATGTTGTTGTTGACGAAATCAACTTTACTGTTCTTCCCATTGGTCCCATAAGCATCTTTAAAGTTAGACGTGACAGTGCAAGACCAGGTAATTCATTCTGGCATCTGGAGTGCAAGCTGAGTTCCTTTCTTCCTCTTAGCAAACCCTGTGTGCCAGGACCCTGACTCTGTTATGCTGCTTCTGTGAAAGTTGGGATTCTATTTATGCAAGAGAAGTCCTGAGAAAGTGAGCTAAAACAGTTTTCCAAATATTTGCACAGCTTAAGCATGAAAGGAGGACCAAAGCCAACATCTAGTCTTTTTAGTCAGCTTCACAGGGCTTAGCTCCAGAGCGGTGCTGCTTTATCACCCTCCACAGAAATATCATGAAAACATTCCATAGATTATTGTAAAAATTCTCTTATCATTCTCACTTCAGTGGTGCAAAAAGCCATAAAACTAAGGCTGGGAAGCAGATAGTGGCCAGCTCTTAAGTTTACATTATTACTTCAGTTTCCACAGTATTAGTTGGGGGTATGTTTCAGTGGTGCAATCACATCATCAGTGCAAAGCCAGAATGAGTGTTATTTAGGCCAAGCTTTGTTTGTGCCTTATTTTGCTCCAAAGACACAACTGGCTCATATCAGCATGGTTCTAACTCTTCTCTGTCAGGAGACGTTTTTAAAGGCTGTTTATTAAAGCAACATTACCGATCCATCTAGTCATCCTGCCCTTTCAACATCGGTCACATATCAACTTGTGTTTCTTTTGGCAGGTTCATCCTTTAAGTTTGACTAAGCTCCTGGGGCTGTCTGAGCTACAACTAATGAGAGGGAAAGAAAAGGAGAGCTCTAGGGATGGTCATTCTTTTTCCCTTCATAAACAATGTGTGGTGGTAGGGTGGAGATGATGCAGTAGAAATTTATTTCCTCTTCTGTCCGATTAGGTTCCTGCAATTTCATAATGTCAGTCTGAAAGGTGGGGTCCTCCTCGTTTTTTTGTTTTTTTGTTTTTTTGTTTTTTTTTTTTCTAGCCAAAACCCAGGACTCTTAGCTTCTATCATTTGTTAAACTCTGGAAGAAAACATGCCTGCTCTTCCAAAACTTATCCAATCCAGGTTGACCGTAATGCTCCCTTGAGGAGGCTCTTACATGTATGCCAGTTATTTGTGGCTTTTTGGAGTACTGGAATATAAGAGAGGCAGAAAGAACAAGTGTCTCAAAGTAATGTTGCCATATGCCATTTGACAGAATGTCTGAGACCTGCAGTCCTTTATGCAATGTACCATAGGTATGTTAAGATGCCTGACTTATGGTATAACTTCCATCTCTAATTTTCCTCTGAAGTTAGGAAATACCTTATTTGCCGTCTTCCTTCATTCATGGAGATGCCACAGTCATTTTAATAACTAATGTTCCTAATACTGCTATGCTTTATATTCTCTGTCTAGAAAACACAGTTAATAGTGCTATTCCTACAGATGATATGCTGATGTTTCTGAAATAGTTTGCCCAAGTAGTAAATGTTACTAGACATAAAAATATCTAAAGTAGTCACTTTTTGGAGACGGAGAGGATTGACAACACGGTGGTAGATTTCAAGTGCAGCCCTCGCAGATCTGTGCAGGTGACAGTGTAATTACAGCAGCTGCGGAACATGGATTTCACGTCAATGATTTGTTCTTGAGTGAGAAACTAAATTTTGAATGTATTTTAATGTATTTAGCATTTTCATATTACTGCCATTACAGTCATCTATTATTATTCAACAAAGAAAGGATGCTCTTCTCAATATAAGAACCTTTTACTAGTAAAAGGACTGATAATCCTTATGATTAGAAGTTCCGCACTGGAGTTACACAAGTGCTCACTACAACTTGAGAGCTGTTTATTTGATTGTAGGGCTCCTGATGAGAAATCTAATAAAACGAACATCATCTTCTGATAAATGCATTTCATCCCACTTGTTAGTCACATGAATAGCAGGGTTACTTCAAAAGCTGATCATCTGCAATACAATTTTTTCACTAGAAGACAAAATAGATATGTAAACCTTGTTAATAATAAAAGAAAAATAGTAAGCAATAAAAAAGATTAATTTGTATCCTTCATTAATTACAATGATTGAAACCTCTACTTAATTTCAAACCATGTTCATGCCGATGCAAAATTGTTATTAGGAAGCAGAAAGTAATGGCTTTCATAGAATAAGCAGCCTCCATCCATTTCCCTGAGGAAAGGGACATCTTACTTGTTGCGATATGCCTTATTCCAGCTTCCTAGACTTTGGTATGTGTTTGATGTGTACCCAACCGTTGCTTTTAAAACTTTTTTTTAATATTTGGAATAGAGCAAAAATAGTTATCCTTAGGTAAATAATTAAAGCCTCGTCACCAAATGCTGAATTTCCATGCAAGTGTTCTTTCACATGAAGTAGACCAGTTGTCATGAAGTGCAAAATGAACATTAACTGCGTCTTACTTTAGTGGTGTACGTTTAACACAGAGAGGTAATTGTTTGAGTTATTTTCTTTCTTGTAACTCAGATATAACTGAAAAAAAATAAATCTACTTTTAATGTGTTTGTAATGCCAGCAATATAAAAATGCTAGTCTACCTCTTCTTATCACCTGAGTGTACTATTAAGCTTTCAGAAGTTGTTCCTAGTTACCCGTGTTTGGCAGTGAATACTGATTTATAATCTTTGGGATCAGCTGTTTTCTTCCTTTTAATAAACATGGGGTCCATTCATGTGTTCCTTATTTTCATGGTATCAAAATGCTGGAAAAGATTCACACCTAGGCAAAAAGCAATCTGGGTCAAAGACAAGCTAACAGCAGAAAAGTCTGAGTATTTAGCATAAGAAAGTGAGAAGAACATGGGTGGCTGGCTAGTTATACTTTGGAAACAATTTCACCAAATAAAATGACTCTTGAGTTAATCTGCTTTAAGCAGACTATGCACCCAAGAGTGCTGGTAGTTTACAAATGTACACCTGGTTCTGGAATAGTTTGTGTTCTAAAAATACTATTCCTGAGAATATAAATATATCCCGTGACCAAATTTGTAATTGCATATGTTTCAGATGTTTTGTTGTAGTTAAATTTCAGCTTTTCTTAGCTTTCTGGAGTACTCCCCGGAGAGTGCTCAAGAGATTCTTAAAAGAAAAAAGGGTTGAGGATTCCTAAGCTGCCAAATACTGTGTTTTTATGAAACAAAACATCTCAATCTGAAGAAAGGAGATCAAAATGCAATATTACTATACTGGCCCATGGGAACCTAAGCAATAGCGTAACCTTCAGTGACTAGGGCCAGAGCCATATCCAGTGTTAACTTGGGGCAGGCGCGGTATTGGATTAGAGCCCTCTATTTTTGTTACTAAGAAAGTTCAATTACTATTATGGCAGTTATCCCAAGGCTTTCTTTTTTTCCCTTCTTCTCTCAGCTTACACTGCGTGATAATAAGAAGTTGGTCCCTGTCACAATAATCAAACAAGGTAAATATGTATATTTTTTAATTGATTCTTATGCTCTGCAAGAGTAACGTAAAATTAAAATGAAAAAAAAAAATTCTGACTGATGTGAATGTCATGAAAGTTTCCCTTTAGAATAGGGGGAACCTTACGAACTACCATATGCTTTAATTACAAATACTATTAAGGTGTTACCTATCTGTGTTAATAAAATGAGCTATTATGTTGCATTATAAACAATGGCTTAGTTGAGTCATTGAATGGATACCAATCAGTTCTGATTGTTGCTAGTATCCATTCTTTTTCTTTTTTAACTGGATTGTCCAGGTCTGTTGATCTCCAGCTGTGCATAACTTGATGGTCAGGCATGAAGGGTGGCAGTATGGATAAGATTCATGCTACCAAACTTTTTTGTGGGTATCTTCAGCTAAGTCGTTGACTTAGACTCCCTTCTTCTCCTTCCTCTGGTCAGTGGAGAGAGATATCTACAGTAGACTTAAACATATTGCCCTTTAGAAATTCCCGTTTCTCTCTAGTAGAGAGGGGTAGTATAGTAGTGTAATATTTGAAAATTAACTACTTAAAGATAGCTGAAAGAAAATGAGCTGCAGATTAAAACTTGCTAACAGAAATTGTATTGTGAATAATTTTAAATAACAAAAGCAAGCAAATTGTCTTTGGAGGTAGTTCACAGTTGAGGGACAGGAAAACACTGGAGGGTGGTGTGAAAGCAAATTACGGTAATTACCATTAAAATATGGCTGTACTGGCATTTGCTTCACATGCATCTTTTTTTAAGACTTGTGAATGGCAGGGTAAAGAGATGTCCTGGAGCTGGCCCTATATTAACATAAGCATAGAATGTCATTCTTCAACAAGGATATAAAACTGGTATGTTAGGGGAAAGAAGAGATGCACAGTTAAGAGGTGATGTAGAGGAAACACACTTTGCAGTCTCTTAAACTGAATGCAAATACAGAAAAGATTAGGATGGTGTCCTCATCTCCAAGTATTAAGTTGAGGGAAGGTTATCAGAATGCTGAGGCTTGTCTCAGGTGTGGTTTTGTTTCTTGCTTTGGGTTTTTTTTAAATGATTTTCTAATAACCCTGTGTTGTCTCCACAGTTATTCAAAATCGGACGCAGTCAAAAACTTCAGATAGTTCTTCTCTGCCAGGAGCAATCTTAGGTGACTAGAAGATACTTTTATTATTTTTCCTCATCTTTGGCTGAAAATCAGAACTGTCTAAATACTTCTAATTTGCTTGATCTTGATAGTTCTTTCCTTGCATATCAAAGGGTATTTTGCAGCTGTTTCAGACAGTATTCGTTATATTTTATGGTGGTACAGATGGTTCAAGGATGATGTAGCCTAAGGGAAACAGGATCATTTTATTGTCATAGTATTTAAAAGAAGATACTGTCACTGTTTAAGCCAAGAAGTTCTTTCATACTTCAAGTTCTGTGGCAAAGATCTTACTGAGATCAGGGGTTGTTCTTTTTGGTTTTTTAAGGTAGTACGATAACATACCATTTACAGACACAAACCTGTACTGATATATTAGGCTCTAGTGATGTATATTATAACCTTCCTTGCAATTAGAGCTTGATGTTAGATCTTGGGGCATAACTGTTTCCCTCAAGCCATTCACTTTCATGCTTTCTGTTCTTGTTTGACCTATAAGAATACACAATATTGGCTTAGAACGTGGGGAAAAGTCTATCATATAGTGCTTAGTGTGGTGAACTACTGGTCTGCCTGAAATAGATAGGAAAGGCTCACTGCATCATGCACCTTGTGACCAATTTATTCCTGGATTCAGGAAGGTGTTTAGTCCTTTGTGTATATGGAAATTATATACCTATGTAACTTTGGCTTAAGTTTGCTTTGTGTGAGTTTTAATGTATTGATGTGAATCAGATACTTACTAACCACGTTTGGTGCCGAGTCTTCTTGGCCCACCAGACAGAATGTCCCAGCATCTGTGATACTGCAGTACTCCAGGGTTGTATGCTCCAGTAATGAATCGTTTTCCATTCTGATTAATTGTGAAATTGTGGTAGTAGTGAGTGGTGTAAAGGGGAAATAGCACCAAATGGGACTGGTAATTACTGAATAGAACTAACTCGTTTCTCAGATACTCAGACTAAACTCCCAAGGGTTCAGTAGTAGTTGCTCACATATCTCAGAGGACAGACTGTATTTTTCATCTCTTCTGGAATTAATGGCACACGTCTTTCTGTGTAGTGCACCTCATTGTTCCAGGTCTCAATGAAACTCAGCAGAAACTTCCTCCTCTCCTGACAGTAGATGACATACCTCAAGCATCCAGGAAAAAACTGGGTAAGCAGAAATGAACTAAGCTTGTATCGTTCGTGAGCAGTATCAGAGTATCAGAAGGATAATGATGTGAGATCATGTATGCAAGCAGAAAAGTCCTTTTTTTTTTTTTCTTTTTTTTTTTTTTTTTACTCCTTCCTCTTTTACCTTCTTTTTTTCTCTTTGTTTAATTAATGATTAGCTTGGGCTTATAAGGATTCATAGAAATTCACTTATTATAAAACATCTGAACAGGTTTTTAAGGTATTTCACAGCCATTTAAAAGAATATACAGTAGCTTTGACCCATAGAGGAAAGAAGGGAAACCAGTCATGTTTATGGTTTTTCGGGGTTTTATTTTGTTTTATAATGTAACTTATTTTTTTCATAAGTTATATATATCTTTAAAAAATGGAAATTTCTGTGTCCATTTGAAAGACCAGATTTTCGGTGAATTTTAATTGTATGAGTTCTGGCTTGAGTATATGTGAGAAATTGTTTCATGAAGAGATTCTTACTTATTATCTGTAACTAAATCCATGAAAAAATGGTAGCCAGGAATTAGAACATTTCACTACAGGTTTCGTGTGTATCTTGTGAATATGCCTGAAACCTGCAGGAAAAAGATTGAGGCTTTTGTTTAAGATCTGTAAACTAGCATATCATCTGTGAATAGCAGAATTGTGGGAAATACAGCTATTTAAAAATAAAAAAATTAAAAACCTTAATAATGGCGCCAGTGCATCTTTCACAGATCCCTTGACTAGAGTTCTGGAGCTGATGACTTTTGGCTTGGCTGGTCTTAATACTTAATTTGAACTCTGGGCAACTGGGTCAGATTTTTTTCTTTTCTTATTTCTGCTTTGTTTAATTTATAATAATAATAATCTGTCACTCCATTGCTGGCCATGGCACATTCTCAGACTGGCTTGCTTTGCAGTGAGGAAACAGCAGTGCTTGTTCCTGTTAAGATATTGCGTACGTGTAAGGGTAGAGCTACTCAATAGAATAATAGTCGAACGTGTTAGAGTAAGAATATGTTTGAACTGAGGCTGAGTTCCTTAAAAATTAGTATCTGGAAGTACTTACCAGCATGTGACAGACAAATATTGTTAGCATCATCTGTGGCTACTGAAAATTTATGCTAAGTGGAAAAACTTAATTGCAGTATTTACATTACAGAGCATTACTGGTTTTCAATCATGATGATAAAATTAATCACATCGTTAACTTGATTACTAATACTGTCTTTGAACAGCAAGAATAGAAAACGGTGTTTATCGTTACTAGCTTGGTTTTAACATGTATACAATGTGCAGGTTGCAAAGGTACCATTAAAACTCAGTAGACTGTATATTGACAAATCTGTTTTTCATACCCCTTACTTTTAGTTAGCCATATTTTAAGACCTCCAATAGTTTTTTTTTTTAGTTTTGGACTACAGTGTCTATTTATATTTGTATATCTCTTATATTTGTTTTCATTTTCTACCAGTAAAATTATATCTTTCTGCAGGAAAACAATGTTTTGTTTTCAGACAGGTCATAAAGTTCAGTAGTGTGTGCAGTAAAAATGGCAGAACGTGATGGGGAAAAAGATGGGGAAAAAGACAAAGGTAGCTTCAATTGCCCTAGAGTTGTCCAGCTTCCTCAGTTGGCTGAGCATAGAACTTGGACTTCTAAATTTAAACGTTCTGATATGTCTAAAATAGCTGGTGTGATGCCAGTTTGGAGCCACTCTTTATGGTAGATTACACAAACACCTTTGTGAAAACAACCAGTGTAGACAAGTGATGTTTTGTTCTGTTCTGTTTAAATATGTGTTCCTTACCAGAGAACATGAAGTACATGGGTGTACACACAAGGGACTACTGGATTTCAAAGGAATGTAAAACAGGGAAGAGTCATTGCTTGGAAAGCAAAAATACTCTGAGAAATAATTTAGATGTATAAAATAATTGACAGAAAGACATATTGTCCAAATCTCTGCATATGTCCTTCACTGATGCCTGAGAATGATGTATGTCTACAATAAAATGCAGTAAGGCTTATGCTGTGTGTGAAGTTATGACTAATTATGATTTGCTGACGTACTGCAACTAGTCTCATTCTATATTATTTAGAAAAGTCAAAATAATGCATCACAGAATATCTCATTTGTTGAATTCTCAAAATATTTTTTCTCTGTTTACTTAGTCAAAAACTTACTAGTTTTTTTTAAAAGAGTAGTAGTCCAGAAAAAAAAACACAAAATATATTGCCTTAGTCCTCAGTGAAAAAAAAAAAACAACTGGTGTATTATTCACGTCAAAATTAATTGATTTTCCTTATATCCACTGCTGGAATATCTTTATATCTGTTGGAATAGAAGGCTATTGTCATACCACTGTAATTGTTAGAAGTAATGTAAAGGAAAATAAGGACATGACTAGTGTGATAATTCCATTGTATTTGAAAAGTTACTAGACTGGTCTTGTATGCTTAGAACTATATTACATCTTTCAATTTTGAAAAGCATTTTTGCTGTTAATGCTCATGTGCTAGACAAATGAAAAACACTGAAAACTGTTTTGCACTGTGAAAGTAATGATTCATAAGGCATTGAATTCCTTGCTGTAAATTTTATTTTTAAGGATTTTTTAATGAACAAAACAATACCAAAAATGCATGCATTTAACATAGCTAGATAGATGCTTGTACTGATTGTGCAGTGGAAGTTCATTGATTCCTAAAGGTATGCAGCTTTCCACATTTATCCATGTTGGTTTACTTTGGCAAACTGAAGTGGGACAGAAATAAATCTGTAGTAGAACAGAGCAGATACAGCTTTGCAATTACTCTCTAATGTCTTTGTCCCTTTAGCTAAGAATGAAACTGGAGTATGGCCTGCTGAATCCAAAACACCAGAAGTTCAAGAAATCTCTCCACAGTCCCTCCCAGGTAATGAAAATTCTATTTTTAGAAACTTGCTGGAATATCTTTGCCAAATATATAAACTAAAATTATATCCATCTTTGTGTTGCTTAATCTGCAGTTAAAGGCAGTACTTGGAAAACAGGAGGATAATGTAGCTGAATTAGTAGTCATGAGTGGTAGATGTGGATAAAAATCTGAATCTAATTTTGGAGGAAAGTTTCATATGCTACAATTGTTGCGTTTATAAAAACACTTAGAATTAGAACCATATCTTTGTGGAGTGCTGGATACCTTGAAATGGTGAAAAACGACAAAAAAAGAGTTTTCTTGTGGTGTACCTTGGAACTTCTGACTTTCACGAAATATATGAAGAAGAAAATTACGGGTAAGAGCATGATTGTGCAAAATACATGCATTAAGATGGAACAGTCACAGTAACAAGCTCTGTTTCAGCGGTGCGGAGGATGGCAGCATGATGTTCCATTTAAGTTCAGTTTTGAACACATTAATCTTGACCACACTCTCTGTGGACTTACTGGTCCTATTAAAATAAATAGGAGCTGTTCACATACATGGGAAAGGAATGTAAAATTTGATCCTAGACTCATATTCAAGGTTATGTGTCTGTGAAAGGTATGTTAACTTGTATATTTGGAAGACTGAAGTTTTTTATCATCTACTTGTGGCTGAAAAAATATCGCCTATTTAAAAGGGCATACTCAGATGGTAATCTCTCAAACTGTTCAAAAACATGAAGAGAAATTTTAAAACTCACAAGATTTACTGCCTTCATCTGCTTAGGAAATAAATAGACAACTTGATAAAGTTGTATGACAAGTATAGCCCTATATTTTAACGTTTGCAATCTTAAAGCAAAAAGATTGGGGAGAACTAAATTGTTCCGAGTCAAATGATGAAGAGTGACTTTCCACCCACTTTATTGACGCACATTTCAGAATTGTTTAAGTAGACACATGCCTCTCGTCATTTTCCGTAGTCTGGCTTTTATCCTATAACTGAGGCTGAAGTCTTGATTCTGCTGTCACTAGAGACAATAGTCGGCTTCTACCAGCTTCTTTGTTGAAAGGGGAGAAAGGAGGCTTGAATGGTGGCAGGACTTGAAAATGAAAAAAGAATTTGAGGAAACAATACGGCAAAGGTTTACTTTGGTTTGGTTTGGTTATGTGATCTTGCTGGCATTACTCTATTCCGTCCATAAAGTGTTTCCTGGCTGGCTGAAATAGCGTAGCACATTATTCCTTTGACATCACACAATTCACACGGAAATTGCCCTTAAATCTGACTGCGTTTATTTTATTCCTTAAGTATAGTAAAGATACCATACTTTACATCATCAGAGCAACTAAGTCTTTAAAACAAGCAAACAAACAATCAATCATAAAACACCCTCCCAAAGAATATGTAGGGAATAAAAGAGATGTAGGATGAAGTAATGCAGCAAAACCATGTAATGATTGACAACCATCTTTTAGATTAAACAATCCATATTTTTTTTTCTCTGAAAATGTTTGCAGCATTTTATTTTCCACGCAATAATTAAGTGTATTTGCCAAATTCTAGTTTTAACCATCAGTTCTTTTCTGCAAAACCTTCATATGGATAGCTCTTTTCTATTCATCCTAAATATTAAGAGGAAAACAAAGATGATCCTCCACAGGAATTTATTATCAAAGGGGGCTCTGAACTTCACAGGTTTAGCGTATGTGTAGTAAACAGTTTGCTTTTAATGGGAAATGTATGCATAGTTTTTAAAAACTGTAAAGATTTTTTTTTTCAATTTTTTTTTGTTTGTTTGTTTTACAGTTTGAGGTCTCTTGTGGACTTAAATTCTGCAGTTATTTTACTAAATCATTTACCTTGTCTAAGTAACTGCAGAACAAGCAATCTACACATATATTTTGTAGAACTTCGCCGTTTTGTGAAAGTGAGAACTGAATGTATAAATTTATGTAATCATCTCTCCCGCAAAATCCTAGTCCTCAGGCTTGCATTCATCTAATCAAAATACATCATTCCTTGTGCTGGAATTTACTCATTAATCAGGTAAACACTGTGAAGTCTAACACCAGAATTGATATATCACCCTGGGAGGAGACAATCAGTCCATTCTGTTTCCTTCCCTTTGTGTTTTGTAATTACGTTTATGTACCTGGCATGCAGTAACTCTAACCATAAACATCGTCATCTCTAGACATAGCACAGAATTATATGTTTATGAAGCTGGATAGTGTGTTTCATTATACATTGTAATAATTGGCAAGTACTGTCCTTTAGTGACAAATTATATATAACCATTTATTAACACTAAACATGTTCTTATTGCTATCACATCATTAGTTATTTACTGAAATATTTAGAATCGTTTTCATCTTCCACTTTGTGCTTCCTGTGTGGTTTTGCTTCCATGTCTCTCTTTCTGTGGTGACCATTCCTTTCAGTCATTTCTTTTGTGTTCACAGCACCAGTGTCTCATGTTAAAGTATGAGTATGTCACACTGTTTACATCAAAGAATGTATTCATTGTGGTTAAAGAGGAAAAAAAATAGAGAGTGGCAGGAAACTGGGAAATGAAAGTGAATCCTTTAAAAGAAGAAAGAAGTTCTTCAAGTGTAATTTCTGTCTAGCCATTGCATTTGCAAAAATAACTTGAATACTTAAGCATTTGAGCCGGACTTTCACAAGTAACTTAAGCAAGAGATCTGAGCCAGTGCTCAGTGGCCTTTTGCAAGGGTTGCATTTGAGAGACAGGGTAATATATAGGCACGATTAATTGAGTTTAGCAATAGGATCTACTTCATTATATTTCATTCAGACTTCCCTATTTGAAGATCATACTGGATTCTTTGAGTAAGGCATAGTAATTATTTGCTGTGAAAGATTTGAGGACTGGTGCCAGAAGTGGTAACAGAGCACTGATTTAAAAGGAGCTGTGTGCAGTAGTAGCCGTTGTGTCATCAGTCATGCAAGAAGGGAAGAAAGCAGCTTGAAGTATTTCAGCAAGCGGACTATTTGAAAGGCTCCATGAGCTGGACCGCTCTTGTATTCCACTGGGTCTTTGTCAAAGGGTGTGTTTTGTGATGTGACGTGGTTCAGTAACTTTTTTTTGGTTTATTTGTCAGCCAGGCATCCCATCATTTTCTTAATTTCAGGCCTCCCCTCCCTTGGCATGCACTTCCATGGAAAGACTGGTTAGTAAGCTTTTTCACGCTTTGTTTTTGCCAGGCTTGTTACAATATTTTCCACTTAGGACTAATTTATTCTTAACACAACAGCACAAATTCATAATGCCTTTTTTTTTTTTCTCCCTTCAACCTTTAAAACGCTGTCTAATACACCTCAAACTACCACTACATTTTTTCTCTCAGTTGAATCAAGTGCGAGCCTTTTTATTAACTTCACGGAGAAACTGGAGCTAACCAACAGTTAGAAATATCAACACATTTGTCTAGGACGTGGAAGAACTGGTTTAAAAAAAAAAAAGAGCAAGTTATTTCTTCATGTAAGGGATCGTACCAGAAATTTATCAAAGGAGATTTGTGAAATAGAGAATAGGCCTGAAATGAAAAGTACCACCTGTGAATCCAAACTAGGGTTAATGTTTAGTAGGAATAACTCCTTTGTTGCCATGTTTCCCAAGTTCGGTTCCTCCTGTCCTCCTCCTGGCTCCTGAAGGCTTCCCCGTGTGCTCACGTGGGATATAGGAAGGAGTGAGATTATTGCTTCCATCAGACTGTCTTAATTCCAGTTGTGGAGGAAGAGAGGAACATGAATGAGAGGGTCAAGAGAAGTTAGAGGAAAAATAGTTTAAGAAATGTTGCCTAAATCATTCTTGCTGTATCCCATGCTGTGGTAGTCAAGTAACTTACCTTGCTTGCTCTTGTTAACCATTTACTTTGCAGCTACCATTGAACCAGCATATTAAGCCTGGCTTACCTGGTGCCCTGGAAAAGTCAGAGGCATTTCTCTCTTTTCCTCTAATTTAGCCTTTAAAGCCTAAACTTTCTGCTTCCTGTATATTTTTTTACAAAAATGTCTGATGTTGCTTCACGTTATCCCTACAATGTTCTGTGCAAAACAGGAGAGCCTGGTTTCTTTTGTCCCAATTCTAGGCATGCCTTCTTTTGTTCAGCTTGCTCAGCTAAGTTAGTTGACAAGAAACGTGTTTCATATTAGTATAAACCATCTGACCTGTAAAAAAAACCCAAAGCATAATGAGGTCTAAATTTCTGTATTTGCTTTTGGTAGGTTTGGGGGCGGGTTCATGATTACATTTCACCATTAAGAAATGTTAGCTTTTGAAGGACTTCTGAGGTACTTCCAAGGTACTTCTGAGGTATGGGTTTGTTAGTTGTTGTTTCTGGGTCTGTTATGGGTGAATTTTCTCCACAAGCTTCATAGAGATAAATTGCTTTAACTTCTCTGTAGAACAAAATCCTCATTCCACTGATGACAGTAACAGCACTGTTAACTGACTTAGTAAAAGCTGAATTGAGTCCTAATAAGGCAGCGTCTGTGGAGATTCCAGCTTTTGTGGCACTGAAAAGCACCATACTCCAAAACAGAAAATAGTATCGTGGTTGTAACTGTAGTAGCATCTACGTAACTATTTAGAATCTGGAAAACAGCAAGTTTTCTTCGGGAAATGAAATAAGAAGCTTATAAACCTACATGATCAGTTCTTGCTTGAAGCATGCTCAGTAGATTGTGGAAAAAGCATGGAGATTGAGCAGGAAAAACAAAAGTAACTCTCCTATTGTATCTCAAAAAGAAAGTGATCTTTTATTAAACTGAATTAATACTAAAACTTAGTGCTACATTGATGCTTATCACCAATATTAAAGATTTCGTCTAAATACCAACATGTACTAAATACCCTGCAGTTTGCTCTGTGGAAGGAATTCATGCTCGTAGCACATTCAAGGCTGAGACCTTACCATCCTGTGTTCCATATCAATAAGCTTTGTCATTTTATAATCTGAGATTACCAGTTATGTGTACTGTATAACTGATCAAACGCTATGGGATTTCCAGCAAGATGGAGAGGGAAGAAGTGATCTTGACTTACATACCATAGGAATTAAATGTTATGTGAAACAGCTGGAAGAGTATAATTATGCACTAGTTTATTAAAATATGGTCAGCGATTCAGTTTAGGTACATTTAATGGCTGTTTAATAAACTGCCCATGCTTTACTCTGAAGATGTACAATTAGAAGAACGAATGAAAGTGAAAAGCCTATTATTATTATCAGAAAAATGAAAGAGCTAAGGTATTATAGGTGAATCTTTATTCTTTTCCTGATAATTTTTATATTAGAAGGGTTAAAAAAATCCAGAATAGCAGGGAAAATATTTGTAAATACACTTTGTGATTTAATGGATCTTGTTTATAATGTAAATGAATTTGGGAGGCTGTAACAGAAATACAGTGTGAGCTTCTGATCTTAGCTTTGTTCTTTGTGACTTATATTTTCCTTTGCTTGTGTAAAACTGCAACAAAATAAATCCAAAACATCATATACACTTCACATCTGAAAACAAAAATAAATATTAATCATGATGGAGTCAAGCTGCTGCAGAAATTGTACTACTCAGGTGGCATAAAATGGTGGTAAGAAAAGCAGCGAGCTTTGGGCAGTAGATAAAGAAAAGCTCAGAGGGATTCTAAATTAAGTAAAGCTTCTTTTTTCTAGCTCAGGCTGAGAAAAAACATGGACCTGAGGAATTTAAATCAACGCCTAAACCCGAATTGGTGCAAACTCAAAACATACTGGGTAACTAATTTTGCTGCTTTTTACCTTCTTCGTACATTAAATGCTTTTTTCATCTCCAGCAGAATTTTTCTGCTACTTGCTGCATCCCCTTTGTATTGACTCCAAAGGAAGTCCTAATTAAAAATTTGTGATTCCCTTTGTGTTTCCAGCAACTCACTTGTGAAATGTAAAGCAGGATGCATCTAGCTCTGGCTCAACCGTGGCTGTTATACATATGATTATTGCTAGCAGATTCGACTGGGTGATTCAATTTTATTTTTCAAAGTAATGCTTTCTGCCTATGTGATGTGCGTGATTGACATAACATAAAATTTCCATCGGTAAAATTAACCTTAGTGATAGAATTGAAATCATTGCCTCTTTGATTTTTCTTCTGATGACACGTTCATTTAAGTAGCATCAACAGTGATGCAAAGGGAAAAATTTATATTGCATGTGACATGGTATAATTGGTTTTGTCCTGCAGGAAAAAAGAGCTCTACTGATTTTTTTCATAGAGATGTCTTAGAACGAGAGACTTCTGATCTAAGTAGTTTTGATCTATTGTTAATTTTGTGATTTGGAGCAGCATCTACTTACTTCTTGCATTCAGAATTCTAAATTCTTCAATGTTGATTTTGTTGCCTGTATTTTAATCCCCAAACCATGCAAAATTATTAACACAAATTTAAACTTGAGGTTGCTTTTTTTTTTTAAACTTTGATTAAATTTTTCTAAAGCACAGATGGCGTACATTCAGGAGGATGTATGATAAAGCATTGGCATTTGCAGGACTGAAATACAGATCTTCCTAGGAAGAGGACTGCTAATGCTTCTCAATAAACATATTTTTACATAATCCTATTGATTCATATTAATGTCATACTCTCTCTTTTGTCTTTTTTCATTTACAGTTGCAAGCAGATTTCCAGAATTTACTGAAGCTAAACCATCACTCAATCTAGTTCTCGTTCTAACTTTTAATCAGTTTTAAAGCATAATCAACCTCACTTGGTTTTTGCCGTGCTTTTAAAGATTAAAATATGACATTTAATTAAGATGGGTCACCGCTTAACTTCAAACTAGATGGTCATAGTTACTGATGCGTGTTCATTATCAAATTCCTGTGATTGATGGATTTTTATATTACAATTAGGGAAAAGGTGATTTTGTTCATGTTCCACACACCTTTAAGTGACAAAGTTATGTGCTTTTTTCCTGGGTTGGAACTACTTTTTTTTCTTTTTTATTAAATATCATTGGTTTCAGGAGTGAGTGGTTTATAAGCCAAAATATAGTTCCATACTGTGTCTTGTAATATTCTTAATCAAGTAAAGCCTTGATTATTTCTTTTATCATAGCTTCTAATGAAATACAGCCACTTCCTTCTGGATCCAGAATCTCTGATGCTCCAAAAAGTCCATTGACAGAACTTGGTAATTACTTTCTTTGTAAATTTGAGTAAACTTCAGTGGGAAATGATCTAATTCTTTTGTTGTTTCTGTGGCTGGTAGGTTTTAATACTTCAGCTGCAATAATATCATTCGGTATGTAAAATATGGTAGCCATTAGCTTTTTCTTCACAAAATTTGCAAATTTCTTCTTTCATTCTGTCATGGTTTAACCCCACCTGGCAACTAAGCACCACACAGCTGCTCGCTCACTCCCCCCCCAGTGGGGTGGGGGAGAGAATCAGAAGAGTAAAAGTGAGAAAACTCGTGGGTTTAGATAAAGGCAGTTTAATAACTAAAGCAAAAGCCATGCATGCAAGCAAAGCAAACCAAGGAATTCATTCACTGCTTCCCATGGCAGGCAGGTGTTCAGCCATCCCCAGGGAAGCAGGGCTCCATCACGCGTAACGGTGACTTGGGAAGACAAAACGCCATCGCTCCGAATGTCCCCCCTTCCTTCTTCTTCCCCCAGCTTTCTATGCTGAGCACGATGTCATACGGTGTGGGATATCCCTGCGGTCAGCTGGGGTCAGCTGTCCCGACTGTGCCCCCTCCCAACTCCTTGTGCACCCCCAGCCTCCTCGCTGGTGGGGTGGGGTGAGAGGCAGAAAAGGCCTTGACTCTGTGTAAGCCCTGCTCAGCAGTAACTAAACTGTCCCTGTGTTATCAACACTGCTTCCAGCACAAATCCAAAACATAGCCCTGTACTAGCTGCTATGAAGAAAATTAACTCTATCCCAGCCAAAACCAGCACACATTCTAAGTCTGGTTTTGCTTTATTGTTGTGACAGGATGCTGCAGATTAATGCTTCATTATAAAAAACAAACAAAAACTCTTGAGGATATGTGGGCTAACTTTTATCTATAGAATGATGATGACAATTTATACTTAGCTAAAATCTGTACTCTTAGTTTTGTAATTTTCTTGGAAGTATCCCATAGGCTTCTGAGACTGTATTTCAGAGTTGGAGTACTGTTCCAGCCAACATCAGTTCTGTGGGTTTTCGTGTAGTTTGCCAAATACTTTAATATTTGGTTAAAATAGTGCCATAATTTGTAGATGTTGTTGTGGTTTAAATATTCATAAGTGTTTGCTTACTTCCAGATTCATGAGTTGTTTTGTGATGAACTTTAGGACACTTTGGAAAGGCCTGATATTTGAGAAAGTGTGGCACTGCTCACATTTTCAAAATAATTTTACCTGTGTTAGGTTCAAAATGTTATGGTCAAAATCTTCTTATGGGCAAACAGGAAACTTTTTCTTTCTTTTTTAAAAAGTTATATTTTATATACATATGCATGCACATTTACACGTATGTCTATATGTGTAGACATGTATAGACATGTATTTACATATATGTATATGCATATATATGTATATGTTTATAAAGTCAAGATTTTTTTTGCTAGTGTAATGGAAATCTTAACAGTCTATCTAATCCAAGAATCATCATTAGTCTAGATCTAACTCTTACAGTAAAACAAAGAATATTAATGCAGGTAGAGTATTTACATACAGAAAAAGCCTCAGTAATATAATTAAAATAGTAATGCACAAACTTCTTAGTTTCTACCCTTTTTCCTGGTGTTTCGCTCACCCTTCCACTGCACCTCTGCGTCCTAAGTTTGGTGATTTCATGCTTGTGTTCGTCATGAGTGGGGACATTTCAGCAAGTTACAAGCATCTGGAGCCCTGTGCTGGGGGGAATATGATGTTCATGTTGATGATTTCTTCCTCCTCTCTTCTTTCTTTCTTTCTTCCATTGAGAGACACCTTACATCTGAATTTACTGTATATAGTGCCATTTGTGTATGTTGGATACTATTTCTGTGTTCTTGTTGTTACCCCTAAAGTAAATTTTGTTCAGCTCCAGGTGTGCAGTTTTTATAACTGACCATCACTGAGCTATTTATGGCATGGGGTCTCCAGTGCCAAGCCTGGTCCCCATCTCTTATCATCCAATGCTTGCACTCCTCTGTGCCATAGCCTGTGTCTCCCCTTCTCAAGACCTCTGCTTTCATAACAGGCCTGTATTTCTCTACACTCTGTCATTGTGTTAATCATAAATATCTAATTCTACCGAAACATCTGCTTGTTGATGCTGTTTATAGAAACAGCTATTACACTAGTTAACTGGAGTGACCTTGAATCAGTATGGATTTATATTTCACTAAGCATTAGTCAAGAAGTTATCATATAATAGTGGTGGTTTATTTAGACAGCATGCTTTACTTAATGTAGTCTGCCAGATTTTCCAGGAACACCTCTTACTTCTTGAAATGCATATTTGAACCAAATTCTCAAGAACATGAAAAGGGTCTTCACAATTTGTTCTTAATTGCTACAACTTTTGACACGTCTTTTCCGGATATGTTTGAGGGGATATATATTTGTTTTACTTGTAGTGAAAGAAGTTTGGTTAAATCCATTTAGAGGCAGTATTGGGGAGAGAGAGAGAGACATTCAGTGATTTAAGAACCTATTTGCTATAAATGTAGCTGAAAACCTGAGAATTATTAGGGGTGGGAAGTATTTTTGCTTTCTGCTGGGGAATAATAACCTAATCCTATGTTTGTCTCAGTGGTAAAGGTAAAATAATAACAACAGTTGAGGCAAAATACACGTTTCATTCAAGCATTTATTCTGGTTTTGTTCTCATGTCTTCCATTCCTGCCAAATACTTTCACTTAGCAAAAGTGGGATTTAATTATGTGAGGCTGGGCCCAGCCATCGGGTCAGCTGGAGCATCTGCGCTCCCCGTGAAGTCAGTGCTGAAGTCAAAGATATTCTGTGAGAGCGAGGAGGGGGTCATACAGAGGAGATTTCTCTGCACTGTGCCTCCGCATGCCTTGATCACCTGCTGTCATAAAATCGGCAATGAAAGCAAAATTTAATTTCTGAAGTTTAAGAGCGTGTGACCCGTACTCTGCCCTAGTTCCCCTGAAGAGTTTTTTTTCTTTATTTTTCTATCTCGATTGTACCAGAGGGAGACATCTCCTTTGTTTTATAAACTTTCTGTGTGGTCGCTATATTTTTTAATTCAAACCTTTCTGAAAAGATAGCTTTGTTAACATGCCTTCAATGTTCTGATGCCTTTGGGAGATCTCTTGTAGTTCTTACGGTATGTAAATGGAGCAATAGAAGCTTTTGCCAAAAGCTGTGAATCATGCTGCTTTTGTTGGTATTATTTTCTTCTCTATAAATATAGAATAGAATAGTTCCAGTTGGACCTACAACAATCATCTGGTCCAACTGCTGAGTCCAGCTAGATCAGGATAGTAACCTGGGATCATCTTTGTTAATGTGAAAAGCTGGATTGAAGGTAAATGGGAAAGCAGATCCAATCTATGAAATAAAAGTCTGTTCACTTTTTGGCTTATATTCGTATTGCCTACATTAAAAATGAACCTTACACCTAGTTGTTTGAATGTTTTTCTCAATCTCACGCAGAGAAGTTTGATTTTAAAATTCTAGTATAACTGCTTTTCAAAAAACCTCATCTTGATAAAGACCAATTAAAAATACAGATGGAAATTTTCTCTTTCAAACATATTACAACCTAAACGGGCATAAGTGACTGGCGCAGATAAGTTTACTGGAAAGAACAGTACTTACTGGCCTGTACGCAGTTGAATAGGATCTGTTTCTTAGAAGCAGGACAGTAGCGCAAAACCTACATATGGTGGAAACTCGTTCATGATGGCCTTTAGGTAAGAATGCCCAATCCCACCTTGATTCCCTGTTTTCATTAAAGCAGCCTTCAGATTATCCATACTTCAAAGTGAAATAACCATAAGATCTTTGTAATAGCCTTCATTACAGCATAGCAGATAAAAGATGCTGTTTACTAACTCTCACAATTATTTCACTGACTTGGTTGTGCTACTCTTTTTTTTATCTTTTCCCATTATGCCTCCTTTTAAAGTAGTTATATATAATGTAATAGTAACCAGTTTATACAGACCTGTGAGTGCTGTGAAGATCAAATGTATTGTGTTTGGGTTGTAGCTGCTTTGCTGTGAAGAAAAACCTCTTAAGTAATATGGATTCAGCCTGGTTAAATCATGTATGCCAAAGTTTGAATGGGGTAAAAATTAACAGAAAGAAGAGACCTTCAAACCAAACAAAACGGTGCTAGTTACAGTTAAAATTAGATTTTGTACCACTTGCAAGGAGAGCATCTGTCTCAGTATCATAATTTTTTTTTTCATGTTTGCTCTTAGCTACTCAGAGTCCAGCCTTGAAATCTGTATATCTACCTTCTGCAGAAACCAGAGAGATGGAGATGGGTAATCAGCAGATTATTTCCATGATTTTTTTTTCTGTTACCTTAGCATCACGTAGATCTGCAAATGGTAATTTTAAGATCTGCTTTAAAATCTTGGCTACCAACACTCACAGAGAGCTGCTTATTCACCATTCTTGTGTCTGTGTAACCAGCTGAAAAACATATTTGTTACTGGCTTAAAAACTGCTTAAAGACAGTGTTGTCATATCTCACCGTAACCTTATTTCTTTTTGTATAGCTGCAGCTCTTATCCCAGAAAAATTCAATAAGATAATGTTCCTTGCTGATAAGAATTCTTTCGAGCATGTGGAACTCAATTTTCAAGGCCAGAAGACTATTGCAAGCCATCATCTCCTGTTGTCATGACACAGTTGCCTCACATCTCACTTTCAGGCCATCTGCCATCTTGCTTAGCTTTGCATTAGCATCATCTGGAATTGCGCAGCCTTCACTAAGCTATTTGATGTTAATCCATTAAGTAACAGGTCTCTCAGAATTTTAAGCTCAGATTCTTTTTTCAGCTTTTGAGGAAACAGAGCCTGTTTCTTCAGGATCCAAAACATCTGGTACCACAGAAGTGCAACCAACCAGACCTGGTAATGATTTCTTGTAGGATTAATCCTCTTGACAGTTAGGAATTTGCAGATGAGGCATAGTGCCTCTCATTAAATAGTTTGTTCAGTTTGACATAAATGAAGAATAACTGCAGGTATGAAAGTGCTGTATCAAATAGCAGGTTTCTGTATGACATCTTATATGAAATATTGAACTAGTAGTTTGGAGGTTTTTCCATATTTGGCTACAGCATGTACTTCTTAGCTTTAAAATTAAATTGGATTTAAAGTAAATACCAAATTTAAATAGTCCTGTCCACACCTGAGTTTCATAAGTGGAATATCCTGATTTGCTGAACTACTCAGAGTCCTAAGAAATGAATGGAAACTACAGAAATTCCAACACCTTTTGAAAACGTAGCTCTTCTTTTAGCCTTTCTATATAAGCATAGACATACTTCTGAGTGCCCAGATTTCAAAACTGGCACTATAAAAACATGTCATTGATGTCATTGAAGATTCAAACACTGGCTAGTTGGTCCTTAGAAAATTTCTATGATGTGTTTCTCTTATTTTATAGATGAGTTTTTAAAAGCTAGTTATTTACCTGGGGCCACTGGCAGTTATCCAAAAAAAGAAAAAAAGAAATAGTAAGATGAGAGCCAGTTGGAAAGATTTCACTTCATTAGCATGCCAGTAGTGTACTGCCTGATGCATATGTTTTTGGAAGAAATTAATTTTTGAAGGAAATCCATTACTAAAGGGGAGATTGATTGCAACTGTCAAACATTCAGATGTCTGACAGTTTATATGTTTCATTTGGTACAGTTCCTGCTTTGTTGTCCTTTTTCCTTCTCCAGTTTCAGCACCAGGATATCCTCCTCCTTGTTCCTTGGAATTCTAGAAAAAATTTCCATGCAGTCCCAGTCTGCTAATTTCTATTCATAAATTTGTTCTCCTTTTTTGAGCAGCTTTGTATTTCTCCTTTTTAACTCTACAGTTCAACTTCTTTTTGTGAGATTGTGCTAACAGTTTGGTCATTAGTTACGTTATGGGTCTGTGCGTTACTGCATGGTTTTGGAAATTGTTTTCAAGTCATACTTAATTGATTATTATACATTTCAGAGTCTACCTTTCTACGGAATGTAATGTGTTAAATACTACCTAGAAGTTTCTTCAGCTCATAAAAGAATATGATGCTGTTGTGCGATGGTTCTTGTCACTTCAAAACAATACAGCATGATTTTTGTTTTTATTTTCCAGCTTCACATGACTTCCTTCATGTTACTTCTACTCCCCAAACTTTTACAGCTTCAGAAATACCAGACACTGGTAAATTATAGTAATATTATTTCAGAAGCATACCCTTTTGTTTGATTGGTTAATGCTGAAAAGTTTGCTACTGCTTCAATGTTGATGATTTCAGGCGGTTACTCCATAGTGCTTGCATTGGGTGTTGCCCTATGTGTTAGCTTTTCAAATCCTGTAACAGCATCCTAATTCCTGGGATCAGGCACAACGCAGGTTTAAAGTAAGACTGCAGCTAGCTTACAGAGCCTGAATAATGCAGTATCAGTCAAACAGATGTGTCAAAAAAAGATTTAGATTTTGCAAGGCTTAAGACTGTTACAGTCAACTAAGATATGGTACTTTTTAGTGAGAAGATTGTTTACTTTCTTTGTTTCTGTCTGTTTTTCAATGTCCACATACATTTTGCTGTGATTTTTCCTATGTATTGTCTTAAAATAAGAAAGTAAACACATCTCAGGCCAGACCTTTCTAACTAAGCTATACTTTGGGTTACAGCTTTGGAGATAGGTTGTTGTTTTTCCTGTAGCCTTTGGTATGTGAGGATGCTTAAGTTTTTTTAGGCTTTGCTTGAACATGAACAAGTATGTGCATAAGAGGTGAGGGCAATGGGGACGGGCTAGGAGGGGGTGGAGGGGAAAGAAAAGCAGTTCATTGCACAAAACTACTCTGAGCAATGCAGCTGTAGTTTATTAAGTTCTCTGCTGTATAACCTGCTGGTTCTTGGCATCCCAATAGTTTTCAAGAGTTCAGTTTTGCTGCACTGTTTTATAAAGCAACCTACTCCCAGGCAGTGATTTTAATCAAGTTAGTTCATTCTGTTATATGGGATACCTGGGCCCAAATCTGACTGAAAAAAATTGCCCAAAACTGAGAAACTGCAGAGAGCTAAGTGACTTAATGAAGTGGTACTGAGAGACTTTAATCTTCTGAATTCACAATTTTTCCTAAATTTTCTGAGGAATTCTTAACTTAATGGAAAGATGTGGTATAATTTGCAGAGCTGTTTTTTCAGGTGCTATTTAAGGCAAGTGCGTGTAAAACTATATATAGATTGTTTTTCAAACTCTCTGTGAACATTTACATACATGGGAAAACTAGAGTAACACCTTCAGCTAAGTAGTTAGTCAGGGTATTTAAAATACTTAGCAAAAAGAAAGTTCCTTTTGTAAATAAATAAAACAGTAATTAAAAAAATAATACTCTGCAGAGCAGTGGAGGGTAAAATTTCCCTCCCCCAAAGCTTCCTTCTTAATTTATTTACATGAAGTTATTTCTCAGGTGTATTTACATTTTTTTTTTCCTGCAGCTAGAGATACTACTGAGTTGGAAATATCCATGCCCGTAATTACTACAGAACCTGAGTTGTTAGAAACGGCACTGGGTAAAATTGATGACTTTACTTAGTTGTAAAGATTTTCTTTTCATTTTTATCCTTGCTGCTATTTTTGGAAGCTTAGTATTGCTTTAGTTGTGACCATCCCAGTAATTCATACCACTTACTGCTGCCATTAACTAGATTCTCATCTGCACTCATCATTCATCTTTGTAGATGGAGGATCGGGGGCATAGAGGTGGGTTCCCTTTAGTTGGTTGGGTTTGGTTTTCTCATTATTGAGGTTCCCAGCTGCGGACCTGCCTTTCTCAGTTTTGTGTTTTCTTTTCCTGTACTGAGAAAACTTAACTGTGAGAGGGAATTAAGCACTTAACATATATTTCTGTGTAATGGTTCTGTGAAGAGGTTGTTTTGACTGACTTTATAGTGGCTGGCCCACTGACTGTATTCTGGATCAAAAGGTGTTTTCTTCCTACCTGCAATTCTTAATGTGCTAAAATTATTAAGTAGTAATAAGAATTCTCATTAGTATGAATAGTTAGGTCATGTGGTTTCCACACTGATTTCCACACCTAACAGTTCATGAGACACAGTAAGGCCTAGCTGATTTGCAAGCAAATTTCCTTGTGCTTCCATTTTAACAACGCACCATTTGTCTGCTGAGTCCTGTGCTATCCATAGTACCTCTGAGGCAATTAAGCCTTTTAACACAAGATTATCTCTTTGGATTTAGGTGAAAGGAAGCCTCTTTCTTCAAGATCCACAACATCTGGCATGCCAGAAATGCCACCAATCTCAGCTGGTAATGATATCTCTCTTCATTGTAGTTAATCGTGACATGTAGGCAGTCTCTCAAAAGGCATAGCAGTGCTTTGCTAAATGGAGGGTTTATTCTGACTTGCTCTGTGTAAAAGCGTAACAGGAGAGAGAGTCCAGTTGTATCTGCTGCAACATTTGAGAAATTTGGAATGAAATGTTAGAATGATAAAATTAATTCTTCTTATGTTTGTAAACAATTAGCTAGATTGTCCTGTGGGGTTGTGGTCCATTTTTTTGTGAAGGATTGTATATATATATATATGGAGGCCTGTTATTTGGAATGGTTAAATAAGTGCTAACATGTCAAATTTGGTCCTCTTGTACATTGGATGCAAAAGCCTCTCCACAGGTGGAAAAACTTCAGCGGCTGTTCTTAAGAATACCCCATGAGTTTTTAACCATGGGAAGATGCCAGTTACTGATTTCATTAGTGAGTCATTGAATGTTGCTAGAAAAGGTTCACATAGAAGGGACCTGAAGATAAGGGTTTCAATTTCCAAAGGCTGTGAATATCAAAAAATCTCGGAGAAATCACTAGGCACCATTTCGTTATTACCACCAACTTCATCTTTGTGCATGCTTGAAAACTGTCACCAACAGTCTTGCCTCCCTTACATCTGGAGTCAAGGCCATGGTGTAGCAAGGATGCACAGTGCAAATGAGTACACATAGACTAGATTTTACACTGGTTTATGTACTAGCTTGTGCATTTTCTCTGTGCAAAATTAGGATAAGAGAGTATGAGAAAGTCACTTCAGTGAAGTTACTTCTTCTTCAGTGTACAGTAGGATGATGGACTGTACAGGTGTAAGTGGTTGAAGGATGTCACTGCGCATTACTCTGCTGATGGAGAGCTATTTAGCTACTCAGTTTCTAAGAATATTGTGTTAGTTGCAACCATGGCAAGGCGGTTGCCTGCCGATTTGGTCGGTGAGTCACAAGATACTGCCAGGAGAAGGGATGTATTGCCCTAAATCCAGACCTTTGGGGTGTTGTGAACCGGTGCTGCTTGTACTGCTGTGGCAAGACTGTGTGGCTCTCTCAAGATCATTTCCCTATCTGACCGTAGCAACCCAGAGACCGGACCTGGAATCCACCTCATCTCCTTCACTGGAAACCACAAGGACTGTGATGGGTAAATAGCCAGTGATTCCCTTCCTATGTCACGTACTTTGGCACCGCTTTTCTCTGCAGCGATGAGCCTGTTCAGATGTTTGGATGTCCTGAAAAGCGGGTCCATGATGCGGTTGGTCCCTTATGGCTCCTTATTAGAAATGGCTGCATTTGGAAGCTTTCTGCTACCTTTTTTGGGGTTCCCCTTCTAGGTTTCCTCTGTTACTTTGGGCTACCTATGCCAGTTGAAAGACAGCATCATGCTGCTACGGGGAGCGATGGTGTGACGTGGACGCCTGCCCTGAGCAGGGCCACGTCTCCTCGTTCATAGCTCTGTCTTGATACCACCCATGTGACAGCAGCCTGTCTGAGGAGCTGAAGGTGGTCTTTGTGTTTGATCTTAGCTACTCGAAGACCAAGGCTGAAGTCCACCACTCCTTCCTCCCCGGCCACCCAGCAAACCGTGATGGGTAACTAGCAAAACTCTTCTTCTTTCATTTTCTCCTCTCTCTCTCGCTCCCCATCACACCTCCCACCGCAAACCACCTGGCATCCTTGTCATCTTCCATGGAGAGTATGAAGACTTGTTGGTGCAGCTTGTCCTGCCGAAGCACTCACCACACTTGTTCTGCGATTCTGTTGTTTGATCCCGTGCTTTTTCCATTGCTGACAAGCGTTTTCTGCGGGGACTGAGTGACAGCTCACGTAGAGAACGTATTATCGCACCTTGCCGTCAGCTGCCATCCCCTGCTTATTTGTGTTTTGGTAGCGGGTCTTTCTTTCTCTGTCACATTCAAATAGGATCGCGTTCTTAGGAGGCAAATCCTGACAGCGCTGCGGTTTCAGCTGCCCACCAGGGTTTGCTGGTCCAAGGATGCAGTTACTGGTTGCTTCACTGCTGACTGTCAAGGCGGCTGGTTGTCATCTGCCCACACCTTTACGTTGCCATTACCTGGAACTGGGAATGTTCTGCCCTGCTGCTGCTTTTGGGGTCGCGTTAGGGTTTTAAGAACGGTGCCTCTTTTCAGCTTTTGGTGAGTCACGGCACGTTTGTTCAAGGTTCAAAACACGGGCAGCCTTTGGCGCCTGGCCATGCTGCGGACCTAGTTGGGTAACGATATTTCTCTTCAGATCTGGTAACGATGCAAGTCGGGAATTGTTCCCAGATATATTGTTGTGCTTTTAGCCCAACTGTTACTTGTCTCGGGCCTTCGTTGGGGTGAAGCAGAAGTGTAGAGATGAAACGGCCGTACCTGAAAAGCCGTGTTTACTGAAGGCATTGGTTGTGGCACTTGGTGACAAGAGGTGGAGATGCTCGTGGCGATAGGTTCTTTCCCACTGGGAGCTGTACAAGACCAGTCGTGTGGCCTGGCGGTGTGTTTTGGCCCACGAGGGAACAAAGCGATACATGAGCAGGGTGGTAAGCCTACAGACCTGAAGTCGAGTGCAAGTTAAAAGTGTAGTGAACCATATTTAGTGTCTTGCAGTGTTATTGTGGCACTTTTGTTTGTAGCAGTCTTGCTTTCATATCAGCTGACATATGTCAGGCACATCAGGGTCTTTTCCAGGGATGTTACGTTTCTTGCTTTGCATTAAGTAAAGGACTTTTCTTAGCTTTCTTGGTTTTACAGTGGAGAAATCAGGTACTTGTTATTATAAGAAAAGATATAAATTTGGCTTGGCTAAGGATATTTCTTTCTCTTTCCCTCTCTGGTGGTGATGTCTGAATTGATTTTCATGTTCTTTTATTTTGCCATTTTTTGATTGGATTTGTTTCCGTATCATCATCTTATAAACTTGCTTTCTCTTTGCCTCCCTTTGCCCCGTATTCTTGAGCTTTTTCAGTCTTACATTCGTGCTAACCTCATGGGAATTTTTTTCCATTCTACTTGTGACGTTCCATTTCATTTTTTGCATCATATTTATGTTTTTTTACACATTTTTTATATTAACCTCTTTCTTTTTTAAATTTTGCAGAATATGTTTTTATGTCTCTTCAGTTCCTTATTATTCAGACACTAAACCATCGAGTCCGTGGTTGCAGATGATGCCATGGTGTGATGGTTCTTGTATCGTTTAAATAATAAGCCATAATTTTTTTTCCAGCCTCACATGACTTCCTTCATGTTACTGCTACTCCGCAAACATCTACATCTGCAAAAATGGCAGAGCGAGAGACTGGTAAATGGCACTTGTTTTATTTCCAATCCTTGATCTTTCTTGATATTTCAGTAGTACTATTCCAGTGTTTGTTATTTGTCCTGGCTTTTTCATGTTGCCTGCAGTGGTCTTTCATTTGTTCATTAAGGCTCCATGTTATTTGTAATAATTGCCAGTGTCCAGCAGTTCTAGCCTCAAGTAGGTGATCCTGATATGATCTGGCTATTGGAGGGTAGTATCATATTATTGAAGGGTTGCGGGGGGGAGCGTGGGGAAGAATTTAGCAGATGAGAGGAAATTGTCGAGCTTTGATGAATTTTGGGTTGTCAGTGTAACAGTTATCCTTTGGGGAGGGAATGTTGTGTCTTTACCTAGTAGGCACTTTTCAAAGAGATTTGTTGGTTGAACATTTGTTTCCTGTTATAACTTTTTAAAATAGTCTCTAATATTCAAAAGACTGCTGCAGTACAGCATTTTAGTATTAAAAATAATTTTTACAGTTATTTCTGCTAATAATTTCTTACTTCTCCTCATGTATTTATGGAGAACATAGTTTTTAGGCAGAATATGTGCATTTGTATTTGAGCATGAGATTTTTCGCAGAATATGGTCATAAAAAAAAGTAGAGGGTTGCTGTGAGGTTGTCATCTGTGTTTCTGTTCATGCTAGGATGATTTAAGCAAGTGATATTTTATTACATCATTGTATCAAACATCATTCTCTTTCTGGGGACCAGCTTCAAAATCTGTTGTCTTGGTTCTGCAGTATACTATGCTGAGACAACAAAGCAAGAATATACAAAACTGGCTTCTGATTGAAAAATTTGTTGAAGCTGCTTCTTCATCTCCTCTTTATACGTTTACAAGTGGTGTTCAGTATTGTATGGACAATGAGCATTAGTCTTTTTGAATGCACTTACATAAGTGCTATACAATACTTGTGCTTCAAAGATGCAAGTCTTATGACCTGACTGAAATATCTTTATTTGTAGAACTGTTGAACACTCACAGATTACGTGGAATCATAGGATTGTGGATGCTTCACATTTACTAAATGTACAGACACAGTATTAGGAGTCTCAGGAAGCATTAAGTGTACAGATTCAAAAGTGCTGGGTGGTATAAACTGTAAAATACATTGAGAATAGTAAGGCTGTGTTTCTCTAGTCAGGATGTTTAAAGTAGAATATAAATCTCAAATAATGTAAAATTAATTCAGGCCTGGGTTTTCCACTCATTTGCATTTTTGTACTCTTTATTTTGTTGGTGTAGAATTAGTGGAAGAGGTGGCGGAGTTGCTCTGAAATCAGTTTGGTTGGCAATAACTATGTGCAGGGAGAAGTAGCTGCCCAAGGTACAAAGCAGTGGTTTATCAGACCTTGAAGTCTTCAGTGTAAAACAGCTGTATCTTTTCTTGGTCCTTTCAAGTTACACATTCCAGCTCAGTGCTGATGATTTTTCATTTTAAAAATTCCAAAACTTACTAAATGGACAGGTTCTTGCATTTCTTGCTGCATTGGTTAAGTGCAACTTAGTAAACATAGCTACTGAAAAAGAGAATTTCTTAGCAACGTATTTGTGAGAGGCAATGTGATCTAAAATCCTAACACATGAAAATGACATATTTCTCTATTACAGTAACTATTCAAGCACCTTTCAAACCTGTTACATCTGACAACAGTGAAGTGGAATTGGGTAAATGATCATTAATGTTTTTTGTCACCTGGAGATTAGCTTGTTACAACATACATACACTATTCATGTTTTCACTAGTGTTATTTGTTAAACTTTGCTCGGTGTTCTTTTAGTTTCTCATCATAGATAAATTCAGAGAAGCCTTAGCTTTTATCTGTTACAGAATTCACTCTGAACACAAACATGATGCAGCTGTGTTAATACTCCATGGGTGGTACTGACAGTTATCCTGCCTCTGCGTGAATGCAGTATTTTTGTTTCCTTTTAAAGTTGAGAACTCTATTTTATCCAAGGTCATTTCAGTCAAATCAAACTGTCTTCATTAGATGGAAAACTTTTAGCAGCTAGTCAAGCGTGACTTTACTGCTCTCTGCAGCACGTTCTCTCAGAACTACCACAGCATTCTCAGTTGATGTAAAGAATCGGGCTACTTAGATTTCTTATTACTTGTCCTTCAACTTGAATCAGTCATGGGTATTCCTAACATCAAGAGCATCTGCTCTTCAGTTTTGCATATACCGCTGCCCATAGAAATAGACCATGTTTCTTTCATGCCGGCTGTATAGTTTTTCTAACAGAAATGGTGGTCTGAATGATCTGATAGAGTCTGATGTTTTTTTGCATTTGTGTTTTCATTAAAATACTGTCATGAAACCATAAAAATGTTTTTAAGCCATTTTCCACCAAAGGATGGTCTTTCTCAATAATCCTGTTTATATCAAAGTAACTTTGTGGCAGTTGTGGGGGAAGTCCGATCCCTGGGCAAAATATGAATTTTTTGACTGTGTTCAGGAACGGGTTTTGATACCACCTGTGTGAAGACTGGCTGAGATACTGCCTCAGTATCCTAAGACTTTTGCTGTTTTGTTAGCTTCCCAGAGACCAGCTTTGATCAACATCTCTTTCTTACCTGATAACCAGATGTATAGCAATAGGTAAATAGCACATACTTGCATTATAGTTCCACTTTCTCATCACTGCCCTGGACCGTAGGAAGACCAGAAGTCATTATCTTTAAACAAAATGTGTGTCTCGGGTTTCTTGTGCAGTACTTTCATGTCAACTGTTTCTTTTTATTGGCAAGTAGAAAACATTCTGCTCAGACTGAATAACTGAGGAACATATTGTATATTACTGTAAGCAGTTTTTATGCAGGTTTAGTTCTTATTCGAAATTTTCTCTACCTAAGCTCTTCAAAAGGATACAAATTCGGTGTCCTGGAAATGTAATAGATATGAGAATACCACTCTGATCGAACTCATGTTGTTTCCATGCTGTAGGAGACATCAGCTTGGTTGTTCTTCTGTCAGTCATCCTACAACTGACTCTCAGGCCATTTACTGTCTTGATTTTTATTTGTATCAATGTTTTCCTTTTACAAAATAGCTTCTGCCAGCTACGTACTGTGTTATTTTAGTGGCTTTGATGCCACTGCAACTTTTAAAACTCAGATTCTCTTTTCAGCTTCTGATGAAACACAGCCTGTTTCTTCAAGATCCACAACGTTTGCTATTGCAGAAATGCCATCAACAAAATCTGGTAATGACATTTCTTGAAAAATGTAATTTTATTAGTGTTAGAAATTCTCACAAGAAATGTCCTTATACTTTTTGTTTTATTGTTAATTTACATTTCTTTACCTTGGGGTTAATATTATTACAGGAGAAGGTGGTATATTGCTGCATTTGGGACAACAACATTGAAATAGCAGGCTTTTAGGATTATTGTGACACGGAATAGTGGAGTATTACAGTTATATCTTTTTTTTTTGGTAATTTTATATTACAGATAAATCATAATTTTTCTGGAAGTTTTAAGGAGAGAGATTACTCAGATTAATGCTATTTGTACTTTGGTTGAACATGAATCTACTCATACAATAATTACTGATTTACAAGACTGAGCCCTGCCCCGATTCAGCTGTCCGGATTTTGCAAAAATGCCATATCAACAGATTCCCTGAAATTGGTACCAGCCACCAGTGGATAGTTATTCTAAACAAATAAATAAATAACAGTACTTTTGTCACTCATAATACTCTATTTGTGTGGTAGCATTTCCCTAAAATCTTTTGCTTCAGTATTATGATGACAGAAATCTTTATTGTGATTTGAGAGGTTCACGCTGAACATGGTATTTGTTTGGTTTGGTTTTTTTACAGTAACTGTTCCAATACCTTTGCAATCTGTTATATTTGACTCAAGTAAAGTGGAACTGGGTAAATTATTATGATGTTTTCTTAATGTCTAATACGATAATTTCTCAGACAAGCACCAATATATTTTCTTTTACTGGCTTCTGGTTGTGAAAACTTATTTTTCAGCCTCTTTTATTTCAGGTTTTAGGATAAATTCTAAAGCCTCTCAATAGTTCATGTTTTACAGAACACATATATAGTGTGGTTAGGTTAATATCCATGATTCTGACAATTTTCCTGTTTCTCTGTGAGTGCAATGTTTTCTTTCTTTCTAAAGCTGAAAATTTTATAAAACTTCATGCTGTTTCAAGTGGTTTGCACTGTGAATGTTCATTTGATGGAATTCTTTTCAGCATCTAGCATACTGGCTGCCCCTTCCAACCTCAATTATGCTGTGTTTCACTGATTCTGTGATACTGCTTTAGGTTGATACCACATGCTTTTGTTATGCAGTGAACCATTCCCACAAGACTTTTAGAAATGCAGGCTAGCTGGATTTAATGTGTATCCCACATTGCATCACATGTGTTTATAAACTAAATGATAAAGTTACTAACTTTGATGTTTAGTAGTGAGCTTTTGTGTGCAGACAAAACAATGCTTCTTGTAACTTGAGCTATTAATTTAATCTGTGTCTTTGCCTACAGAGGCTATCTTCAGGTTTTTTCCATGCTGGATGTATATGTTTTCCAACTTGTGTGCAAGTGATGTTTTAGGTTGAGTTAAGCCCTGATTTGTAACTCTGTGCCTAATTTCTAATGTGAAGGCATGCTGTATCAAAATAGCATTAGGCATTTGCAGCTCCTTTTTTAAAAGACTTATCTGGAACATCCAAACTAAAGTGTAGGGGAGAAGGGGCTTGCTGTCAGCTGTTGCTGTTGGACAGAATTTTAAAATCAGATGCAGACAGCTGGCCTTGTAGTAAATCCCTCAAAATTAGATGTTATGTATCAAAAAAAACCCCAACCTACCCCACAAGACAAAGAATGGAGTAGGCTACTGCAAATATCAATTAGAAGTGTGTATACAAGAAATCTAAAATAAATTTAGACCTTTTGGATCTGCTAGTAAAGGGCCAAAGATCACCTTATCTAAAGACTGATCTCATTCATTGTTTGAGATTGTTTTCATATTTGATCTTAGCTACCCAGGGACCATACCTGAAATTCACATCTCATCCCTCCATGGAAACCAGAGGGAGCACGATGGGTAAATAGCATATAATTCCATTGGCTTTTCCATCCCTTGCCTTCACTTCCATTGGCTGTGGACAGCGCTAAGATTCATTCAGACACATTGCTTTGAAGACTACTTGGTGTTAGGTGCTTTTTTCCCCCTTTTTTTCCCCCTCTCAACTCAGCCATTTCTCTATAATCAAAGCGGAAAAATAATTTACCACACTGACTAAATATCAGTCTAAAAAAAGACCTCTGCTAGCATATTTTGCCGTTAATTTTCTTCTGGTAGTTGCAGTTTTCTTTCTAAGAATAGGTACTTAACAAAAAGGCCAGTGAGAAGAATTCTACCTAGCGTGAGATACCGGAATTGACCCTACTTTATTGCACACCAGCTGCAGTGTGTATGTAACACCTCATTTCACAGCTGATCTTTAAAGCTGCTGCCATCTTGCTTGATCTCACATCAGTGTTGTCTTAAACTGCTCAACAGCTGCTATCCAAATACTGTGGCTCTGAAGTCACTTCTCATTTTAACTCAAGATTTTCTTTCAGCTTTTGATGAAAAGCAGAACATTTCTTCAAGATCTGAAACCTCTGGCATCCAAGAAATGCCATCAGGTGTACCTGGTAATACTGGAAAATGTGATTTTCAATAGAAATTCTCACAGAGATTTCGTCATACTTTTGGTATATTGTTAGTTAAGCTTAACATGGATCAGAATAACTACAGAAACTGTCATAATTAATTTCCTCTCTCAAATACCAGACTAACTTAGGAAATTTTGTATGATGCTCTAAAACAGTAAATACTCTCTTCTAATTTTGGTCTACATTCCTAATATACTTACAAATCTGTATTGCTGTGCTTGATGATAATAGGCTTTGGCATGTCTGATTACATACAGTGGCATTCTCTTTTTAAGTTGCAGTACTGCAGACGGGTAAGAGTGAAAGCTGATATAAGTTTTGTTTAAATCTCTGAATGAAACTATTCTAATGGTTGAAAGTGTTGCCTAAGTCCCAGAGACATAACAGGATCAATAGCAATATATATATAGGATTCAAAGTAGTGGAGAATGGACCCTTAAGACCTTTCATTTGAATATATTTAAAGCAGTTATCCAAGTGAGATATTTTGCTGCCAGTAAGCAAGACAGCATATGTCCGAGGCTAATAGAAATAAAAGCATGCTTATCAGATATATTGCTGTATTGCTTGAGTACGACTTTTTAAACTAAACTGCACAATATTGTAATTAAAGGAAATATTTGCCACAAATTGATCTTGAGCTGGCGCTTCTATGGTAGATGTGATGCTTTCAGACACCCTTGAAACCTTTCATACCAGACTCCAGTAAAATTAAACTGGTTGAATTATGATATTTTCTTGACATTTAAATTACTTACACTTAATAATACGTAATAATCTAAAATATATATATTTTTCCTGTTCTTCCTTGCCAACATTTATTAGGATTCTTCTACTTCCTGTGTTCAGAAAGTAAACTAAAACTTACCAATGCCTTACAAAATGACACTGAACACATGCAGTTCTATCAGTGCTCAGGCTTCTGCTTGTTTTACTGTCCCTGCATGAAGAAATATTTCATTTCCTTTCAATAATAACAATTCCATCCAAAGTCTATTTCAAGTTGTTGCCAGAACTCCCTTGCTGTAAAAAGTGGGCTAAATGGGTGTTTGACAGGAAACTTTTAGTAGCTGTCCAACTGCCTGTACTCGCAGGTTAATAGCAAAGCTTGCGGATTCCAACTAAACATCCTTAAAATCAAGAAATGGAGATGAGTTAAGTTTTATGCATTTATTCTTCAGAGGTGTTAATCAGTCTTTATCATTAATGCATCTTCCTGAGCAATAACTTACAATCAAGTGCCTTAACAGAAAGTTTCAGTAATGGTTTTCTACATATTGATATAATAGCACATCCAAGTTCAGTTCTTCATTCTACGTGCTTTGCCTATAAAGAAAGTTATACTGCACTCTTTTGAAACCAGAGGGATCAATTTCCCAACACTTACATTTGGGAGAATGGAGAAAATCATGTCTGATCTGGTCTGGAATTCAACATAAACGTTTCCGTGCAAAGATAAGTCCCAGATTTGAAGGAGAGTTAAAAATGTGATTAAATATGATCATAATGTTTAATTAACGTATTCTAGGCATAGGTTTGGTATGAGATTACAACCATTAGCATGTACAGTTGTTTGTATTTAAAGGACTTCCTTGGAACAACCTAAGGAATTCTGGTTTTTAGTTTTGCATGTGTGTGTTGGGAAGGGGAGGAAGAGAGAGAGAGAAGAGAATGAATAGAAGGACCTTTCAACTAAAGGAAGGTGAGGAAGTCCAGTCACACAACGAGGACTGCAGTGAAATACTTGGCCACATGTTATTTCCCCTGGAGTGGGTCTCTTAGTGATCTTAATGATCTCTTAAAAACCTGTTGCTTAGTTGGTCACTTGTTTTTTAGTTGCTTTTAGCAAATGTTTACTTGCCAAGGTTCTTCAAGCCTGTTTGAACTCTTCCTCGTTTCTTGAAGACTGATTAATGAATTCGTATTTATTGTGCTCTACAGAGCTACACAACCCAAAAAACTAACGTGGCTATTCAGGTAATGAACGATACTTTCAATCTAGACTTACTTGTTTCCTTTAAAAAACCAGTGTTGTCACTTGTGCAGAGACTGCCTATTTCAAGATGACTTTCATATTTGATTTTGCTACATAGGGACTAGTCATCAAGTCTACATCTCATCCTTTTTGCAAACCAGGCAAACAGTGATGGGGAAGTAATGTGGGATTCTATTTTAGTTTTCGTCACGTTGCCACTTCCTTCTTTCCGCTGTGAACACCTTCAGACGTGTTTGCTTTTAAGTCTAAATGGCAAGCCTGTTAAAGAACTGTTTTCTGTCAGTCTCTTCTTGACCAGCAGCTAGAAAGCATTTTTGGTACAAAGTGCTAAGGGACCAGTCTTTTATAGCAACTTGTAACAATTCCATTTTTCAGTTGGTGTAATTTAAACTCCAGAAAGTGTAAAAGAAGTTTCTTAGGAGTTCTCTCTAGCATCAGATATTGGATCCTGTTGCCACCATATTGGGCTGCATATCTTTCTCATTATTCACTTAATACAGAGAGGACTTTTAAGCATTCGGTATCTTGCTTGTGTTTGCAGTTACATCATCTTGAACAGCACAACTTGTGCTGGGTAGTGTGTTGTGCTATCCCAGCAACAGTGAGATTCCTCAGCATTTCAAATCCAGATTTTCTTTTCAGCTCTTAATGAAACACAGATAGTTTCACAATTCATGTCTAAAGCATCTTGAGTCCCGGAAATACCATCAATCCAATCTGGTAATGACATTTCTTGCAAACTGAGTGTTCTTGACAGCGAGGAATTACCAGAAGAGCTCCCAGTGTGCTTTTGGTGAAATATTGGTTTAATTTTCCTTACTTTGGGGATAAGAACAATTACAAGATGAAAATTCTGCATCGGGTACTACTTTAATTTAAGGCAATGCATATGTTATTTATAGTGCTGGATTATGATTTTTTTTTTTAATTCTTAGTTCACTTTTGCAATACTAATTGGTACTGTTACTCATAATTGCCATTGACCAAATATCTATTACTTAATGTAATAGAATTTTACAGTATAATGTCCTGGGCACTTCTGTGCCTGTGAAGTACTGTGAGGCTGGTAATCGAACTTTAATTTCTCTATTACATGCAGAGTATCCTGATACAGATAACTAATGTATTGCTTGAAGTTATACTGCTTTTTATTTTATATTTACTTTGTTAGTACTATAGTGAAGTTTTGTGGTTATTGTTATTGAAGACATTTTCCTGGTCAGTTACGATGTTGGTGTGTGTGTGATGTGTACGGGGAATTTTCTTTGTAGATTTAATTTCTGTTGACTGTTCATGTTCACTTGTGGTTTTAAAACAGTTAAAAAGTTGTTCAAGTTGTAAATACTGCAGTTGTGTAGAATTTTCAAGTATATTTCTCATGAACGAGGACTCTTAAGCTCTGCTGTAGTGACTAAATTCTTATTAGGGAGATGAAAGATAGCACAGTGGGCATTGCAAACCCAAGTTCAGGTTTTTTTAAATAGCTCAAGACTTGGTAGTCCAGATATGTCTAAGGGAAAAAAGAATTATATGTTCATTTGGGGAGATAAAAGGTTTGTCGTCCTTCTGCATGTATCCTAAAGAATCAAGCCAGTTTCTTTAATATTTTTCTTCCTCTATAGGACAAATTCAATGCTGAACACAGGAACTCTCCTTTTCTTCTTTTGGTATACTCTGAACCTTGTCTTCTACTGCAGACCCCTATAGATATTTGCAAATGTTCTGTAGTATTTCCCTGTACAGTAACAAGTAGGTACTCTGTTTTATATTTGCCATCTTAATTGCTGTGTTTAGCAGTTCTTCAACTCAGTGCTAGTAAAGATGCAAACATTGGCTAGGTAATTCAGAAAACATATTTGTGGAGCTCTTGTTATTGCCATTTTTCAGCAAACAAAATGAAGACGGAGAGGACAGTAAATATCCCAGAGCCAGAGAGATGCGTGTAGTCAAACGGATCATTGAAAGGGAGAAATTTCTGAAACTCTTTCAGTCCATCCCCCTGTCAGTCAAGTCCACAAACTTTTATTGCATTTTCAAAGGATTTTGTTTGCTTAGACTAGAGGAGTCCAGTGGAGTTCTTTCAGAACAAGAATTCCATGTTTGAAATTTTCTCTTTGTTGGTCCATCAAATTTGTGCTCTTCCACTTTTCCTACAATGTGTTCTTGCAAGTGTGATGGCAGTTTCAAAATTTTGATTCCATTTTCTGAGGTATCTACTGTTTGACTGTCTTCCACTTGGGTTAAGAATTTGCTCTATGCTCTTATCAGAAACTCTTTTTTTTCAATAATATATTCTTATACAAGAAAAAGGATTTATATCATGATCTTTGCATTTCACTGTTGTCATTTGTGTATCTGTTCACTAATTTCTGGAAAATGAATGTGACACTTCTTTTAGCTCATGCTTGTCTAACAGTGTGCTTATGAGGTTCTGTCTGTTTGAAGTACTTCTTACCTCTTCAGGATGAAAACCTGCTCCTGTAAATTAAGGGATGCTGTTCCATTTAGAGATTCTTACTGATTTTGGTTAAGAAACCACAAGTTGTTTTTCTCCTTGTAGTTGGCTCGAGTCTTGATGGAAATCCTTATTAAGTTCACCTGTATGCATTTTTCTACAGAGAAGCTATTGCTTCCTTTTTTCCAGGCATGTATTTTTTAGCCCCAAAGTTCAGATTTTCAAGGATAGTAAAAAATATAGTGATCAGAGCTAGTTAATTGCTTTTCAGATTAAATACAAGGTGGTCATTTCCAAAACTTGACAGTATCTTTGATGCGGGCTGAAGTTCTGGCTACAATATTCGTTGACTAGTTCTCAATTTGTAGTTTGAAAATATTTGTTTGCTGCTAGAAAATGGATTTTGGGATCTGTCATTTATTGCAGTTAAAAGGCAGCTCTGGAACATCATGGCTGCCATTATTATCTACTAGGAGCAGTGTTTAGCCGGTGGTTGGAGTTTTTTGGTAATACAGAGTGATAAAAAATTGATGTATGATTTATTTGGTAGGAAAAGTATACCTGAGAAACTACAATTTACACTGATTTATTTGGGTATGACTAAAGTGATGCCTTTGTATGCATAGAGAGACTGCCATAACATCTCAAGATAGTTTCCATCTCTAATCCTAGTTCTCCCAAGACCAGTCCTGGAGCCCACATCTTTTCCTTCCCTGAAAACCACGAGGAAAGTGATGGGTAAACAGTGATTCCATCATAAATTCTATCATTTTGGCAATACTTAAATATGAAAAGTGTTATTTTAAAACTTAGTCAAAACCTTTTGATTTTTTTTTTTCTGTTAGTGGCAATGCCAAACATGTCGGTGAGGTGGTCAGTCATTTATATAAAAGATAAAAAGATAGCAAGGAGATACTTAATTGTTAAGCTTCTCAATCTGTCATCTTAATTTTCTGCTCTATAGGTCTAGTTCACTAGAAGGTTAACTGTTTGTATTCTACATTAACTCAGCTTGGCCACCCTGATTTAAGAATGGAATAATACTCTAATGAATGCAAATATTTATGTAAAAAGGCTGAATATAATATGGGCTTCGTTCATTTAAAACTCTGGACTGACACTGCTTTGAAAAAACCCTGTTCATCTGTAATAACTGAAGGCAGTTTTCTCGTTTAATCTTAGTTACTCAGAAACCAAAGCTGAAATCTACTTCTCCTTACCTTGCAAGCCAAGGAACAGTGGAGGGTAAATATGATATTTTCATTTTTTCTTTTCCCCTGCCAACACTTGACATAATTTTCATCTGCTTTGAGCAATACCTAGGTTTGCTAATGCACTTTGGCTTGCGAAAACACTTGCCATACTAATGACATGATTCTGATGTTTGAACCTATGCTTTTTTCCATCACTTGAAAAATCACTTTTTGCAGGAACAGCTGGCAAAAAGAATTTATCATGCAATGCCTGTGTGTCTCTAGATGCAGTCTTTATTTTGAAAATTCTTTCTAAAATGAAATAGTCCAATATGGCAGAAACATAATTTTACTTCCTCTTAGTGTTGCTATTGATGTGGTATAACTGTGTCGTAGATTCCTTACAGGACATCAATCATTTTTTCCTCTTCGTTTCACTAACTTGAGCACTGAAGTTCAAGCTTGATGGATAGGCGTGTTACTCATTGGCTTAGAGACTAACCTGAAGGAAGAATGGGAATTTTCAGGTGTCATGGGGAATGGTGAAGCCTTTCTTGGGAATGGTGAGGTCTTATGTAGTCTGTTCTTTGTAAAAATAATAATAGTGACAACAATAGTAAGAAAATACCTTTTTGCAAAAATTATTGAACTTCTGAGGAGAATTGGAGTTATGACTGAATATTGATAGGATAATGTGCAGTTTAGTCCTTCATGCTGGAATAAGGAACTATTTAGTATTTGTAGTTGCTTGCGTTTGAGATGTACACACCACGAGTCATCTTGAATTCTAAATCCGAAGGTGGGTCACTTGGCTCCATGTTCCCTCTGCAACGACTGTTGGCATCTTTCAAAGAAATGTAAGGAGTGCTTTGGTAAAGTAGTCATTTAGCCGTTACTCTGCTGATGGAGAGCTATTTAGCTACTCAGTTTCTAAGAATATTGTGTTAGTTGCAACCATGGCAAGGCGGTTGCCTGCCGATTTGGTCGGTGAGTCACAAGATACTGCCAGGAGAAGGGATGTATTGCCCTAAATCCAGACCTTTGGGGTGTTGTGAACCGGTGCTGCTTGTACTGCTGTGGCAAGACTGTGTGGCTCTCTCAAGATCATTTCCCTATCTGACCGTAGCAACCCAGAGACCGGACCTGGAATCCACCTCATCTCCTTCACTGGAAACCACAAGGACTGTGATGGGTAAATAGCCAGTGATTCCCTTCCTATGTCACGTACTTTGGCACCGCTTTTCTCTGCAGCGATGAGCCTGTTCAGATGTTTGGATGTCCTGAAAAGCGGGTCCATGATGCGGTTGGTCCCTTATGGCTCCTTATTAGAAATGGCTGCATTTGGAAGCTTTCTGCTACCTTTTTTGGGGTTCCCCTTCTAGGTTTCCTCTGTTACTTTGGGCTACCTATGCCAGTTGAAAGACAGCATCATGCTGCTACGGGGAGCGATGGTGTGACGTGGACGCCTGCCCTGAGCAGGGCCACGTCTCCTCGTTCATAGCTCTGTCTTGATACCACCCATGTGACAGCAGCCTGTCTGAGGAGCTGAAGGTGGTCTTTGTGTTTGATCTTAGCTACTCGAAGACCAAGGCTGAAGTCCACCACTCCTTCCTCCCCGGCCACCCAGCAAACCGTGATGGGTAACTAGCAAAACTCTTCTTCTTTCATTTTCTCCTCTCTCTCTCGCTCCCCATCACACCTCCCACCGCAAACCACCTGGCATCCTTGTCATCTTCCATGGAGAGTATGAAGACTTGTTGGTGCAGCTTGTCCTGCCGAAGCACTCACCACACTTGTTCTGCGATTCTGTTGTTTGATCCCGTGCTTTTTCCATTGCTGACAAGCGTTTTCTGCGGGGACTGAGTGACAGCTCACGTAGAGAACGTATTATCGCACCTTGCCGTCAGCTGCCATCCCCTGCTTATTTGTGTTTTGGTAGCGGGTCTTTCTTTCTCTGTCACATTCAAATAGGATCGCGTTCTTAGGAGGCAAATCCTGACAGCGCTGCGGTTTCAGCTGCCCACCAGGGTTTGCTGGTCCAAGGATGCAGTTACTGGTTGCTTCACTGCTGACTGTCAAGGCGGCTGGTTGTCATCTGCCCACACCTTTACGTTGCCATTACCTGGAACTGGGAATGTTCTGCCCTGCTGCTGCTTTTGGGGTCGCGTTAGGGTTTTAAGAACGGTGCCTCTTTTCAGCTTTTGGTGAGTCACGGCACGTTTGTTCAAGGTTCAAAACACGGGCAGCCTTTGGCGCCTGGCCATGCTGCGGACCTAGTTGGGTAACGATATTTCTCTTCAGATCTGGTAACGATGCAAGTCGGGAATTGTTCCCAGATATATTGTTGTGCTTTTAGCCCAACTGTTACTTGTCTCGGGCCTTCGTTGGGGTGAAGCAGAAGTGTAGAGATGAAACGGCCGTACCTGAAAAGCCGTGTTTACTGAAGGCATTGGTTGTGGCACTTGGTGACAAGAGGTGGAGATGCTCGTGGCGATAGGTTCTTTCCCACTGGGAGCTGTACAAGACCAGTCGTGTGGCCTGGCGGTGTGTTTTGGCCCACGAGGGAACAAAGCGATACATGAGCAGGGTGGTAAGCCTACAGACCTGAAGTCGAGTGCAAGTTAAAAGTGTAGTGAACCATTTTAATGTATCCTTCCCATTGAGATGCAGTTGAATTGTAGGTTCCCCGATGTGCTGGCCATGTTTCTTGGTGTCTCAGTCTGAGTGGTGGAAAGTGATTCTGAAGTGTGTATTTGTGGCACTGGAGAAATCTTGTATTTTTGTCAGCTGAGTGTCATGTTCTTCCGGGTCTTTTCCAATGATGCTGCAATTCTTTCCTATATTAACCCTTTTAGGATCCTTTTACCTTCTCTTTTGCAAGAAAATGCTTTCTGTGTAGCAGAAATTGTACATCTTTGCTCTGTTACCCCTATTTTTAAATAGTGTTTTCAAACTGAGTTGCGACATCTTGTCACTGCAAGGCATAAACAAGTCTTTCTTTGCCTTTCACCTCTTTTTAGTTAATTTTTATGTTCTTTTTCCTTTTTTTTTTCCCATCATATTGTCTAATGTCTTTGAATATTTCTTCATGTTTCTTGCAACAGCTACTTCATCATTTGCATCACCCGTGCATCTTCATACATTCACATTAGAAAATCCATTCCATGGGCATTTGAGATTTTTTTTCCTGTCTGAAGTCCCTAGTTCATTACTAATGGGTTGAAACCTGTTCAGTCTATAGGTTCAGATGATGCCAAAAAGAACTTTTTGTTTTGTTTTGTTTTCCAGCTTCACTGGATTCTCATCATATTACTTTCCCGTCCCAAACAGCTGCATCTGCAGAAATATCAAAAATAGAGACTGGTAAATTGTGTTTATGATATTTCCATAGCTTAGGATTTGTTTTTGCATCAAGGATGTTACAGTTACCAGCTGTTTGCTCTGATTGCTTGGTGTTGTCTGAAACGGAATTTTGTCTGCAGTGTGATGCTACATGATGATACTCTGTCGCATAGGATCAAAGAACAAAAACACAGGAATCAATATTGGTTTGGGTGGTTTTAATCTGTAGGATATAAGGACCACTAGGTTGATGGAGTCATTATCAGTTATGAAGATAAATTCTTGATTGGGACATTTTACCCTGGGTGATTTTTTTTGTTAGTCATACCATACGCATTTTGTGGTTTTCTCCATTACTAAGCTTTTTTTTCAAGTTATGTTAAGTTATATTGGAACTTTTCTTACTGGGGTCATAGCTATCCAAGATTAAATTTGTGTTCATAGCAAAGGTATGTATGTGCAAAAGATGAGAAGGAAAATTATCCTGAACCTGACAGTCAATATTTCAGCAGTATTGCTTTGAATTTTCTGCCTCACCTTCTGGTTCTTCAGTATGTCACAAAAGCTGTGTTAATTTATGTTCTGTCAATTATATAAAATATGACAATTTAATTTAAATGACAAATTACATGGTGCGTGCTATATTAAAACCTATAACTCAAAATACTGGCATCTGTTAAATTGAAACAAGCAAAGCATTGGCCATAGAAATACCTGGTTGTAGTAATTCATATTACATACATAACAGTATGTAGGTCTCTTTCTACAGATGCAGGTGAAGTCAAAAGCACAGGGTTTTTGATATTACGTGTGCACAGATGAATTGACTCCTATTGATAAATCTGCTTTTAGGGGGACTACAGTTTCTGTCAGGGTGTGTCTGTTAGGTACGTGTGAGTTTTTCAGAACTTTGAGGTTTTGTTCATTTCTTTTCAAGCTGGAAATCTTGTGAAACTGTATTATAGTGGTGTTGGCATCTTTCAAAGCAACGTAAAGCAACCTTACCTTTTCTGATGCCCCATTCCCCCTTATTTCTGCACCAATATGAATCTCTGTCTCAGGGTTATTTACGTTTTTCTGCAGTTACAAGTTCAGCTGACCTGGAAAAATCTATGCCTCCACTTTCCAGAACGCCTCATGTGCTAACAACAGCTATGGGTAATAGTAATGCATTAGCTTTTCAGTTAAACCACTTCTGGTGTTTTGATAGCAATTTTGGAAATCCTGTTCATCCCAGGTATTTTGGTCATCTGCCATACTTGATTTCCGCTTGAGTCATGATCATCAGTGTAGATTAAGTACCCTTTTTCACACAAGCCACGACAACTTGTGCTTGCTGCTGAGAAACTCACCTGATAGTGTTTCTGATCTTACATTTGGCTCTCAGAAAGCTACTAAGGCTATTTTGAGATAAACTTAAATGAAGCAAGCTTCGTTTAATAATAAGAATAATAATAATAGTGCCTAAACCTTAATAAGAATCTTAAAATTACTTCTTTTTTATTTCAAGCTTAATTGTTATACTCTCAGATAGATGGATACACACTTTTATATACTCTATATCATTTATGCCAGCATAGTAAGCTTCTTTCTTTCTATTTCTTACTGTTCAGTGATTTTTTAACTTTATTTTACCCTTGTTTTATACGTGTATATATGTACACAGATTATACAACATTAAAATTCACTCACAAAAGCTTGACAGAAAACAAAGAAGTGAAGAGAATTAAGACAGTCTTTTTTACAGAAATATATTTGCAGTGTTTTTTTGGTTTTGTAGATTATATTTTTTCTGCCTTTTTTGGAGTGCTTTATGCTTATAACCACGATGGTAGAAGTTCTTTTATCTTTGTATTTTCTGGGTTACTTTAAACTACATGGACCATGCTATCTAAAGTAGTATTAGCTTTGGTTGGCTGACACTTCAGTTTCAGTTGTCATTTTAACCACTAGCTTGAGCTCCCACTCTAAACCAGCACTGCTCCATTGTCAAGGTAAGGCATGCTTATTGTGGGTGGACCTCTGCATTGCAAATTAGGTGTGTTATAACCTATAACATTTTTTGTTTGTTCTTATAAAACAAAAAAGCTATGTGTAGAATTAATAATCATAGATACTGTGACCTGTTTTTTTTATAGCTTTCATTGGTATTCAGCCTGTTCTTTCAAGCCCTGTGACACCTAGTAAGCCTGAAATAGCAGATGCTGGACCAGGTACAACAATCTCTACCTAGTTCTTAATTCAGTAGCTCAGACCGTGCTCTAAAACTCATTGAAATGAGTACACTCGTAATCTTCACTTTCAGTACAGGTTTGGATTAGACTCTAACACCTGAATTTTGAATTTAGATTGCTGTTAATGGTTGAAATTGGTGCTTTCCCACACTTAAAAGGCGTATAGCAACTCATAGTCACATGATTCTCCTTCAGTATTTTGAAAAATACACCACATAGATAATTGAGAAAACAGTATTCATTGTCCAGTAGTGCAGATGAAAATACTGTGATGTATGCTGTAGACTGCATTCTACTGCTGTAGCCTTGTTAAAAATACTAAGGAGAGTGTATCCTTAATGGCATGAAATTGGTTAACAGTCACAGACACTCGATACTTCTGGTCTGAAACCATAGTTGGATCAGTTCTCAGCTTTCTACTCGAAAGTTTGTATGTTTTTAATATCTGACTAATTGATTGTTCAACATGTCGTCTTCATTAAATGAATTCCTACATTTTACACCATACCATCTTCCTTAAGTAATGGACCAAAACTCAAAGTGTTCAAATGCTCAACATAAAATCTTACTTGGTAGTGGTTGAGATCCAGACCAGTGGCAATGAAGGCGGGAGTAAATGAACATCCAGAATTTCTGCGCATCACATATGCGATGATTTATAGTCACTGAAGCTCTGTGCAGTTCAGAAGAGTGAATTTGTCTCTAATGCATACTAAACTGATAAGTGTCCAAGCATTAGTGAAGTATTTGTTGTTCTTGTAAAAACAAATTTGTTTTTGCTTATGAAGGAAGAGTTTCTTCCATGAGCTCTTTGCTCTCTTATGACTGTCACCATTTCTTCCAACAGCAACAAGTGAATCCATTCTGGAATCTTTCACACCTAAAACTTCTCGTCCTTTTCAATGGCCAAGGGTAACATTAGGTAATGTTGTTGTTTTCACCCAGTGAAAAAGTCTGTGTTTGTTCTGAGCACTTCATCCCATATGAATGCATTTCATCTAGCATATCATTTCACATGCATAATCGTTATTGTTTCTCCTGGTTATAGAGTCTTGTTCTTCCGTTGTCATTAGACTGATTCTTCTTGATGTATGTCTGTATGAGAGCATAGTTCAGGATGGTTTTACTATTGTCAGAGAAGTAAAACTTGCCTCTTGCATGAAAAACTCTATCATCCTTTTATTAGTGTTCTGTCTCTCTCTTTCATTCTCATGCACACGCATGTGTTGTCTTTGTCTCTGATATGTAAACCTTTAATAGCGGAAATTTTAATCGTTTTGGAGGCATAGAATCTATTCCTGATCAAGGCACAGCATTTCAATATCATCTCCATTCCACACTTTGAAGTCTGATTTCATCAGATGGCTTTGACATTCCATACTAAGTTGTCTTTTCGTCAGTATAAACTTGTGGCATGTGCTGTTTGTTGTGGGAAACCCATGTTAAACAATTTTTGATTGCAAACTGAGCTCTTTCTTTCAGCTCCAAAAGAAATACCACTTATTCCTTCTAAACTGAAACCATCTGCTACCCCAGAAGTACAGCATGTGAAACCTGGTAATTGTGCACACCATTTTTATAAGTCAGTATGCAGAGACGTATGTTCACTAAAATATCTAAGCAAAACTTCTGAAAAAGGACAGGAGCTATGCAATACATAAGCATCTTGACTAACTCATCATTCTAAAATCAGTCATTTGATGTTGCCTAACAAAAGGAATGAGAGTTAAACTCATCAGTTTTATGCATTTGGGTCCGGTGATAAAAATGTAAACAAGTCTCTAGTTTTGTAACCATTTTAAAGGACTGGAAGGGAAAAAAAACTTCTTCTGGGTGGCACAGGGGTTTCTATATCACTTGTATAAGCAATATATATGATTATTATTTCTATAATCTCTTTTGCCAGTCCCCATCTCCCACTTTCACACGGACATACTGTGGCAAAGGTGGCATCTTTGCTAGTCACAACAGTTTGTTGATTGAAAGTAAAGTACTACGCATGTGATAAATAAGTCCTCCTGCAGGGAACTCAATGGAAAGGATTGCCATTTTAGTGGAAATAGGAGAGCTTTCTTAAAGTAGAAGGGGAAACTTTCATATATATGTGAGATTCATTCTTTGACCACAGGAACGTTATCATCGTGTCATGTCTTTTTTCCTATTCTGCTTTTTGATCAAAAAATAGAGCTCTGCACTCATGTTCTTCTGATTTGGGATTAAGGGAGATGAATTTGCCTCCTTTAGTGATTCAGGTACTAGACCAATAAATATTATGGTGTATGGTACTAGAGCTCTAAAATGTTTCTGTTCTCATATCTTATAAGCAGGCAGGTCGGTAAGAAGCAGAAGTTACCTTTGATGTTTTATACGTGTCTTAAAATCAACTGCAGGCTCTGATTTAAGATTTTTCAGCCAGATTTTGGCATTTAGAACTTTCCTCTTTGGTATAGATTCTCTGGTATTTGTTATGGACTGCAGTCTTTTCTTCAGTCAAAGCCCTCATCTGTCCTTTCTAACTCTTCTCCTATAACATAAATGTATTTGTTGATTGAATCAAACAATGGATTAAAAATGTCCTGAGAACATAAACACAGAGAAAGAGCCTCAGAAGCAGACTCTCCCACATAGCCACGAGCATACAGTGTGTAGATTCATAGGAAGCAAAACTAAAAGGAGTGTGGGGTGTTACATATAAGAGTAGGGCTTAGTTGCATGCTTATGTAGTCTGTTTTAAAACAAACAAACCAACCCCCTGAACTATTGGAATGATAACATTTTTGCCTTACTGCTGATACCTCTACTGATCTGTTCAACTCCATTTGAATTTTTCTTTTCTAGCCCCTAAACCACCACTTTTGGAGCCTAAAAGTTCTCAGACTGTTGAACAACCAAAAGCAACACTAGGTAATACATATTTCTGTAGCTGTTGGTCACTCTTCTTTGCAGTCCATGCCACAGTTAGTACTCTGTTACTTTATCATAGCTTTTACTGTACTTAATCCATTTATCTGAGAGGAAAAGAGTTAGGAAATAAGCATTCAGAAATACTTTTTTCTAAACTTAGGAGAAAAAGAAACTTGAGGTTTTTTCATAAGGTTTTACTAGTTCTATAGTGCAGTAAAATTTTGGGTATCAGAATTGTCTTCCATTTTGTTGGGAGTTTTTCTACACCAACACACTTTACCCTCAGAAAATCATCAGAAACCCATTGGAAATACTATTGAAAGGCCAAGTGCAAGGTTAGTGTTGTGAACGTTAATCCTAGAATTCTCAGTGAAGGATTCCTGTGGCACTAGGTGGACATGTTAATTCTGCTGTTCTTTCATGAATCCTTCTGAACGTCATTTTGGATTGAAAAACACTTCTCAGTCACTTCCTATGTCTTATTCTACTCTATTCTTTCTGTAAATGTCATAAGCTTTTCCACTGTGTCTATTGCTATGAAACTTCTTCTTGGAAAGCAGTCTTATAGCAGTGCTTTATAAAAATGAACAAAATTACTGACTATACTACCTGAAATTCACCTTAAGCTTTATCTGATGTCAGATTAACAGTCATATTTAGGTAATTACAGTTTCATCCCATGCATGTTCAGGGGAAAAAAAAAATTCTAGGACTGGTTACTCTCAATTTTTACCATTTAGTGACGCTACTTCTGCATAAGTAGCAGAATTCAATGACTACAGTTATGAAGCAATTCCCTTTTTTATTATTGATTCCATGTTTTTTCCAGCTCCCTACCAGTAATTTCTTTATAGTGTTGAAAATTGAGGACATTTTTGCATATTTTGTCTCTGTACGTCTTTTGATGGCTTAACATTGAGCTGGAGTTCAAAAGGATAAACAGCATTATTATTTTACCTCTTAGGTATCTGGGAAAAATGAATTTGCTAACTTAATGAGAGGAATATTTTGATGTGATTGCAAGCTACAATTACATATTGTAAATTTACTTACTGACTTTTACAGTGAAGAACAAGCAGGGATTTTGCTGGGGTAGTGAAGTCTTAGGAAGATTCTTAAGAAGCCTTCTTAGCAAATCTGATTTCACCAGTTGCTTTTGTTCCCAGTAGCCATTCGTTGCTTCATTGCAGGCTTGAAGAATGTGATTTTTATGTGATACAGTGGAAGGGATAATCTTATAATCCAGTATATTTCTTTCAGCTCCTAAAGAAGCAAAACACACACCTTCTGCATCTAAACCTAGACCACCTGCCAGACCCAAAAAGCCACGAACTAAACCTGGTAACTAACTTCCATAGCAAACATTTGTTACAATGTATTGCTTAAGTAGTCTACTTTAGTTTAAATGTATTCTGTGTGAAGCTCAGCACTTCATCATCAGAAAGATGGGTGCTGAGGGGAGCTCTGCTCTTTGAGGAATATTATATTTGTATTGAACCAAAAAAGTTCGAAGCAAAGCAAGAAAACTTTTAACTTTTATATGCCAGATCACCAAGTTGCATGGCCTGGCATTGAAACAAGTTGTTTTCCTGCTTTTCATTTCAAAATAACAAGTTTTCTAACTTAGTTCAGCACAGGGTCCAGAAAATGCAAATTCTCCTGCTTTGTTGATGGTTATAGCATCTTACCTAGACCCATAGGATTTGTATTGATTCAGAGATTATTAATGCCTATGTAGACTTCACCTGAAACTATGGAAATAAGAGCGAAATTCTGCTCTGGAATTTAGTAAAGGCGTATTTTATGTTGGCAAATGAAATTGCACCTTCACACCGGGCTTGAATTTGGTCTATGATGTATGTCAGAGAATTAAAAGGCACCTGGCATTTTCTGGAGCTGAAGAATAAGTGAATACAGTTACAAAAATATTACTGGTGTTACATGGTTGGCAGCTAAGCACCACACATCCAACAGCACTGCAGCATTTTCTTTCCAGAAAAGTGCAATAGCTCTTTATAATGAACCCCTGTTGAGTCCCTGTAGATGCATTATAAATTTGCAGTCGCTTGTGCCTCTAGTTTCTGTCCTTCAAAGTCTCAGCTTAGCTGGCTGCTCAGTGCTTACAACCCCATAAATTGCTCAGTAATGTCAAGAGTAACTTTTACATCAAAGTCCTCTTATATTGTCTGGGAGTTTCATTTAGATGCTGTGCTTTCAGAAAGTCAGAGGAAATGAATGTTATTTCTTCCCAATCTTATTCTCCTCTCATCATCGTTCTGAGAAATCCATTTCCCAGCTCAACCTTTTCTTTTTATCTAGAAAGGTCTACATGAAATGTGAATTATGTATCTATTAATGAACTTTTTTAAAATGGGCTGAGAATAAATCATTACCAGAGACTTTCAGAATCTATTTAGGATTGGGAGGAGGATGGCATTGTTGATTTTTATGTTTGAAAAAACAAAGAAATGAAAAAGAAAAATCTTGAGTGATTTAATAGTCATCAGAAAAACATGGTACAATGAATATATGGCCCTAGGTTAGTTCTGGAAGAATGTGTAAAGTACCTAACTTGTAGGTTAGTATGCTTCTTATTGGATTTCCCTGCTTGGATATAGAGCAAAGTGTAGTGCTGAGGCACAGATAACATTATGCAGTACTCAGTGCTGCCAGGTGTAGAAAAGTAGTCTCCAGTTGTTAAATAGGTAAGAATGCCCTACTGATCTTTGTCATGACAGAGCAGTACTGCCACGTGTGGCAGTTCAGAGAACTTGGCAAAGAACAAAGAGATCCTACTAGTGAATGATTTTTCTATAGCTGCTTCTGTGTATTCTCACTCTTCACCTTTTGACCCCAACTAGTACCAGAGCCCTGTGGTTGGGAGCAAGAACTGATTGCACTGGCTGGGTTGGATTTTTTTTTCTTTAAGAAAACCCCAGTGCTGTCACTTCACGTGAGCCACTTCATGCATTATCATTTTCAGTGATGTGGCTTTAAAGGGGATTGTCTTGAGGAGAGATTTACCTAGCCAGTGAACGTTACTTTAGAGATCTGATTCCCAGAGAACATAGGAAAACTTCATAATTGCTGTCAGAATTTTTTTCCACTTTTCTTTATGCAGTCTTTTACACTTAAAAACAGTCCCCCGAAATATAATCCCCTCATCATAAACCTTCATGCAAGGAAACAGAGACTTTTAAATTAATAAAGTAATTTTATATCTAAACTGACAGAGTTTTGGAAGTTTTAGGTCTCAGATTTTATTGTATTTAAAAGTTTTAAGATAGATTCCTCAAGATGAGTGTACTTGTGAGTCTTAAAACGTTTGTGAACTTCAACATGACAATTTGTCAGTATGTCCAAAAATAAAGTTTGAGGTACATTATACAATATTCATCAATCATTTTTTCTTTCCTAATTAAAATCTGTGTTATGAAAGAGAGAGAGCACGCACCAGGAGGTACAGGTAGTAAAACATAGGCTGAGAAGAGTCAAAGCAGAGTAAATGAGTGAAGTAAATTTTGAAGGTTTGGATAAGCTGAGCCATACCAGAAGTTGAGAAATAGCTACAGATGCACCTGTGTTTCTCTCAAGAAAATTCTCTTTATTCCAGCAGCAACCGTTCCGGTGTCAGTCACTACTAGGAGTCCCCACACATATGAACGTCCAAAGACTGCAGAGGGTAATGATTATGAGTCATCTTCAGTCATTCTTCCTTTTATTGGTCTGATAATATGTGCAGCTGAAAACACCGTTTCCTGTAGGCTTCTTGCTTGTCCATGTGTGGTCCAAACCTAACAAATGGAAATATAGTCTTGGTGCTTTATTATTTCTTCGTGCTTCGAGGGTGGAGATATTGTCTTCTAAAAGACAGGATATCACTTCAAAGGTATCTGATTAGAAGCTTCAATTACATTAGAAAAAGAAAGAATAAGAATTATTGCAATAATAAAGATTTCAAGAAATATAAAAATAATGTACTTAATCTAAAAATCAGCTTTAAAACTACAAACTGCCGAACAATTTCTGCAGAAGGGGGAATTCTTTGTTGCACAAAACCAATCATTGCTTGATAATTTCTCAAATTTATGGAAAATATTGCATCTTTTCAATTAGTCTGTGGAAAATTGTGTTCAATTCAGAAAAACAAAGTAATTCCAGTTTTAGTGAGGAGGAAAGTTTATATAAAAGTAACACATGATAATTACCTTTTTTGGTATGGGAATATATATTTAGTGATGTGTTTAATAAATATGTTTTTAATGTAGACTAAGAACAAAGATGTCCTTTTCAGTGAGCCTTGAAATGTTATATCTAATTCAAAGGAAGATTTGAGTCACTGTTTGCATTTACTGTGCAGATTGTATTCTGAGAAGCACTTCAAGATGTTTTCAGAGGTACAGCTTTGTGCTTTAAAACCCAGATGAAGCCAACTACATATATAATACTGTGGATTGAGAATGGCTCTAAGTCTGTGCATAAATGATTTGATTAAATAGAATCGAGTTATTTTGATTAATTAGCAACATCACTTAGATTCACTGTTTCCAACTGCAATAAGTTCTACTTCATAAAGTACTCTCAAAACTCTTCTAATGACCTTGATTTGCCAAGGTCAACGTTGGATAACAGTGTTTTCTTAGCATCGTTTCTTAGTGCTCTTTTCTTTGGCTTTTGGCTAAACTCTTAGAAGCTAATTTTGCTGCAAAAGAACATCCAACTCTCTGATTATCCTTTTCTTCAAAGGCTCTGTCTGCTTGGTTTGCCCATATGCGGTACTATTTCATGCCTTAAACCCATAGCACCATTTTTTTCTGTTTTTATTCACTGATATGAACCAAAAGTCATTTCCTAGACTTCATTTCTTTGTTGCTGAATTTGATTCTTCTATAGGACACCATTTACTTTCAGCTTAAGTACTGGTTTTTACAAACCAAGGTTTTTCTGGTATCCGAAATCGCAGTCAACGCGTTTGAAGCCCAAACCATTTGCTAAGACCGAAACACCTCTAGCTAAATCTGATAGGGCACTTCTTTTGAAATTGTGTGCTTTGAAGCCTGCTATTAGTGCAGAAGGTAAAAAAGTGAAAAACTTTCCAACTTTTTTTTCCTGGAGGAGGGGAGAAGGAAGTCATTCATTATATTGGGATAATATTTATACAAAGAGAAACCAAATTCCTTCAGAAAGCAATTTGCAGACCTAACAAAGAATTTAATTTTTTTTTTTCTGAATATCTGAAGATTTTTTTCTTTTTAAGAACTCACTGATTTTTTCATAGGCAACCTGAAAATAGAAATGAGTGTTTTATAGAAAAAGATTTTGAATTTGAATTCTGAAGGTAATTGATGAGCTTGAATAATGGCAATGTCATTGCAAACCAGGGATATGTAGTGAGCACATTAGAAAGTTCAATAACTAGTTCTAGTTTTCTGTACAGTATCTGGCCATTGTCGATGGAAAGAAGTTCATGCTGGTTGTTTTGGCTTTTTTTCTCATTTGCAGCAGTATTAATACTAGGCTATATTATACTGTGATTGTTAATAGAAGTGTAAGAAATACTATAGTATCAACAGCATCAACTGCAAACAAAGTTTTATAGTTTTATTTACTGTAAATCCCATTTTTAAAAGAGGTAGATGTGTAAGACAGTTTGAGAGATAAGTAAGTATATGTTATAGAAAAGGTTCTATCTGTAGGTACGTGTATGTTATATGTTACTTTAGTTATTACTGCTTTGAGAGGGGAGACTTTATCAATTAATATTATTTTAGTATATTTTCCTTACTGCCAGGAAATTTTTATAGATTCTGCCATTTCGTAATTTAGGATTGTGATTTTTTTTTTTCCCTTGTTTTTTTCCCCAACTTGGCATATTTTGTGAGGAGGAAAAGGACATGATGTATTGGTTTTGTGATCCGAATTATAAGAGGATATAATGAGGAAAAAACTAAGAGGCTTTATCAAAATAAGTTTTTTTCAGATAATTATATAGCTGTACCAATAGCAGCCTTTTAGTCCTCTGCTTGACTGCTCACCTTAGAGGAAAAATTCAACTGTTTTGTCATGGTCAGCATGCTACTTTCAGGTAGTAACAGACTTCAGTTTGGGGATACCTGGCATTTTTGTATATCAAGAGTCCCTTGCTGTATCCTTGTTAAGCTGTGTGATCTCTTCCCTTGCTTATTCTAGGATTTATTGATTTCTATTAACATATTTTTGCTTCCATTGCCATCAAGTTTGTACAATTATATTTTTCTTATTGAACCTGTATTATTAGGAAGTTTAATTGTCCATATTTTTAAAAAGTAAAAGTTAATTTGGAGATCCGTGTTACTGTGGTGTAGTACTAGCACCTGCTTTTATACTTACCAGTGGAGTAATTTAAGTTTTTTGGAGTACATTCCATACTTACCCTGTCACACTGTTTCTGTTGCAGTCTTGGAACCTTTTACACTTAGAATTGAACCACCAAGGTCAACGATAGGTAATGATATTTCCTTGGCCAGCTGTTGTGTTTGCTTTTTTCATACAGAAAAAGCATCACTGAAGTTAATCACCTTATGCCTTAGGATCATTTCATTAAACTTCATTTCTCTTCTAGGTAATTCTCTTGCTTGGCATTCGTGACAGTTGGGCATATTGCTCTCTTCATAGTTGGAACGTCTCCTTTTTTTAAAAACAACGATTCTGGCAGCTCTGAATCACCTTTCTCATAATTATGCTTGCCTGTGCTTGTCCCAGCTTTTTGTTTAAAAAAAATAAAACGTGAGCTTCAAAAATGGCTAAAATTCCACTCTTTTGCTTAGATTGTTGTAAATACATGGAGAGTATTACCTGACTTTCTTTCCTGCTTCCTATAAAGAGACTTTTTTTCTCTGTTGCAGGTGTGAGGTGTCTGTGTTTGTGTGTTCAGCTTGATATCAGACACTAATTGCTGTGCAATTTAACCAACTTATTACCCACATTTTCTCTTCCAGCTCCAAAGGAGACTCAACGTATTCCTTCTAAACCTAAAACTTCACCCAAACCTCATATCCCACAGGCCAAAGATGGTAAACTGCTTTGTGTGATTATTTCTAATACAGTTTATATTGGATTGAAATGTATTTCTGAGCAGCTGGTTAATTATCTGAGCCAGTCAAAACATAATGGGGTTCTGCTCTGCTCTCTGTTCAGTGGTTTATTTGCAGATTTCAGGAGTAGTAACATTCGCTAGGTGTTTTTCATCATGCAAAAGAATAAGTCTCTGCTACTTCATGGCAGCAGGATGAGAATATTGTTGTTACATTCTGATTACAGTGGTAACTAAAGCAAATACCTAGTAATTAAAGTAAGTATTATGGCTACTTAGGTGGTACAATTCTTTCCCACATTGCTTTGCGTTGTTAGAATAAATATGTTTCCCTTTTAAGTCACAATTACTTAATTTCATGGCATTATTATTTTCTGCATGAACGAGTAAATAACCCAGTGCATAGTTACTATGTTTATAAATATTGACATTTATTAGCATTAATGATCATTTATGCCATATTCCAAAATACTGGATTTTTGTACTATGTCATTAAATGTGAGTAGGTAGTCAGGGGTAGGCAGAAAAAATTACTTTCTGTCCTCTGCTATCTAGTTGGTAGTATCAACAGAAAATTACAAGGGTATCAAATATCAACATAGGTTATCTTTTGGTAAATGTGAAAAATTTCATGATAATCACTTTACTGAAGATCTTTAAATTGTAGACATGGAGCAATATTTTTGAAGGCTGATGTTATCTATTAAGTATGATTTCTTCATGTAGAAAACAGTCAAAATCCTTGTTCTCTCATAATTTTTTAGCCATGGCAGCTGATGGTAAAACATTGTTTCCAAACTACAACTTAAAATGTAGCTTCTCATAAACTCAGTTTTTACCTCTGTGGCCATTTTTCATTATTATGGTAGTCTGGCTTTCTCAAAAAACGGTTTTGTCACACAAATGTTACAGGTTTGTACTGTTCTGTGTTTGTTTTTTTTTTAAAAAAGTTACTGTTTCTTCAGGAATCTATAATATACCCAGCTTTTTTTACAGCATCATCCACTTATCTTTTGATTGTCCTAGAAGATCCAAAGAAATTTTTTTTTCATTGTCGCCCATACAGAAGAATTGACGCAGAGGGGGATACCATTTCTATTGTCCCTCTGTTTCTAATGTGGGAAATGCAAGAAAATAGCATCAATTTCACATCCTTATGTCCCTTAAACAGCCAGTTTTATTTTAGATCCGTACCAATTTAGAGCTGAAGTATGTGATCATGCAATGTAATACACCATAATGCTCTTTAATAATATAGCATCCAGAAAACAAACAAGTGGTCTCTGACTCCAATCGTATATATAAACTGCATTTGAAATATGCCACAAAGGGAAGAGATTTGTGTCCCTAAAAAGCCATTTTCTGACTAAGGGAGTGATACGTATTTGGATATCTTACTGAAGACCATGGGAAGAACTAAGCTCACATTATATTTCAGCTTACACTGCTTTCTCAGAGACTTCATGTAATATAAAGGTTTTTGTATGAGGCAGTATACATAGTATATAATGCAAAATGCAGTTACTAGGCAAGAAATACTAATTGTAAGTGGAATTATTCTCTTCAATTTTCATAATAGCTTTTATGTTTTGTTTCTGATACAGTCCTGGAATCTATAACACTTAGAACTGATCAACTAAAACCAACAATAGGTAACAGTTTTACCTACAAGGACCATCACATTTAGCTTTCTTTCTCAGTATACACCAAGCATCACAAGTACATCTTCATTGTACTCCACTGTCATAATTTTTTTCCTGTTAAATTTAGTCCTTCTGTAAGGTGTTTATTTTTTTGTGATTTACACTAACAGTTCATAATCATCTTGTTTGGTTTTTCTCACACAAACGTGTTCTGTAAAGTGGATGGAAGCACCACAGTCTGCCTTTGACTACGTGTCTTTATACTCAGTTTCTGTCATGTGCTGCTTCATCTTTTATACTAGTCCATCCGTACTGGCCTTGCTTTATGTTATCCTGTTACAGAGGTTCTCCATCAGCACTATTTCTTTGTGTACCAGACATTCATACTTCTCCATTAATCATACAAGCTTTTCATGTTTCCAGAAGGTCCCAAAGGCATGTGTTCTTTTTTAATATTATGCCTTCTGTCAGTCTCAGTTCTTGAAAGATTTTAATAGTTGCATTTTTTTTTTTTATTTCAGTTCCAAAAGAAACACAGCGTGTTCCCTCCAAACCTAGAACATCACCAAGCTCAGAGGTGTCACAAACCAAACCTGGTAAGTACATTGTTTCTTTATCTTATCATACTGATATGTGTCTTATGAATTCTACTGTGATCAGTGGAGCTTCAGATTTGTGCGTATTCCTTTGGCGTATATGTTGGAGCATTCCTTGAGGGATAAAATCCAGTATCACATGTCATGACATGTGGAATTTATAAACAACCTGGTAAGTTTAAAGTCTCTATCTTCAGTTCTTTTTTACATTTTTAAGTCACTGCAACAACGGGTATTTTCTGTGCAGTTGTCAGTGAAAATAGATCTTTTCTGTGTGAATTTGCATGGGTTTTTGGAAAGTGAAGGTGAAAAGCAGGGGTGTCATTGCAAAGAGGAAGGAGTTTCTCCTGTATTTCTCAAATTGTGTACTTGTTTTTTGTTTCCCAGGCACAATCATTCATTTATACTTTTCAGTTCACTTTTGCACAGCCCTTATGTTGTTCAGAGGTGTAAGAATGTGTAATACTTTCTATAATGTTGTTTACACAGCTTGGTATAGAGCAATATACAACCCTGGGCTAATTAAGGATGGAGGAAGAAAGTTATCCAACTGACACTAGCAATTGCATGAGGTACTGTGGTGGATTGATCCCAGCCAGCAACTAAGCACGCACTAGCCACTTGCTCATTCCACCCCACAGTGGGTTGGGGGAGAGAATCAGAAGAGCAAAAGAGAGAAAAAAAAATCATAGTTCAAGATAAAGACAGTTTAACAAGTGAAGGATAAAAAGAGGGGAGAAAACGAAGTGATAGAAAGGCAACCACTCACCACATCCCTCCAGCAGGCCAACGCCAGTCTAGGAGCGATGGGTCCTTTGGAAAGGCTACCCCTCACTTTTGTTGCTAAGCATGCCATTAGATGAGGTGGAATATCCCTTTGGTCAGTTTGGTTCAGCTGTCCCGGCTGTGTCCCCTCCTAGCATCTTGCCCACCCCCAGCCTAATTGCTTGGGGGCAGAGTGAAAAACAAAGAAGCCCTTGATGCTCTAACAAGCACTGTTCAGCAATAGCTAAAAAACTGGTGTGTTATCAACACTGTCTTGGTCATGAATCTAAAACAGAGTACCACAGGGGCTGCTATGAAGAAAATAAACTCCATCCCAGCCAGAGCCAGCACAGGTATCCAAAGTATGTGCAGTATTAGATGGCGCTGCTGGTGAAATGGGCAGAAAGATGACAACTAAGGTTCCTTTTTCCCCCAGTAAGTCTGTGTCTATTGTTTGACTCAAAACCTTGAAATAAGTCAGGAAAGTGTACAAAGTTGAAGGTAAATAACCACCCACAATTTCTTTGTTGCTTGTTACAAAAGCTTCAGATGTATATTTGGGCTCTGTTCTGTATTAGCGCTATTGTCTTGAACTGGAGACAATTCTGAGCGGCATAATACTCTGACATATTGAGTTTCAAGGAGGAGTGACCATCTGTCATTGGCTGTAATAGGGATGGTATGATCATTGTGGCGGTAGTGACTGTAATGTTTTGATTGTTCTTGGTAATACTTGGTTTTGTTTTTTATCATGCTAATGCAGTTCTGGAACCAGTTACGTTTAGAACTGAGAAACCAAAGTCAACAGTAGGTAATGATACTTTCTTACTTGAGTAGTCACATTGTCTTTCCTCTTCAACATAAATCATTAAGAGTTAGACCTGCAAAAATTTGTCACCTTTCTTTGTATGTGCCTTAATAATTTACCAGTCAAGATTCTCTGTCTCTATTTCTACAAAACAATTGAGGAGGATCCTTGTGCCTTTCAAGTTGTTATGCACATAGCATAGGGCAATTTCCTTCAATATTTAATGAGAAGAGGCAAAGGGCAGATCAGAACAGGATCCTAACTTACATGATCTGAGTCATACTGTAGAGGTGGCACTGTTCTTGTTAGTCATATGGTTTGGGTGAGCAGTCCTGCATGCAGCAAGTTCTCTTTCTCTGCTTCCCTTCCCCTCCAGTTTTACTAAATGAAATTCTGTTCTTCATAAAGGTCTGAAAAATAATTCTATTTCACTCAAACCTCAATTCCACTGTCAGAACAAAATCACTTCAGTGATCTTTGGGTCATACGATTCCTTGAGGCAGATGCATTTGATTAAGGAATTTTTATCATTTGAATCTGGTACTGCGAATCATTCCAGTACAATTTCCATTACAGAGCAGTGGTGTTTTTGTATTTGAAGGTACTTATTTTGTTTTCTTCTTTTTATTTTTTTAAGTCCTCTTCATAAACAGAACCAGTAGTTCTGTCAGATGCTTAGTTGGTGATATGTCACAGAAGATTATTTCTTTTCTCTATAGCCTGATTTTGTTCCAAAAAAAAACCTTCTCTTTTGCATCACTTCCATAGAATATCTTTGGTTCAAATATTTGCTCTGTTTTTGTTAACTGTTATGGGTGGTAGTGGACACTGATACCTTGGAAAATTTTAGTACGGTGTAACCCAGTTTCTTTCTTGCAGCTCCTAAAGATACACATCATGGGCCTTCCAAACCTAAAACATCACCCAGTCCACGGGTTCCTCCAACTAGAGCAAGTAAGCTTATCGATAGTTTGCCCTTTAGTGCATGAAAGTTTTATCAGTTTGAAAATTGTCAAAATTGATGAGTTCTCTGAAGGTACACAGGTACTTATTGAATAGGCTGTGTTTTACTGTCATAATCAAATTTTGCTATATTAACCGTCATGGAACACAATAATCAGCTAGATACTTATATGTGTCAGTAACTTATATAATGGTAGGGATGTGGGGCTTAACAGTCATCTTGAGCCCTTGCACACAAGAAAATTTGTGCCTTATTTCCATACAATGTGACAAGAGGTATTTGTATTTTCTAGTCACTCATTTACAAGTGTAAAATTACAGTACTTTCCTGTTCCCAAAACTTTGGAAATAGTTCTGTCTCTTTGAAAATTAGTGGTAAATTTCCATGTTTCTTCTGCTTTGATTGCTTTGCTGGCGATTTTTTTTTTTAATGCAAAGTTGATTTAAATGAGAAGCAGATTTTTGGAATATAAAACACTTGAGAAGCACAACTAGGGGAACTGTTAGAACTACAGCATAGAAAGCTCTGTTTGATATAGCTGAGAGGAGTAGAGAGTTAATCCAACACTGCACTGTAACAGTCACTTTGTCTTTAGTCTCTGCACTAACATAATATTGATTGCATTGACAGGAGATCTCTTTGTGATTATTTTCAAATGGAAGAAATACTTCCTAAAAAATTTCTTTGCAGAAAATGAATCTCCTGTCAGGAAAATCAAAAGACTTATGTTGAATCATCCTCCTTAATAACATGTTCAAAACTTTACTCATCTTCACAGGTCCAAAAGAAAGTCGGCGAGTCTCTTCCAAGCCCAGAGCATCACCAAGTCCAGATGTACCACACACAAAACCAGGTAAGTACATTGTTGTTTTGTTGTGCTTGAATATTCGGGGTTTCTTTTGGGTTGTCTTTCCTCAGTGAGTCAAGTGTTGATTAACATCTCTTCGTATTACAAACAAGTAGATTTTCTAATGATCATTAAATACATGTTTAAAGGAAGGTAGAGCTGTTTTGTATTTTTAATGGCTGAGTTTTGATGAGTTGTACATGCTTTTCAGCCACATGACAGCTGTCACTGATGAATAATCTGCATAGCAGGGTAGACAACATACAAACATTATAAGAATGTTCTTGGAAGAAATTGCATCTCTTCTGTGACTGTCAAAAGATGCTTAGAGAAAAACATATTTGAGGGCCTTCATGTATGACTCTAAATATCTGTAACTCAAACCACTCATATGTTTGTGTGCCCTGGTAATGGAATTTGACTCTTAAAAATATATTTAATAGGGATTTACATACTAGTGAACTGCCAAACCTCTGTAACTCCTGACGGTTCTGAAAACATCAGTTGCACCTTCCTTTTGAGTGGGTGTATATTCACTAATTCCACCAATATATAATTTTAAAAAAGAAAAGAACAAATTTGTGTTCTAATTTGAAAAGAAATCAGTCATGTAAAAGGGAGTATTTTTTCCCTTTTCTGTGTACGTTCTTGTTTTTATGAAGTTTTAGCACCTATTACATTTACAGTTGAACAACCAAAGACAGCAACAGGTAAAGATGTTACCTTGGGTTGGTCGTTATTATTTTTTCCCTGCTGCTTCTTGGACCAAAGATTATACATTATTAGTCTGTTTTTCACATGTCATCTGTTTGTGGTTTTGATTTGTTTTCTTTTCTACTTATTGAACTTAATTCTACTCTGTTCCAGGTATTGAAACATGCCTAGCTGATCTGTTGTCTTCACAGAATATTTCTTTCACTCTCACACGCATTGTAATTCCTTTGACACTTGTAGGAGACAAGCATGCCATGAGTATTGCAGTTATGAGCTCTGAAATACAGGTGGAAACATGTCCACTATAGTTGTCTGTGTTCTTTCAGTTTTTGTTACTTGACTCCAGATTTTGCTTACTTGATCAATTTTCCACCCATGTTTTCATTCATGATTTTCTCTTTAAATTCCCATCTGACACTCAATTTTTCAGTCTTTCATTGTAAGGATCTTGTTTTTCTTTGAAAGCACGAGGCATACAGTGCCTGTGCAATAAACCTGTCTAATTTCTGAAGAGTATAAACCCTTAAAATAGGTCTTTTCTTTCAGCTCCTAAAGAACCACAACATACTCCCTTTAAACCTAAAGCAGTTCCCATCCCAGATGTTCCACACAGCAAGCCTGGTAAATTATCTGGTCTTTTGTCAAGCTGCGATTGATAATTGAGCAACTGCTTTCAGGGTGGGCAGTGGGGAGAGTTGTCAACAGTACGATTGCTGTTACCTGGGTATCATTCTAGCTTAAGAAACCTCTGCAATGCTGCAGATAAGTCATACCACTGATGGAAACTACAACAGTTCCAGATTTTTTTTTTTTATATTAGGCAGATATTTCCAGAAGAAGAAATAATAGTGACCTGTATGTTTAAATCAACGATAAGAAGTTATTCACAGCTTGTATCTGAGCAACACACTTCAGTTGTTTGCACCATGTTTTTGAAGCTCTTACGAGAGAAGCCTCCTAAAGCTGTTGCAGTGCTTTTCCTTTATATACACATTTTCATCCAGATCAGACTGAGGATTGCCTTCAGTTGTATTTCGATTAGGAGACTCCTCAGCATAAATCTGACTGACCTGTATAATAGAATCAGTGGTTTCACTGAAGGGTTGTTATTGTTGTTTAAGTATCTAGATGTTAAAAACAAACAAAAAATTGACCTCTTTGTAACCATAAATCTCTGAGGGTAAATGCTCATTGCTGTTTTAAAACATCCCTTTCCTGGTGTATATAGTGTAGTGCTGAAGTGTTTTTTTTAAGGGAGCGGGAGGGAAAGGGAGAATCTCTTCATTATTCTGAGCATTTATTAACATTTTTTCCAACAGAAATTATTCCAACCTTCCATGAACCAGATACTACTATGATTCCTCATATTCCTGAAAGAACAAAGGCAACATTGGGTAATTGTGTATTTCATAAATAATTACTCTATTTTCCATTCTTGTTAGAGAAGATATTCTTAGAGAGAGCTTATTACATGATAGTATAAACTAATAATGAAGCTTTGCTCTGCTTCTAGATACTTGCTTGCCCTTTCGTCTTGATAAGGGTACTAATGCATGAACTCACTTACTTTTGAAGGTTCTTTTCCTCATCTTCTAGCCTTTTCAGTTAGGATGACGTAATTCCTTCAGATGTCATATGTTTTCCAGTAAAAATGGACTTTATTTAAAGAGCAGGTGGTGATTCCTGTGATTTCTGCATCTGAGGTATGGATACTGTCATATTCTGCTTCACTCCTCATGGCATATTTTTACAGAAGAAAATTGCAAGAAAATGATAACGTATCAACTATAGCATAACATATACCAAAACAGACAAGCTATGTGACCCTCCAGATGAAATACTCGTTCTTAAAGCCATCTTCTCTGCTAACTTCTAGTTGTCAATGTTGGGAAAACTTGTTTAAATATATGAAACGTTAGCTGAGAATTCTTTCTTCTTAACTTAAATGTCAGATGACATTTGGGCCAATGTGGCCCAAATAAGGGTCAATGAATCCAAGCAGCACTGGGCAGCAGGAGTATTGCTTGAGCAATCTTTGTTAATAATCAGTTCTCTGTCCCCAGTTTCAGAGACAAACACTGACCATGGTTTTCTGAGAATGAAATGGTGTCATTAATGAAGTATTAATGGCCATTTAATAATCTTCAAACCATGTTTTTTTCTTTTTGAGGAATAGGGAATGAAAAATGCTTTTCATCATGTTTCTATTTTAATATATATTCCCTGTATGTAGGTTAGTATTCATTTGATATCTCTTTATATAGTTTTATGAAGTTTGTGTGCCCTGTCATACATATCTGGGGCTACCTGATGCAATATTCTTATGCAGAAAATTGTTCTTCAGAGCAAGGGGAATGAAGAATGCACAAGCTAAGGCAGATTGTCCTGGTTTCAGCTGGGATAGAGGACTTTTCACATTGGTGTGGATTTTGAGGACTTCTCACACTGGTGTGGATCACAGACTAGCAAGTGCTAAGATAACCTTTTTCCAGTAAATGATTCCTACATGGCAAGAATGTTTGACTGAATAATATGAAGATAACAAGATTGATTAGTTCCCACATAAGAACAAAGAAGTTAACTTATAAATCAGGTCTGATACGAAGGGTCCACTGAAGAATAGATCCTGTCCTCAGATACTCATATGTGGCAGATGTGGAAGATGTAGGCTACTACTGTCTGTTTTTGTCCTGTTACTTTACTGTATGCTGTTCATGACTGTATTCTTCACTGCTTCATCCAAAGCTACAAATTTGTATATAATTTTGGGGAAGTCTGTTTGTGTCAGCGGCCATTTAATTTCTTTTCCTTTCTTTGCAGGAATTCCAACTGATTGATTTTTCAGCTTTAACCTTACATAATTTGCTTTATTACAGATCAGATCATACGTATGTTCCTTGTGTACTATGAAAGTAGTGTGGTTTTTTCAATTATTGTTCCGGGTGCTGTTTGTTTTTATTTCAGCTCCAACTGAAAAACAATTCATTCATACCAAACCAAAAACATCTGAAAAACCAAGAGTGCCACACACCAAACCTGGTAATGGAGTCATTCTTTTAATTGTGTGTATTTGTGTTTAATCATTCTTTCCCTTAGCCTCAGGTTTTGTGCTTTTTAACAGGATTATTCGTAGCTGGGTTTGTGCTGAAACAAATGCATTCCACTTAAGTTAGTCAATCCAAAATATGCCAAAACTACACTGAAAATAGTAGTACGATTTGTAGTATAGCATCAAAAATGTTTTTCCACCTTTCTGTTACATATAGCAAATGATGACTAAAATGTAAAAACGTGGGTGTTGACAAATTTCAGTGGCTAGGTAGACTGAGTTCTCTCTGATTGCTTCTTGGTAATCAGAGATGCTTCTCTGTGAGCACTCGGTTTTTTATCCATAAAATGCAACAGAACTCCTTTGCAATGTGCTTGCACAGTTAGCAACTGACGTTGTGCACTACACTGAAACAAAAGCAGTCTTAAAAATAGTTACAGGGGCTGTGTCTCTTCCTATTTTTGTTACGGAAGGAATGTATAGGAGAAGTTAATAGAAAGATAATGATATCTGTCAGCAGTTGGTTTTTAAGATACTCTGCTACTCTTTAGTCTGGGTCATTTTGAAAGTTTTAGGAATAGGGCAAATGCTACTTTGTTTCTATTACAGTTTAATATTCTAAGATTCTTCACATTTTCTTCTTAACAGCAATACATCAGACAACTCCACAACCAATTATTACAAAATCTTCTACTACCACTGAGCATTCAAGAGCAACAATGGGTAAATAAGTTTCCTTAAAGTTAAGATGCAAGTATTTTTAATTTTTCAATGGAGAAATTTCTAGAGAACGTGCTCTGGTGTGGTATTTTGCGCAACATCATTCCGCTATCCTGCATTCTGCTTACACACAGGCCTGTTTCTTAATAAAGATGAGTCTCAGTTCTGTCCTAGAAGTAAAGCAGAAATAGCCTACAGCTCATGTCTGGTCAGAAGCCTGTATTTGTCAGATCTCCAACTAAATTCAGTGGTCTAATTTTTCTTTTAGAGCAAGAATTTTAGCCACTAACTCAACTTATCCTACAGCACAGCGCTAGAACTTTTCTGTGTTTTGGATAGTCATTTTTTTTCAGGTTCCAGAAAGCCATGGAATTGTTATTGTCTTTTTTTCAGGCATTTGAGGCATGCATTTTCTGTGGGCTAAATATGCCATTGGATCATGACTCCTGAAGAATACAATAATAATCTTTTTCCTTTTCTTTCAGCTCCAAAAGAAACACTGCTCATTCCTTCCAAACCCAAAACATCTGTTGGGCCAGAAGTACCACAGACTAAACCTGGTAATTTAAAGTTCATAACTTTAAAAGTGTTATTGTGGCACTGCCTTAGTTACACTTTCTGCTGTCATTCATTACTGCAGTGATATGACATGCACGATCTGCAATTTCTGTAGACAGAAATGAGTATCACTGTTCAGCTCAGAGTATATTAATAAATTATATCAAAGAGAATACCAAAGAATTGCATCAATTTCCACAGAGAGCAGAAGTTAAGATGGTTGGGTTTTTAACATTTGTTTGTTGAATTTGTGGGTAGTAGCCATTAAAAATGTGAGGAATTCTATTAATTTTAATAAAAATTCAGTGCTGTAGCCAGCATCACTAAGTTCTTTTCTTTGGGAACTTTTGAAACTCAGGTTACAGAATCTCAGTCCAAGATAGTTAGATGCTAAGAGTATAGGTATCTTCTTCCTATCAGTTATTTTTGCAGTAACTGCAGTAGATTTAGGGATGCATAGTTACAATGAAGAATGATGATACCTCAGCTTTACCCTGGGTGTAAAATGACTAGGTAGGAAGGTTACAGGAGAAAAAAAAATTGTTAGGGGAGGAGTGACAACATGATCATAAGAAAGATCAGCTCCTAATCTTCTTTACTCTCTGATCTAACCTCCAAATTGGTAATATTTTAGTTTTAGGTAAATAGGTTAATGAATAGTTTTATCATTCTCCCCTTTTTTCCCCCTTAGACTTCTAGCCCTCTTTATATAGCCAAAAAGAATTTAAGCAGAGACCCTACTCATTCAAGAACTGTACATACATATTACTATGAAAATCAAATAGAACAGTCCAGGAAAAAGATTTATTTTCTAACGGCCTTATTTTGAAAGGCTTTCTGTTAAGTAACCAAGTTAGAATCTAAGTCTTAGTTGAATAAGAGCTATTTCCAATCATGTCATAGTTAAAAAATGCCATGTTTTGGTACCACTACAAAGTTAGTTTTAGGCAAAGAATTTTAGAAAACAGAATTTATAGGCTTATTCTTTTCTTTTTAAATTTTAAATTGTTATAATGATGTATTTGCAAAATAAACTAATGTTAGCAAAGTTGTTAAAAACAAATGGCACTATTTAGCCACTGCCCTTTATGCTAGTAAGTAGGTTACTTTCCAGCTTCCATATTTTAACCTTATTTCTGGAAGACAGAGAGGCATGTAGTGTGTGCCTCTGCCTGTCAGTCTCTCCTTTTCATCCAGTAACCAAGATATCTTTCACTAAATTCAGTCAAATTTGAGTGAGGGAAGAATGTCTGAAAGATAAATACATTACTACAAGCTTTGAGAAATATTTAGGGAAGTGCAAATTAATATAGCCAGTGTGAGAAAGACCAAAGACTGTCAGAACTCCACCTTTAGGGCATTTGTTCTGAAGTTGGTGGGGGCCTGGCAGAATAGTTGCACTGTCTGGCTGTCAGCATGAAAATACATCCAGACCCATCAGAACACGTCTGTCTCATGTCTGTTAAAATGGTCTTAGCAGATGTGTAGCTAGGTTTTTAGGAAACAAAGGACACAGATCCTTAATGAAATCCAACTTCTTTAATTTCACTTCTCACAGAACCATGTTTTATTTCTTGTAGCTCCAAGGGCAACACACCTGGGATCAATTAACCTTATAACAGTTCATGTTGTTGATGGGTCCAAAATGACTTTGGGTAATGAGAATATTATGTCAGTTTATTTTTCATAAAACTTTACTTTCTTTGCCTTTGCTATATGGCTAAACTTACACTTTAATCAACAGAAATACCTTAATATGTCTTTATGTCGTGTTCATTTGTTAGTCACATTCTAGTGCATGTACAAAATGTTGCTGGTTTTAATTTTTCAGCCATTTTTCTTTCATGCAATTCTTTCTAGAAATACTTCATGTACAAGGCTAAGTTGTCATATAAAAAGACATTACCTGATCATCTTTTCTTCTTTTGTCTGACTTACTAATGAAATATATCTTCCCAGTCTTGAAAAGTCTTTTATCTGTATAAAAGCATGATATTCAGCCAGGTTTCTAGCACTGACTCTTTTTGTTTATGGTCTACACAAAGACAGTTTGAATTTCCCTTCTACTTGTGGTGTTTTATTTTTAAAAGAAAATCATTTGCATTTGATAAGCAGTAATATCTCCACTTTCAGTTCCCAATGAAACGTACCAGATTTCACCCAAGCCCAAAACTGCTCTAGCAACTGAAATTCCACGGTTCCATACAGGTAATTTTTAGGATTTTCTTGAGTTGTTGTATTGAGAGTCTGTAGATCTTAAGTAAAGTCAGTATGGTTTAAGGTTTAATGGTCTGTTCATTATTACCTTTAAAACTATTTCAGTTATATAACATGAAAATTTATTTTTCCCCTTATCAAATGGGTTTTGTTCATTGTTCTGAAAATCAAGGTTTAATCAGTATTACCTCAAAGATGATATGAAGCTTTTAAACAGTATTAGTGCTGTGTATTGGATTCTCATATATACAGTGTTGCAAACATAAATGTAAGTGACATCCACATGTTTCCGTATAAAATACTAAATAGAAATCTGTTTAAACTTTCCCCAAATGTAAATGTCAAAAAATGAATAATATGTTCTTTCCTGCCTAAGTATTTTCTCTGACACTTCAGAGAGGCTGGATTAAGTGTCGTGGATAGAATGGTTATTAGATTCAAGTATCAAATAGCTAGCTCTATTTATTTAAAAATTTGATTTACAGAAGTTGGTAGTTTGGCATGGGATGACAGTGACTACTGCTTATGCTTTCAGCTTTCAGTGTGATTCATCCAGATTCTGTAACAACTAAAATATCAAAATTATTTGGCAAGTGAAAGGCAACAATAAGAAAAGATTGAAGGCTTCTGATTTTAACCTTGATGATGACACTATGCTTCAGCACCCTACACAGTGTCTGCATTGAATGCTTCCAGTTGTTTTCTCGGCAATATTTTAATGTTTCATGTTTTTGTCTGAATATTTGATTTGGGGGGGGTTCAGTTTGGTGTTTTATTTTGAGGTTTTGTGTTTGTTTGTTTTTTACAGAACCTAATTAAATGTCTTAAGGCCATGGATACCTTGCAGAGCTAACTCTGTATCCATATACAGTTGGGTAACTGGCTGTAAATATTTTATATCTTTTCCTAAACCTAAACATGAATGTAACTGGTCAGACTGCATGATGGAGTCATCTGACCACTAAAGAAACTAGCATTTTCAGCGTGCATTTTGGATTGGAACTCATAGAATTCTCATATGTCCGTTTTGCTGTATCGCATTGGTGCATGGACCTTTTTTCTGGCAAATTACACTGCACTATTGCTGTTCCTTTTACACGTAACATTTAAACTGAACCTTATTTCTTTTAGCACCTCATAAAACACGTCTCACTTCTGCAAGACCAAAGCCATCTGATAAATCACAGACCAGACCTGGTAATAATTGTTGATTCAATTTGGGGTGGGGAGGAGATTAATTAAATAATTAATTTCACCTATTCTCAGTGGAATTTTAAGCGTTGCTGGGAAAAAAGGGTATTTTTGTTTCAATTAATCAGTCTAGAGGTAAAGCCTTTCCAAATCAGGAAAAAAGGAACCAAAACTGTGTGTATCATCACAGCAAGTGTTACTTTTTCTTCTCTAATGTGGAACTGTTGGCATCACATAAAAGTCTGTTGGATTTTCTTCTCATGGAACTTTTTTTCTTTTTTCTTCTTTCTCTTTTTTCTTTGTAAACTCTCTCACAGCTCTTAGTAAAACCACACTAGCACCAGCTAGAACAAAAGCACCTGGACTGCCAAAGTGGATTGTGCCAACAACAGGTAGAGCTGCAGTTTTGGGAGTTTTTTAACTTATCAGTAAAAGAGAGGAACGTGACTTCCTCAAATCATCTTGAGCCCTGCAGAATATTTCATTGTGTTTGATTATAGAAGTTAATTCCTCAGAATACTGTATGTAATTGCTGCTACTGGTCATGCTATATAATTCCTGAGTGTCATTATGAAATTATATTGACAGTTGGTGTAGACTATTACGTGGCTACTGTTGATGTTTTCTAGATGATAGGTCCAAAATAGTTACTGGAAAACACTTTGCTGAAAAGGGTTACCAAGTTGTTTAAGTCCTAGTCAGAAGGCTTGGTCAGAAAGCCTTAAAGCCAGGTATCTTGCTAGCTACTAGCTATGCACGTTGTGTGTTCACATCGGACTTACTCATATTCAGACTATGCAGTATTCGGACTATGTGGTATTTAGACTTAAATACTTCAGCACCAAGAAAGTTCCAAGTTGATGGATGATAGAGGAGGGTGAGAACTGTCACTTCAATTTACACATCCATACACACACAACAGATAATGTACATCCCTAACCACAAAGATTTATTCAAAATACTGATTTGGTTGGGGGAAAAAATCATTTATCCTTTTTCAATGGCACTTGATTTTTCCATCCAGACAAAATAATGTTGTCAGTGCTAATTCATAATGAATCCATATTTTTTTATTTAATAAAGCATTAATTTATTATGTCAATACAAATACTGTTGGGTTTCTTTAATACAGCCATTGCTTAATTAAATGCAGAATTTTGTGATTCTTCATCAATGATGCAAGTTTAAAATAATAAATAATATAAATAAACAACTAATACACATATTCAAAGCAAACTTTCGGCTGTTCACCCACTACTAACAGTGCTATTGTCCCATACTATTGCTCTGTGCTAGCTAGGTTAGGATAACCTGAGTAATACATCATCTACTCTACACGTTCCTTTTTTTGTCTGTGTAATGTTTCTCTGTACTAAGATTTCCAAAGTATTTTTGGCAATTTAATACTTGTTGTTGACCTTAGTATGATTTGAGCTACTCATTCCTCTACATAATTTTGAGAAGCCCCCCGTGTTTTTAGAAATGGCAAAACCTCAGAAAAGATGGTTGTATATTTAAAATTAATTAAAAATAGCCTGTTTAGAACATGGCATGCTCTTCTGTATTACATACAGAGCAGATGCCTTCACTGGAGGTATGTGCTCTTTGAGCTTTCATAGTCCTTCTGGTAAATGAAATGAATCCATTGAATTCCAGGACATCAGAGACAGTTATGGTATAAAATGGTCAATGGCAATAGTTGTGGGTCAGAAAGTTTTGTTCTTCGCTTGTGTTGGCAGTCTGCTTATAAATCAGATTCCATATGTTTGATTTCCAAAATAGGCAGAATGTGTGCACAGGTCTCCAGGAGTAGGTGGCTTTTGAAATCACGTTATGAAATTATGCACGAATACACAATTATGTTAGACAGTATATTGACATTTTCCCTTCTCTCATATAGTAGTAGCCTTGGCAGAGGTATTTGTAGATTAAAAGAAGAAAAAAAAACAAAATGCATGCTAAGTAAATCAGCAGTATAAACGTAATAGTAGACATATAAATTGTTACATGTAGTTTATTGTGCTTAATGCTGTTTTAGGTGACTGCTAAAGTATTGTTTTAAGCAAACTTATTTTAAACGCTCCTGTTGGAGTGCCCACTGGTCGTCGTTATAGTAGTGCCAGGAAGAAAGAGAGCTTTGTTGTGGTAGATGATGTCAAAAATCATCACAAGACTGTGACCTTGCTGTGCATGCTATGTGTACTCACAGGCAAATAAGGACCTTCTTTTAGAGTTCTTCTGGAAAATGATACTTCTAGTAATATTTGCCATTGCTCAGTTACATAAGTCTTTTTTTTTCTCTACGTTAAAGAAACGTCCTGAAGATGTGTGTTACCTAGATTTTGTGTTCTGCCAAGTGAGCCCTTTATGATAAACCTGGTGTCCAAAGTACTAAGGAGGAGCTGGCATTGATTATCTACTTTCCATTTCTTTGTGCATCCAACCCTGCTGACTCATTGATATCTTTCTATGAATCTGCACCTTTCTTCTCAGAAGTGTAGAGAAATCACCAATGAATTTTGTACGTTTATGATATGCTGAGAGAGGACTGCAGCTTTTTTGAAACGTTTCAGTTTGTACTTTCCTTGATGATCAGTAAGTGAAATCCCAAGTCTTCTGTAAAGCAGGTGCATCACAGTATTGTAGGAAATGCAGTGTCTGAGCCTGCAAGGCTGTCTGTGCTCACAAAAATAATTTCGCACAACAGGAGAGTTCAGGTAATCAATTAAAGAAATCATCTATATCTCTCCCAAGCAATGTGCAATTACATACTGCAAACAGAGTTCCTAAGTCTGCAGAAGAGACTTGGAAAAGAGAACTCTGCTAACCTGGAACCCTAAATCTTAGCAGCTGAGCAAAGACAAAATAGTTTCTTTTTCAGTAGGTAATACCTTAGAGAACTTATAACGTTTTAAGATATCCAGGTGGTTTTTGGGGGTGGGGAAGTTTATTTCTTCCATTATGAAAATGATACGTTATTTTCTGTGGTTAGCTTATCAGAATCCTTAACTTCTGATCTAAGCTGATCCCAATCCTTAATTGGCTGTAAAGAACAACATGTTTTCAGGCTTACCTTTAAATATTACATCATTTTTTCTTTCTCTGAAGAAGACCACATTTACTGAAGAGCTATGATACTCTGTTGTTTGAAGACCAGTTTTAATTCCTTGCTGGGCTGGCACTGCTGTTGAATGTACTCCAGTTCTTCTTCCTGGTTGCGCTCATTAGCATCAGTGCAAAGATGTTTCACCCCGTGCAGAGTGTGCTTGGCAGCTGCAGGGCCCAGATGATAAGCAGTGGAATTTGTTTTTTCCAGCAGCAGCACATGGGATTGTGGCTGGTTTCCTGGCAGGCTCTTCAGTCTCCTGGCTAGCTGTAGTGCCAGGTGGTAAACTTGACTGTGGGAAAGAGGCAGGGATTCCCTCCTCATGAGTAACATTCCTTTTAGTTTTCTACCGTGTTCTAGCCATTTTGTCTAGAATTTCATTTTATTGAGATGGCTTTTCATATTTTTCTTAGTGTATGTAACTTATCTTACACAGTTATTTTTTTTATTTAATCCTAACCATTTAAAAAATACACCTGATCTATTAAGCTTCCAGACAACCTTCAGCAAACAAACTTTGAGCAACATTTCCATTTCCCTTGTGAAAGAGAGAGAGTGAGTTGGTTTTCATTATAATGGCCATTAACTTTGTGTTCTATTTTCTTTTTATTTTTGAAACTGTGGGTGTATAGCCAAGTTCTAGAGGAACTCAAGTATTAAGGTATTTCAGTTTGTTTTATCAAGGGCACTTTTTCCAGTTCTTCCCTTAAAATGATCCGGTCTTCTAATGGTATTCCTGCTATTAAAGGTGCAGTGGTTAGTTTTAGGGTGTTCCAGACCCCATGAATATTTCCAGGAGAAGAGATAGAAGTAAAAGAAGACACAAACACACATGCAAGCAATACATTTATTCTCAGTTCTTTTAAAAGTTTGGATGAATGTGGTAAGTCGAAATGCTCGTGATAAGCAAGTTACGTTAGGTAGCATAAGGCAAATGCCAAGATAAATACAGCAAGCTGTTTGATAGTGCAGGTACCTTGAGTGAAAACACAAACAAACTTTTATGTAACTTTAAAGTGCATTGAACACTCAAAAAGGAGATTGTGTCAACAGGGAAGTGTTGTGGTTTGATCAGCTTTTTCCCTGAAACTTTGACTTTTTTTTTTTTTTACTACTTTATGAATGGCAGAACAGCCGTGCAGATTTCTGAAAAAAACAAAAATTAATTCTTCCATCTAGAATGTATACAATATTTTATGTATTCCTAGCTGATATAGCTCAGAAAATATTGTTATTGTAAAGTAGATTGTAAGGAGCAAGATAGAGGTAGGCTTTTCTGCAGACACTGTAAGATGCAAAACTAAATTAGACTTGTAATGGATACTTGGGTGATTTAGTGTGATTTAGTCAATGTGCTACTACATTTTGTTGATATGTTTATTGTGAGATGAAGCTAAGAAACTAAATATACTCTGCCTATGACCTGTGGTGTACAAGATTATTTTTCTTATTAAAGCTGGTGCTGGTCTTCTCATGCTGCTTCTTCCTTGAACACCATTCACATGAAACATTGATTAGCACTCTGATGCTTTGTATACCTGAAGATGTAATTAACCACTTTAGTTATCTGAAGACAAATTGCAGTTATAGAAGACCACATGATGTGTTTAGAAATTTTAGTCACAGGTGACCTGCAGCCTGTTCCCAACTTACTATGAGTCTCATTACTTTAATCTTAGGTAAATCATTTAATGCATCCATAGTATGGACTGTGGATTCCTAAGGTATGCCTAGCAAGAATGGACAAACAGTAAAAGAATTGAAAAATTATCTGCTTCATGCTGTTAAAATACTAGTTTAATCTCAAAACAAACTGAGCACAGATTATAAACCTATGAAATCTTTGGTTGAAATGTTTAGATCATGTTGGAATAGGGTTGGAATTTGATAATTTCATTTTGAGATTTTTTTTTTTTAATACATTAACTGTCAGGTGTTTTTTCTTACATCATGAGAAAGAGTGATTTCCCGCCCCCCCCCAAACATGATGAAATTGCAATGCATCTTCTCACTCTACCATATATAGAATTTTTATAAAATAAATATACTTATTTTGTATAGGAAAAGCATATTAATTTAATAGTCTGGCTCTCCTATAACTATCAGCATGTGAAACAGTTGTTCTGTACCAGGAGTAGGTGTGTTGTATTTTAATGCCATTTACTTCAGTTTTTTTTTAAATGTGTTTATATAACTTTTAAGTAGGACTTTCTTTTATATACAAACTGAATTTTATGTACACTTTGCCTCCAGTACTCCAAATACAGTATATGTTTGGTTCAGAATTGCTCTAGGCATTCAATATGGAGTATAACCGAAGATCTTATTTTGGGGAGAAGGAGAACTTTGCCCTTTGCAAGAATCAATGGACATTTTATTCTGTATACTGAAAAACTAAAACGTGCTCTGTACTCATCTTTTCACATATAATCTTGGTTTAACTCATCTGTTATCTCTTAATCTTATTAATTATCTCTTTCCAAATATACTTGGAAAATATATATTCTTTCATGGAATGTTTAAAATTAAATTGCAGGCTCTTCAGACCCAGATCACATTCTACTTACTTGAATAGGAAGATAACGGGTATCACTAAGTTATCAGTAGAAACATAGGTGGGCCATATATGCCCGTTTTGCACTTAATGTTAGCTAGAGTTTGAACATATGCAATATACAAGTATTCCGTGACTTGGTACTGCACTGTTGATACTTATTTCATTTCCTTTGTTTCACAGATGATATATATACACCTGAGGATATTGCCAGACAAATTGGCATGGATGTGGAAAAACCTTTGGAATATACCTGGGAAAAGCCAATTTCTGGTAAGGTTAATAAAAGGACAATATAGCAAATTTTAACAGTTATGAAAAATAAAAACACCACCTTTCCTACACAAAAAGCACCTCCACTAAGAAAAGAAAGTAATTCTTAGTCATCCTCATCAATGCACCTTCTCTTGGCCTCAGGATGCTACTAAAAGAGATAAAAATAAGAATATTTCATGGTCACTACTTAGTCGCTAACATATGCCGTATATTAAAAATTACTACCACCAGTGTTGTATCCTTATGATCAAACAGCCACAATACTGTAAGCACTGATTTTTTTCATACTAATAGTTTCTACATAGCAAAGGAGAATAAGGTGAATGCATAACCAAATTGTCCTCCCATTTATGAGAAAGTTTTGTTGAATATTAGGACTGTTGGGAAAATTACAATGTTAGGCTTGAAGCAAAATAACAACGTGGAGTAAATAAGGTTACAGGGTTTTTTTACATGTGCTATACCAAACTTGTCAGTTTTACTTTTCTTGCAAGTCTTGAAATCATATTTTCAAAACAGTCAAAATATTTTTACTGAAAAAACGCTTCCCCAAACAAGCCTTCAAAAATAGACCTTTTGTATTTCACTTTTTCCAGCAGCTTAGAAATTTTCTGTTTCAACTGAAAAGTTGTGGTATAGAGTGTTTGTATGCCACATGTATACACACAAACATACATACAAACATGTAAACACCCTTACATGTAGAGAATTTCCTTGTTTCATAAGCATAACCAAGAATGGAGCATAAAAACTAACTGAAAATAAAATCTTTTTGGTTTTACCCTTGGATTTACTGTTCAGCTCCAGCTGCTTTTTTTAGTCAGGTTTTCCTTTGAAAACATGATATTAGGTTTAAAAACACAGATACAAAGACATGCCTCTAATTAATTTGTAAACTGCTGTTTGCTCCTAATCCCTGCTGAATTTCCTTTACACCTAATTTACCTGAACAAAGACAAGAGCCTGTCTTGACAGCTGAGTTATGATGTTTTATCTTTCTAAAGTTTATTCAATCTGAAGATTGTACTTTGCAAAGATTAAGTCCAGTGTGATATACTATTAAGTAGTAGCTGGATGCAGACTGTAAACTGAAAACAAGGGTGGCGCTCTGCGTTTTTTGTTACTGAATGTCAGGCAGTTGTGTGTACTTAAGTAAATCCAGCTTGTTATTTGCAGAGACTGGAAGGTTTTTTTATGCACATAGATTTGAAGGAACATCTGCGTCTGCTTTTACTCATCTACGACATTAGATGTTTAAAGTTAAGCTTTTAGAGCTTTGAAGTAAGCCAATACCTTGAACTGCAGTCATAAAAGACAGTTGGGTATGGTTGTGAAATTAGCCACTACTGTTTCATAACTTTCTTGTATTCTTCTGTGGTCTCAGCTCTCTTCATGAGGCCTTAATATGTATATCAAAATTCAGAATTATAGAATCATAGAATGGTTTGGTTTGGAAGGAACCTTTAAAGATCAAATAGTTCTGCCCCCCTGCCATGGGCAGGGACATCTTTCACTAGATCAGGTTGCTCAAAGCCCCATCCAACCTGACCTTGAGCACTTCAGGGATGGGGCATCCACAACTTCTCTGGGCAACCTGTTCCAGTGTCTCACCAGCCTAGTACTAAAGAATTTCTTCCTTATATTTAATCTAAATCTACCCTCTTTTAGTTTAAAACTATTACCCCTTGTCCTATCACGACAGGCCCTGGTAAAAAGTCTCTCTCTGTTTCTCTTATAAGCCCCCTTAAAGAACTGAATGTTGCAAATAAGGTCTACCCAGAGCCTTCTCTTCTCCAAGCTAAACAACCCCAACTCTCTCAGACTTTCTTCATAGGAGAGATGTTCCAGCCCTCTGATCATTTTTGTGGCCCTCCTCTGGGCCCGCTCTAACAGGTCCATGTCTGTCTTGTACTGGAGACCCCAGAACTGGATGCAGTACTCCAGGTGAGGTCTCACAAGAGCAGAGTAGGGGGGAGAATCGCCTCCCTCAACCTGCTGGCCATGCTTCTTTTGATGCAATCCAGGATACAATTGGCTTTCTGGGCTGCAAGCACACATTGCTGGCTTATATCTAATTTTTCTTCTACCAGTATCCCCAGGTCGTTCTCTGTAGGGTTGTTCCGAATCTATCTGTCACCTAGCCTGTACTGAGACTGGTGATTGCCCTGACCCAGGTGCAGGACCTTGCACTTGGCCTTGTTGAATTTCATGAAGTTTGCACTGGCCCACTTCTCCAGCCTGTCAGGGTCTCTCTTGATGGCATCCCTTCCCTCAAGCGTGTCAACTGCACCACTCAGCTTGGTGTCACCTGCAGACTTGCTGAGGGTGCACTCAATCCCACTGTCTATGTCATCAGTAAAGATATTGGACACTACTGGTCCCAATACAGGCCCCTGAGGAACACCACTTGTTACTGATCTACATTTGGACATAGAGCCATTGACAGCAAGTTTTTATATGGGGCTGTCTAGCCAGTTCCTCTTTCATTGAATAGTCCATCCATCAGATGCATATCTCTCCAATTTAGTGACAAGGATGTTGTATGGGGCTGTGTCAGAGGCCTTGCAGAAGTCAAGATAGGTGACATCAGTTACTCTTCCCTTATCCACCAAGACAGTCACTCCATCATAGAAGACCACCAGAATAGTCAGGCACGATTTGCCCTTATGAAGCCATGTTGGCTGTCTCTAATCACCTCCCTGTCATCCATATGCCTTGACATAGCTTCCAGGAGGATCTGTTCCATGATCTTACCAGGCAAAGAGGTGAGGCTGATTAATCAGATATTGCTATAAGTTACCTGGTATTTGACTTTGCTTTTAAATACATGTACTTTTTCTGAAAACTTAGTGTGTGTTAACTGAAAAATTTACATTTACGCTACTTACGAGAAATGAAAAAGATAGGTTACAGCACACAAGAATTAGGCTTCATGTGTTAAGAGTGTGTCCTAAGAGGCTGCACGCCCTCCTTTTTCACGAAGAGTGACAGAGTCAAGGAAATACATTCCCGGTCCACAAAGAACCCCTGAGATTCAATAAATCCTAATAGTTCACCATGCCACTGTCCTCACAAGAATCCATGCTGTCACAAAATCCCTAAATTCTATTGGGTGTCCTAGTTTACAAACTCAGTCTCCAAACATTGTTGATTAGATTTGGTAGCATCATAAACCATCACCCAAATCATTGTGGAAGTAGTAGAAGGGAAGAGTAGGGATTCTTGTTTTTGCAGAGTGCAGTATAGTAGATTCAACTGTGACACAGTCCACTGAACGTGATGTTTTGGCTTGCATGTAACTGTTGCGGTTGTGTTCTTCAGAAGATTATAGAAACCACTGACAAGTCAATACGTGCACATTTTTACCCCATAAATATCTCAGATGATCCCATTCCCTAAATATGGGCGGGGGAAAAATTAATCATGGATACTACCACGTAGTAGTACCTAGGGTATGATGACTTATATACACAAAAATTCATTATCCTTTTTGAGGTCTTTAGGCATATTTTTGTCATCTCCATCTGGGGATTAAGAATGAATATGAAACCCGCAAATGCTATTTTCAAAAACATTACATCTTCCTGCATTAGATAGCATTATTTCCTGTCTTGATCTGAGTGATTTTAAAAAATTGTGCTTTATAAGTGACTGCAAAAGTCCAAAAGGAAAAGGGAACAGAGAAAGATGGAGATGTTCCTGTTTGCATATTGTAAGTATTTCTAAAAAGGCTCTCCCAAATGAGTCTTTGGATCTGCTCCCTTCTCGCCCACAGTCACTTTATTTATAGGGTAAACTAAGGTCTGATATGTAGGGCCTGAGGTACTCTGTGTAGCCAGTAACTCAGTATCAGGCAACTTGCATGTTTGTTGACATTGGCAGCATTATAAGAATTATATTACTCTTGAGGATTTTCCCCTGTTAGGTACAAAAAGTCTTTTGTTACATAAATGTGTTGCACATCTCTCCTGTTTTTTTCTTAAGGAAAGAAGTGCAAAGATGAATAGTGGAAGAAAAATCTTTTCCTTTGCCTTCCCTTTGCCTTCCCTTTGCAGAATAAAATCCTTTATAATTGCCTGGATAATACAGTAAAATATTTTGTAAGTATGAATTAAGAGGCTTAGGTTCTCCTTTCAGACCTCACTGTCAAAGGACCTTACTGGATAAATGTAATAGATATTGGCTGGAACTGCACATTGAAACAACCTAATTGGGTGCTTCAGGAGTTTTTTTCATTTTTCACTTTTGAACGTCATAGGATAAAGTGTCCCTAGTGATGATTTCCCTTTTGCTACATCTTTTGCTTCAAGCTGAGGGTGGGCAGTTTTATCGGTTAGAAAGTACAAAAGATCAGAAATTTTGTGAGTAGGGTACTGAAGGTGTTTCTAAGTACACTGAGGTGGTGTTTACTGGGGGAAGAAGTATCCTGTTGGCTGCCAAAAAATTACCGTTGACAGAAATGAATTAACTACACAGAAAAAGAATCACTGAAACACTTGTACAAAGTCCCAAAGGAGCTACATTTTTTCAGTGTAAGCTTCGTTTAAAACTCCATGGGACACACTTCCCAAAGAATTTAAGGCTGAAAATACAGCTCATTTCAGGTCCTAACATCACCTCTCCGCTTTTGATACTAAATCAGACATGAAACATTGTTTGAGAAGTCAGAATATAACTTGTAATGGGTTTCTGATTTTATGGAATTTGAGGTTAAATAATTAACAACACTGTCTTGTAATGTCGTTCAGTAACTACATCACCTGGCCCTCGGCATCCTCCTATACCTCCTGTCAAGCCTACACAAATGCGAAGAAAACCTCTGCCTCCAAACACCGTGACTGGTAAACCGGGGAGTCCAGGTATCTCAGCCTTCTCAGCATAAATACTTTATTGAATACTGAACTGATTAGCAGGGTATAGGAGAATTTTATGGTATAGATTCTTTTTCTTATCTGTGATATCTATAGAAAGAAGTCTTCCGGAACATACAGGCCTTGTGTCTTCTGTCTTCATACATAAACTCTGTTTTCCTTTTGTTTTCCTAACCTAGTTATGTCAAAATCATCCCTAGTAAGGGAGCTGAAAGCAAAATAGAATAATGCAAGTCATCCTTTAAGATCAACCTTAAGAACATTTCATGTCTACTGTAATTAGCATTTGCAGTTACTTAATGTGCACGTCAGATGGGAGATACTGAACATTATCTTTCAATGCATACTCCCAACTGGTTATTTGTAAAGACATTCTGTCCCATATATATGGCACATCCATTAACCACTGCAAATAATGAGCTAATAGGCACCCAGAAAACTAACTGCACTGGGAGGTAGAGTAAGCTGAGGTATTTAATGTGCAAAGAGTTTAGCTTCATTCCTGTGCTACAGTATTCCTGCCTCTCAGTATAACAGCACACAGAAACTTTCACGTTTCCTATTTTATTTTCATTTCATCCTGAAGCTGATATTCAGTATCCTTAGGTATGTTTTGTCTGTGGATTCTATATAGGAATCCTAAGGCTAACGTTATTCCAGGTAGTCAGAAACTATCATCTCATGATGCCTAGCATCATGAGAAATGCTTCCCTCTTCGTATTAATCTCTGTAGTTCACTGGAAATATAAAGGTCTTGGCTCTGCTGCATTTCCTGTTGGCGTTGTTTGGTTTGTTTCATTTGGGGCTTTGTGTGCTATTAAGGCACTAAAGACCTAAATAATTTTTTTGTATTTTGTGCAGCAGATTAGAAGCAAGAATGTCCAAGCTGGATGAATCAAGCTGTATATTTACTCAACAGCAGAGCCAAGATCGAAATGTTGTGTCTGTACTTGCTGTTGATCAGTGGTGTTTCCTTAGTAATAGCTACAACAGAACATAAGACATTGTCAGTCTTAAGTTGTAGCATAAAGAAAATGTTGACCTGATACATTTTCTTTTGCTTGTAATGGGGTCTATGTTAATTTTCTCCATTAAGTGTCTAATTAATTTACCAGTGTTTTGAAATTTCACCCTTTTTCCATACACTAAAGGCCAGGTTATGTGGTAGTCAGCAGTTACCATACCTTCCTAGGCATTCAAGACGGAATAAATTGGTTAAATGATCTGGTTCTTCCTTGTGGGGCTAGTAGCAGATTTTCCTTTTTCTGTGTTTCCTAGTGTTTTATCCAGCTTAGTTTTAAGCATCGTAATTGAGTTTTTTCTTCCCTGGAGAGACTGTTCCACAGTACTAACAGGAAAAATTTGCCTCAATGTTCTTGGATTTTCCCTTTCATAATTCTACCCTGTTTCTCTTTCTCATTAACATCATGATTAATTCCTTACTTGCATCTTTCTTACTCATCCAGTGGATGAGTATTACGGGAAGGCTTCTATGCAGACATTGAAAGTCTCCTGAATGGAAAAAAAGGAAACAAGAGAGTTCCAGAACCTTTGTGAAACTGGACTCCAGTGAGAATCTTAACAAATGTCCACTTTATTAAGGCAATTAATGGAAGGTAGGGATTTTTGTTGTTTTAAACTTTGTCCACCAGAGTTCTGCCTTCAGTCACCATGTTCTTCTGTATTATAGATGCAGAGGAGGTAACTACATTATGTAGTTCCTGACTTTTTTGGGGGTTCAGATTTCACAGTCATGCAGTGGTTATCTGGGAGTATCTGCATGTTCTGTGAATGTAATTCTTGTCTTTTATAGCTGTTTTGAAAACAATCAAGACATCCTTTACCATGGATTGTTTGCCTCTTAGAAACCTGTTTTCTTTATTAGGTGATAACACCTGAGGAGTAAAAGCAGTGTCACATAATCTAAAATACTTTTTTAAATGGCTGTTTAATTATGGGAGATAATATTGTCTCCATCAATCAGTTTCTGTCCAAACTTCCGGTGCCTACTACAGAATAGATCAGTTCAAAAAGAAAGCTTTTTCCCTTGGGTCATGTAGCGTTATAAATGTTGAAAACGTTGGACTTGGTTGCGTTTTTCTTACCTTCATTTGACGTGCATCTTAATTTCATTTAGTGAAAGATCCAGTGGTGTTCCGTGGTTAAACTCTTAATGCAGACCATAGTTAAAGACTCAGTGTTAATCGTTATACATGTTCCAGCTCCAGCCTTGCTAATATATACGCTGTATTGAGAGTAGAAATGAAAGGACCTTACCCATATTTGAGGGAAGAATTCAAGCCTCAGTTGCTGACTTCAGCTATTCTTTCTTACAACTCATGAAGAAATGAGCTCTTTTATTTGAGAAACAGAAGTGTCAATGCTGGTCATTTTGCATCCTTTTACCAGTCTGCGTAGGATGGTTCTGTGCATTAAACAAGGTCATATTAGCTGAGTAAGTCCTCCAAGACAATCTCCAAGTACCAAAGAATTTTCTTACTGGGTTTCAGGAGTAGGTTGTATTGGCAATAAGGACAACTCAGAACTTTCCTAAATCCAACTGGAAGCTGTTGTATAAGTTTTGAGGGAATATCATCGTGTAAATGAAAGTACTTGTTCCATGAAGCAGTTGTCACAAATCTGAGTTCTGTTAGAAAATCAGAAAGCTGTTTCAGTCTTTTAAATAGTGAATGCCTTATTCCTCCTTCTGTCACTATAGCTAAACCCGCTGGACCAACAACACCTGTGAGGACAGGAACATCATATAAGACACCAACAGCTTTTGCAACCCCAGAGTATTATGGTAAGTGTATTACAGACAGTTCTGGTTTCTTTTTTTTTTTTCCTTTTTTTTTTTCTTCCATGAACATAAGGGTCGTCTTTTTTTCTTTTGCTTCCCTTCCCTAAACTATATTGATGCATTGTATATTTAATTTAAGAAGTATTCTGTCTGGGGTGAATCTGATTTTCTTTATGCCACTTTGTGACTTTTCTAACTTGACTGAGTTCATCTGGCTGTCTTCTGATACACACCTTGGTAAATGAGAACATGATAGCCCTTCCATCTTCCTAGAAATCAATACATAATTAGTAGGCTTTCAATACTATTCAGTGGCTACTTGAAATCTCTGAAGGGAGTAGGTAAGGCACTTCTTTTCCTGAACGTTTCCTTTTGGACAGGACATAAATTCAAATTATTATTTGACAGTGACTGATAGTGCTCAACATGGTTGTGATATCGTCCTAGCTATCTGATCAAACTGCTGCCATTTAAATAGAAAAAAAAATGTAATAAGGTAAACATAGCGGTTAGTTGGTAACTTGCCCTTCATAAAATTGGGAGTTAACTACAAGTTCAGACCTAAATCTCCTCAAAGTGGCATACAGAAATGGGTTTGGGGGAGCATGCGCTTAGAATTTTTGAGCCAAAATATGCAGCTCTAGGTATATTGTCGTAAGGGATGCTGTTTCTAATTTTCCTGGATTTATAGTAATACTGAAATTCTTGTCTCCTTATAATGATCATGAATTCACTGTGACCCTTAGTGCTCAGTAAAGCAAGCTGGATGCTAGACTTATTAGAAAATGCTTGTTGTGAATATATTGTGTTTTGTCCATTGAGGTCCATTGTAGTATTTGCAGCTAAGAGAAGATTCTGTCCAGTATAGTGGCTATTTAACACAACACTGGTGTCATGAATCCTGACTGCTTTATCATGTTTCTGTTCACCAGTGTATTTGCCTTCAGTTTCCTTCAAATTTTGTGGAAGTCGTACACTCTGGAGACAGAATTTGTGATTTCCTTGTCACTGGTTTTAGAGAAGTTAATGTGCCAACATAATAGTGCTATATATTCTATGAACTTGAAACAAGCTCCAAGCTAAACAGCCGCTACTATGCAAAAAGGTCCTTTTTAAAAGGTCTAAAGAGTATTTTGCATATATTGCATGAACTGAATCTAACAGCAGTCATGAAGTCTGTCATTTTGATTATGGCTATCTTCATACTTGCTGGTAGCTACAGGGTTTACTTAGCATCCCAGCCAAAATGGAGTCCTTAAGAGGAAAAGACAGATCTGGCAGCAAAGGTCTACCATGGAAGAGCTTTACCATGATTTAAAATGCCAGATGAACTGTGAAATGCTGCAGTTCTAACACTGAAACTTCGTATTTATTGCAAATTAAATTGTAACTGTGTTTCCCACAGTTGATGCAACTGTCTTCAGCTCAAGTCCTACATCAGAAACAGATTCTTCAGGCAAACCAAGGTACCAAGGTAGGATTTTAACAGCTATGGTATTTTTATTTGGGGGAGTATATGAAGACTGACCTATCTTGCATCAAAATTGTCTCGTTCAGTTATTCAAAGGCCAAAACTTTATTTGATTCTGCTTCACTTTAGTGTCAGATGAAAGGGCTGTAGTGCAGACCATCAGCATATTCTTGACTAAATTTTACTTCTGCTTTCTTCCCTGCTACCACCTCCCAGTTTACAGTCTTGCCCACAAACATGTTGTGGCTCTTCCTGCATGCCAGCAGTAGTACAACTGCACACTGTTCACCTTCCACCAAACCAAATGAAAATCTTCCTGTGGGCTTGCAAACATACCTGGAGGGGTATTTCCCCAATAGCAGTGCACCTTACCATAAGGGGTATATATACCCGTCATATATGCCTCACCTCTCATTCCAGGCTGTGCACATTCAGATAGTCTAGCAATATGGTAATATATACTAGACTAGATGATAAAGTAGTCAAGTTATTGCTGTTGCAGTAATCTAGAGAGTTTAGCAAGGTGAGATGACAGGAAGAAGTGCTTTTGTACCAAAAGATTTTTCAGGTTTTTTTCTTGGTCTGGTAAGAGACACTGCATTTCTGAGGACGCTGTCTTTCTTGCAAGAGCTTATTGTTTACATCCAATAGAAATTTTAATTTTAGAACTAACGTGTTTGTCTTCAGTAATCTTCCTAATTTTGATGCAGAGTACAAGATGTTTGCCTCAGAAGGTTTGTTTCAAGGTTTGGTCCTGTACCACTGAAAATGGTTAAGATTTTGACAGTCACTTTAGCAACTGCAAGTTTAATGATGGAATGACTCTGGACTGAACTTGGTACTATTTCTGGTGAAACAAAGTGGTGATGGGCATTACATCTTTGTATTAGCATAGCACTCAAAAGCTGCAAATGGAATTGTAGTGTCATTTTACTATAGAAGGACCAAAGTTAAATGTCCTGTTTTATGACAGAAGTTAATTCTTTCAAACAGTGCGTATCACCCACTAATACCTTCAGAGTGATATTTCAGTGGTCCCAATGGGAAAGGTGTGAAGGCAGTGCAGATCCCAGCTCTAACAACAATAAAAACCCAACAAGCAGCTTAATATTGAATATATGGTTTTTATTCTTGAACATTCATGTTTTGACTTTGACTTGTTTTAGTTGGTGCCCTGAGATGGAAGTTGTGCACTAGATGAAATGGCATTGATATTTTGTAAAAACACTCTGTATTGAATAACAGCTCTTTCCTATTCCTCTTAGCCCCCCATGTCAAGTACATGAAGAAGGATGATGATGTGCCTTGCTCTATCACAAGCTCTCTTGAACATTTTCCTCAAGAAGAAGCTGTCAGCAAGGAAGAACCCACTCATCCTCCACAAAATCCTCCAACCAACCTCACAGTGGTGACTGTCGAGGGCTGTCCAACTTTCGTCATATTAGACTGGGAAAAACCAGACAATGACACCGTTACTGGTTGGTTTGATTTTTTTCCTCCATTGTATCAGAATACAGTATTTCCAGCTTATTTTTACTTACACAGTGGTTTTATGCCGTGTAAAAAAGGCTTTAATCCCAAGGGAGTCTTACAACCCAGTGCTTTTATTTTGTGCTACTGTCAACTCCAGTGTGGATAAGAAAATGCTACTAGATTAGAACGAGATTTTCACAACTATATCATTGGTGTCAGTGATGACACAAAAGATACTTAAGTAGTATGACTCTGTATCTTCTCTTAATTTTTGGCTTCTGTGTGTGCAGGATCTGGTAAGATCTAGTCAAGAAGTTCCAGCAATGCGACAGTAGTCTTTATTATGTAGATGCATACACATAATGCAGACATCTTTCTTGACTTGAGGATGTTCTGATCAATGGGCAGGACACAATGAAACCTTATATCTATCTAGTACGTCAGTAGAATTCTGCCAACATAATGCTTGGTGTACCCGCCATAGGGTCACCAAGTTCTCTATGTTAAAAGAATCTGTTTTTTTCAATTCCAAAGGAAGGTTTTTGTATTGAGAACAAATCCTTGTGAGTCATGCAGGAATCAGTACATAGCCAGGTAAGCATGCAAGACGACCATTCATAATTTTTCTGTCGTCTTCTGTATATCATCACAAGCTTACCAAAATTGAACATTTAAATTAATTAACAACTGAAAATTATGGTTCTTCTGTACTGTCAGGAAAATGGCTTTCGTTTTTACCATGGACATAAAACTTTGATTTGCAGAATCACTGGCTCATCACAGCCATGACCAAATGGATTTGGCTGTGTTGCATTACAGGTGCGTAGAACAGATAAGACTAGGAACTGTGAGGACTAAGTCTTGATCATTAGCCGTTCACTTTAGCATGTAAGTGGGATGTTTTCAGGTGTTGTTGTATATGCATGTCATGAGAGATTTCAGTGCAGGGGTGTAATTAGGTGACTGTCACAAGCAAGGCCACTTTCTTCCCCAGATTAGTCCTTCCTTGATTTTCTAGAAATAATTACTAGGTTTAGCTTCTATTGTTTCTTTTTCTCCCTGCCATTTTGAAAAATAATAAATGCAAATCCAAAGGGACGCTCAAAATAAAAATTAGCCTGCACTTCTTTTTTCTGGGAAACAGGAAGAAAGTTAGCCCCTTTGCTGGATTAAAAAGGGAATAAAAAGAGACTGTAGGCTAATGAAAAGTACCAGCAAGAGAGAAGAATGGTTACCTGGCTTGCCTTCCACGATGTTCTTCATCCTGCAAGAAAAGGAAGCGTGAGCTTATTGCTAACCTTAGAATTAGGCTGAGGATAGGCTCTCAGTGAACAGTCCCCGTTCCAGGCAGTTCTGCAATGCTCCTTTTTGTTCAGGGAAAAGCCTCTTTGGTGCTGTTGTCATTTGGAGGCCTCCTCCACAGACCAGTCCTTAGCTTGATTAGATCAGGTAATGTCATTTAGTCTGCTCGTTTTCTTAGAAGTAGACGTGCTGTTTTTCTTGAGTATGTTAATGAACCCACTGCAGCACAAGCATTTGTATTGCAAAAATAGAAAAAGGTTTCCCCTATTGCTGGTAAAACTGTCAGCATGCATCGTCTAATGATGAGAGCAAGGCCTAATTGCCTTCTGATACTATTTCCTTTCTTTTTCAATGCATGTTGTGAAATACAGAGCAAGCAATACTCACTGTTTCTTCTGAGACTTCAGGTGGAAACCCTTTCTCTGTTCAGTTGTAATCAGCATTTGTAAAAGTTAACTTCCCATGAGGTTTCTTCTCTTCTGTAAGACTATTCTGTGATAACTGAGACACCTGGCATACCCTTCCCCATTCCAGAAAAGATTAACACCTTCTGCAGGATATTTGACTAATACTCATTTTGCTCCACTGAGAGAAACTTTAGTTTTCAATCTAGCTATCTTCCTATCTAGATGTAACGGCTTTCCCATAAATGCCATCTTCATTCTTTTTAACTTCAATACGCAATAGAAAATGTTTGAAATCTGTGGCTTACAAATACTCTCATTGAGCTTGTCTCCTTCGTCTTAACTTCAAAAAAGTACTCAGTTAATGACTCATCCAAGGACACTTTCTGAATTCAAGAGAAGGCATTGAATCCCATTTTCTGAAAACAGTGATTACTTCATATTGGCACCGGTATGAACATTACTTGTTTAGACAGACTTAAATCAAGTTTTCTGTCATCTCCTTTTATTTTTGTAGTTGATACGTGTTTTTTCAATCATCTGATTTAAGCATCGCATCTTTTTTTTAATGCACTGTTTCAGATAGAACTGCAGAAACAAAAAATGTAATTTGTTGAGCCGTTTCTTTGAAACGGTTACTTTGCTTGACTTTTAGCTATGCACAAGGGGTTTCATCGTATTAGGTATTCCTAAAAACAAAATTTTACTTCAGTAATGGAAAGGTCTGACAAATAATAACCAAAACAGTGATCAAGCTTACCTCCTTGTTTTCATGAAGGCTGCAAATGTCAGGAGTCAAGACCATTTCGCTACTCCTGTTGTGTTGCCACAGAAATGTAGGGCAGTTTGTTGTCTCGTTCACTGAGACTCATGCACTGAGTAACAAGCACGTACTGAATGCGCTCAGTAGTTCTTTGTGCGTGTGTATGTGCACATGTTTGCATGCCCATTCACATGTGCTGTGTTTTCTTTTCCAGCTTGAATGAATTTAAAAGTTTAAATCACATATTGACTTGGGGCTGGCAGAAGGCAGAAAGATTGAAGTCCTGTAAAGTTACCTACTCATTCTCTATCTGGATGTACCTGAGGCAGTGGATATCCACCTTCTCTCCCATGCTTCCTAATAAACATAATTTCTCTAATGAGGCTCAGTTAGGGCAAATAAGGGCTTTTGCATGTTTTTTTTCTCCATGGTTCACTCAGCCCTTGGTGGCTATATAGGAAAAGGTCTTTGTTTCCAAAAAGGAAATGCGTAGAGAGAAAACACAGGTATGTTTTATTTGTATAAAACATACTACATACTAGCTATCAATGCTCATTGCATTGGGGTCCCACGTGAACAAATGATCTAAAGTAAAAGCCCTCTGCTTACTTTTTTTTTTTTCCTTATTTTTTCCCCCCTCTCATCTGAGATGCCCGTTCCTGCAGGTCCATGAGTTTGTTTTTAAGAGGCAGTGGTTGGTCTGTTGCTGTTATGGGTGGTGACTGGTTTAGAAGCTTGGAATTTTAGAACATAATGTTTTAGGGCTGCTCTGCATTTCCACTTAATTGCATTGTCTTACGTAATTTACCCCAGCGGTTTTGATGGCTGCTTCTTGCATAGAAGACTGCAAAGGAAGCCATAGTTGCACAATTGAGGTCAAAATCGGCTCAATTTGTGTGCGTATGCTCATCTACATACACATCTCCTACATTTACTGGGAGTGAGGATCTGAGAGTCCAGCAACAATTCAAAGAGGTTTTTTGCAGGTGTTTTGTTTTTCTGTGTTGACAACAAGTGGGTGTCCTTGTACTGAGAACTAAAAAATTTAGAGAAGAAAAAAAAAAAAAAAGCCCTACAGCTTGCTAGCATTTAGTTAAGAACTTCAAAGTGGATAGTATCATTAGAAAAAAACAGGAAAGTAGTTTTCTAGAGGTTTTGTAGCTGTTGATAGGTGGTCTCTGTCTTTGTCCTCACAGATAAATACCTGCTTTATTAATTGTGCTGTAGATCTAAATGCTCATTGCAAATGTTCTTTGAAAACATTCTTCTTTTGCTAGCTTACAATTAGCAAAGCTGCACTTGATATTATAGCAGGTTTTAGGAAGGGAAAAGGAAGGGGCTGGTGAGGTTGTGAATTTCTTTGCGAAGAGAGGAAAATCAGCAATATACTCAGTGTGTTTATTAGAAGAGGTTGTTATGAATCGGGACAGAGGTTGCCTGCTAGAGAGACACTATATCTTGCACAGGGCTGTTACTGAAGGGGTATCTTCTTCCCAAACATCTGTTGTTAATTCCCTGTTCAGATCATGGCTTATGCTTGATGATACATCCCAGTGAGATGAAAAGAAAGTAGTGAGACCCTATAAATCATACAAATATAGAAATAAATTTCTGCAGAATTATTTCATTGTAAACTGGCAGATTCCCTAAGTGCACAATCCAAGTTAGTTGGGCAGTTTCCTTTGGAAATCTTAAAAATATAGGTTTTATTTTAGGTTAATCAAGGTGTAAGCATTTAGAAACTGTACTTTCATCTTTGATACTTTTTCATTCAAACTGCAGAATGCTTGTACTTATTTGTGTTTGGAATTTTGTCACTAATGTACCTTGGGCAGAGGTGAGATGTTGAGTATCCTCTATCCCATAATTGAATTGTGAGGAAGGTGAGGGGCTAGGCACTCAGCAATCTGGAATTGGATCTCTCTTTCCTAACCATTTTAGCATACTAATGTCCAGACTGGTTCATACAAGATGTCCATACAGCCTGTTTAGACAGTAGGAGTGGAAATCAGATGAGAAAAGAGAGAGGAGCGAAGAAGCTCAAGTCAGAGCTGTTATTTAAGCAAATTTCTCTTTACTGTAATTTTCCAGAGTATGAGGTTGTGTCAACTGAAAATGGAGCAAGTGATGGTGAAAAGGAGAAATCAATTATCACTACAAATCAAACCCATTCTACTGTGGAAAACCTAAAACCTGACACAAGGTAATTAAATAAAATAATTTTCTAAGTTAATCCAACTAATTTAGACTGTCAGCTGTCTGCCACTTCAAATGAAAATGCATATGTGTATAAGACCAAATTGGTTTTACTCCTGTTCTGATAGGAAAAAGGTATGCCTTGGGTCTGCTTTCTTTTAAGTTAACAGATAAGACACATCTGAGGAATCTTTAGGAAATTTCCAAGAGTATTTATGGTCTGGATAAACTGCAGAAGTGACCTATTCTATCAGAAAGAGTAATGGTCAAAGGTAAGAAAATGTACTGCTTTTTATCAAAACATGTCTTGAATTTAGCAAGTAAAGAAAGAAGGCAAACACAAGAAATATTAACGTGTTATGTGAGATCAAGATTTATATGTACAGTTGTCTCTCTGGGGTTTAAGGATGCTCGGCACAACTGATGTAGGCTGCTTACTTATTTAGATGGATGTTCATTCATATACTGGAATGCAAGTTGGGCCCCTGTATGAAGCTTGATTGTTGCATTGCAGCATGGAGAGGAAAGATAAATTTGTTCTGTATATGTAGTTTTCTTTCAGCATCTCGAAACAGCTGGCAAGTTAAAAATGGGTCAGTGAATTCCAGTTGGCGGCATACATATCATGCAACTAGTCCAAATAAGCATTATCATTCTTTAAAAAAAAAAAAAATCATCAAAAATTACTCTTCTTTTTTGTGGTAAAATTCAGAGCAGAGAAGAAAAATCACTTGTCCTTTGTGTTGCTTATTAATTGCATCAGAAAGTTAATGAATGACATGGTTTTTTCCTGTAAGACCATCCATTTGGCTTTGGTAACTGGATTTTTCTGTTTCAGATAAACTGTTCTTTTCTATTATTATCCTTAAATTGATAATACCACACAAAATTCTGCATAGAACCCATCTTGAACCTTTATTTTTAGGCAATGTGTGGTTTAATCTGAGAGTGTTGGTTCTTCGCTTATGTGCTTGTGACCAGCAGCTCCTAGGAGGAGGAATGAGGAACTATCACGGAAAGTAGAGGGGAAGTGAAGGGAACTGGAAAAGAAAGGCTAGGGGAAATTGTGATACCCAAAAAGAGCTTTTTTGAGAGACTCCAAGACTCATGAGATGGGCTAGAATTGCTGTGTATTGCATCAAGAATATCTCTGTTATTTCTTAAAGCCATGTGGCTTGTGGAAGGGTGAACTGCTATGAAAGGGTGAGCTGTGTTCTTCGGTCTTGTTAAGAGACCATGAGGATATGTTAGCGATACAACTGGAGACCACGCATCAGTTTCCTCAGTTTCTTCCTCAATCATTTGAGAAGGCATAGAAGAGACAGCAAGAGAGTGTATTTCTGGAATAGCCACTAAGAAAGGCAGTAGGTGCTGCTAAACTTGTCAGGCTATGCTGTTTGTGTTTTCATTTCAGTTCTGGTTTGAAATAATGCACTTCCGTCCTTGACAAGAACTGTGCTTTATTAATGACATTATCTTCCATTACACACTTGAACTCTTCATGTGACGTGTGGCGACAAGAAATGGGATGGATTTGGTTAAATGTAGAAAAGGCATGGAAGCAAAGACAAGTCTTTGATGCTGAGAGCAATGTCCAGATGGCCAAAAGAGAAAAGCATTTTTAGACTGCTCTTTTTTCAGAAAAGAAGCAAGGTGGAGGCAGGCAGACCCAGCTGGAACCATCAGAAAGGTCATAAAGAAGGCAGGAGCTATGCAGAAGCAGATAAGATGGTTTTTAACTTCAATTAGTAACAATTCTGTCAATCCTACGCGAGGACGTTCAGGTTTTGGTAAGCAAGAGCAAACCAAAGACCGTGGAGAAAAGCTATCTTTTGGGGCATGGATTTTGTTACAAGAAGCTAGATAGGAGATCAGTGCTGACTGGTGGAGGCTGACTTAAGACATAAAGGGATAACTTTTCCCTGGTGGGGTGGTGGCTGTTATGCCCTCTGCCAACCTCAAAAGGGAAAGACAGTGAAAGTCTTTCTGGATTCAGGAGGCCATCACCCAAAATTGAAAGCCTTTGATATAAATTGCAGTGGTGCATGTCCCTCGAGTCTCACGGGATTTAAAGGATGTAAAGTCCTTCTCAGAGTGGCTCTGTTCAATTAAACTCCCATTTCAAAACATGTGTTTCCTAATTTTGAGGACACTTTGAGAGCTTTGACAGAAGCACAAGAAATTGTGTACTCTTACCATTTGAATCCAGGCTTGTTGGCACACTAAATTCAGGGAAAATAAGAAAGTGATTAAGACAGCTGGCATCATGTAGACGGTATCAGTGTTGCAAGGAATGGCATATGTCCATAATAGAAGTCTCCTGTCTGTCAGGAGCTGATTGCTCATTAGATGAAGAAAATGGACCTGTGGACAAAACTGACTGAAAATAGGAGGAAGAGAGACAATGAAACACAGCTCAATAAATTAATTAACAGAGTCCCTGAAATGTCTGCAAATTAATCAAGTCATACATTAAGACTGGGAAGCAGACTCTTCCATAACTAGCCTTAAAGGAAAGAGCTGTAGAAGAGGTGGAGCCGGAAAAGAAACTTGGAAGAGAAAAAGAAATCCCTCTCGCAAATAATCAACATTTACAAAACTACCAGCAAGTATATGGAAGGACAGATGTTCAGTAACAGAAGGTGGATTAACTGGGGAAGAACCTCTTGGCCTTGAAGTGCTTTGGAGAAGCTGACAAGCTGAATTGGAGAGTCTGTTTTTTCCAGCGTCCCTGAAGCAATGAGTGAAGCTGTGTGAATCCCCTATGCTGCTTTGAAGGTTCAGTGCATCCAGAGCTGAAGACAGTTCAGGACGGATCTAAACCAGACAGACCTAAACAAACGCTTTCCAAAAGGAATAAAAATGTTTGCGCATGTGGTATCTCAGTCTCCATGGGTAAATTTAAACCAGAAAGATCCTATAGCAGCAAGAATTCTGTAATTCTCCAGATGTGTGCTCTTGAGGGTACGTGACAAACATGGTCTGCAGTCACGTTGCCCAAGGTCTATCATCCTGTTGAGGTAAGTCAGGTAGGATACGTTAGTACCTGGCCCAGAAGCTAAAGAGTTAATCGCCCACATCCAGGAGGAGGGAAGCAAGACAAACAACTCTTCAGTGTGAAGGGGGCAGAACAAGCAGCAGGGCAAAACTGGGTGCATCCAAGCCTGCCAGATCATGCTGTTTGTTTGCTTTTGTGTTCTACATTCTTCTTTCAGATAGGTCATACTGCTACACCTCTGGGAAGCTCTGCAATAAGCCAGACACCCGTCTTCCTTTGAGCTGGCCTTCTGACAAGGCAGCTTTTAAAGATTAGGAGCTAATGGCCAGACTTTGAATATTTGAGGAATTTGGACGGTGTTAGGGAGGCAGCAATGAGAGTCTCTTACAGTCTTTCATGAAAAATTGCATGTGTGACTGCAACTGTCAGTAAGTACAAACATAGACGTTAAATGGGATACAAATTTCTCTGAATCAGAGGATTATCATGTAGTATTTTCTGCGTCCATTTAGCTGTCTGAAAAGTGACTAGAGTCAGAAAAAAATGCACTGGCTGAGAAAGGAGTTCTGACTTTTCAGTACAGTTATCAAGTATTTGGTTTTAACAAACTCATACCATGCTAATATGGAAATGAAAATGGACTTCCATAGGCATACAATAACTTGTGAGGGTTACTTTTAAACAAACTAAGTTGTATATATTACGGCAGTTTGTTGTATCTCTTGTTTGTCTTACAATATATATGCCAGCTTTATGTGTTCTTGGTGACTTGATTGCAAGACATCGAGATTCTGAGATGAAAGTAAAACAGTGATTTGAAAATCTGTCTAACTGTGAGGACATACGCCCTTTAAATACATGTGGGGCACAGTCAGCTGCTTTCCAACACAACTGCTTGATTTAAAAAAAAAAAAAAAAAAAAAGGTTCTAAAGACTCCTGTGCAGTGTGATTTTGTTGGGAGCACTGAGATCCCTATGGTTTTTGCCCAAAAAAAGGCACATTGTATCCATGCCATTCTGTCACAGTAAGGCATGCCTGACAGTTGACAACATCACATTCATTTAAAGGATTTTTCCTTATAGGATGAGTACATTGGCCTCTTTTTCACCTGGAGAATTGCCAAATATGGTGCTTGCAGTATTTCACTGTCAGATCTTAGAAAACTTCTGATAGTTTAAGTAACCTGGAAAGTTCAAATCTTGATATTCATTATTTGGGTGATCAGAGTTCTTGAAACTGCTACTGTTCCTGGCACTAAGCTGCTGTCTGAGTCTAATCTAGAATTCTGTTTTAATTTCATCAGATATTTTGCTTTTGATTGTGACTTTTACCTGAAATCTCTCAAAGCATGTAGTGTGGTTATGCTATGTGAGCCAGATAACTATATATATCCTTCTTATACAGATAGTTAATCGGATATAACTGGTGCCTGAAAAGGAAAACTTTGTATTGTTTTAGGAACGTCTTCTGCTTTTTTCTATTATAGATGTGCTTCTGTGATCTAATAATCACATATACACAGCTGTTGATTACACCTTTGTACTGTAGTTAACTTTTGTTACCCTTTGCATTATTTCTGAGAATTTTAGAGTAGATCTAGGTCACATTTCACTCATCCCTCTTTTCAGTATCACACTTAAACACACACCAAATTTTCTGCAGTTTTTGCCATCTTTATCCTCCAATTAGTCCTTGACTTGTTAATGAGTGAAATAGCCAAATTCCATTCATCCTTCTTTATTTCAGTTAGTCTGAACCAAGTACTGAGCTGCTCAGTTTTTACTGTGTTGTTCAAGCAGTGAGTGTCTGTAACTGCTGTGCTTGTTGATTGACCCTGAGCAACCTAACGTAGCTTTTAAGGCGGCCCTGTCGTGAAAAGGGGCCTGGTCCAGATGACCTTCATAGGTCCCTTCCAACCTAAATTATTGTATGATTTTATCTTAGGGGTAGTTTCTGATCTTGTAAATCTTATTTTCACCCATTTTCTTTAATGCAGGCTGAGGCTGTTTTGTATATTAGTGCAAATGTCATTCATTTCTTAGCAAAGAAAAATGAGAGAAAGGGATGCGCTAGTATGAACTAATCTGTCAATTTAATTTTTCATCCTCCACGTGGAAATTCTGCAATCATTATACTGGGAAAACTGTCACAGTTTGTTTTGAGAAATGTACCATTTATTCCACTTGGAAAACAGTCAAAGCCAGACTAGAAGACTGATTGTTTTGATCTAAGCAATTACAGTCTAGCTTCCAAGCAGTCATTTTGAGGAGTGAGACCTATAATATTCCATCTAACTTGTCATACAGGGCCCTTGTTTTTGAGTCTCCTTACAAGGCTGCTGACACTGGAACTCCTAGGTTCACTGGCATACGCAGGACTCTGTGCTCTTTATCTGTTCTTAGTTTTACATTAAAAACTGCCCTTAAAAAGAAAATATTGCAGTAACTTCTGCTATGATAGCAGTCAAGCAAGATCTCCCATGTGTGAGTCAAGGTAAGGTCATTATTTTCAGTATTTCCCTCCTTGAGGTGCTTGCTTGTAATGAACCTTGAGAGGCCTGAGGTAGAAACAGGCTTACTGTGGTTTTTGTTTTCTTTGTTCTGTCTCTGTGTAGTAATGATGGTGCTCATCTGCATCTTCTCCTTTGTTAAAATCGGTTTCACTGACCTGCAGCTTTTCCATGGACCTTACGTAGCCAAGCATATTAACTGCAGATGTCGTTGCTTTTTTGCTTCCAATTCTATTTTCCCATTTCCAAAGGAATTTTAGGATTTTTTTTTTTACTAGTTTTGGAGTTTTCTAACTCCTTAAAATTGATGTATTTTTTTTGAGTCTTCCAGTCATCTGATACAGTATCATTTTGACTTTTTCTGCTATTTCTGCTGGTTTCTCTGCCAAAATATGTAGTTATTCTTATTTCTGTATCCCTGCCCTATCTTGAAAATTATTTTTTTTTATTAGGTGTACATTTCCTCTTTCCTTCTGGTGGTTTGTTTAAGGGCAATTAAGTTCATAGCACATACCACTAGTGTCCAGGAAACTTTGCAGCACTAATTTCTATACAAGCCTTCAAAAAAGAGTCTGAATATTGTTGAAAACAGTTCTCATGCATGTTTGTGTTGGCAATAATTGGAAGGGAGTAAAGAAAGATATTAAGACTGCAGTCAGAGATGTGCCAGATAGCTCTGGGGAAGTTCAGGTAGCCATTACAGGATGTGTCCCACCAGCCTGCTGGTGTCGATTTTTAATATAAAAAAAGCATTAGTAAAAAACAAAAAGCCTGTGATGCTTGCATTCCACAGCTTTGTAAAACTTCCCTTTAGGTACTGATCCTTTGCCTGGTTAAGTATTTGGTGATTTCAAATATACTTTTCTCCTTTTTAAAAACATTTTGAGTGGTCTCTTTTGGACTTTTGGGTTAGATTTTGTCCCAAGGCAAAGTATGTTTCCAGCCATGAGGTCTCTTGAAGAATATAAATAACAGGAAATGTTAAAAAAAAATACAAGCCTCCCCCCAAAAAACCAAAAGCAACCCCCCCAACCAAACAACGAAAAAACCAAAACTGTGAAATAAACATGAAATGTGTAGGATATACGCATGTACCAAACTGTTTTTATAATGTGAGTAGATGGTTTCCTTCAAAAGTTTTTTTTCGTGTGTATTACAAAAGGTATGAAACAAAAGAAGAGAATGTTACTATAATTTTCTCCAAGGCCATACCAAGTAAGTCTTCAGCCCTCTACTGAATAAGCTTTTTGTTCACTTATACACAATAATTCATACCTACCTGCTCATGCTGTTACTACCGTTATCTAGTATTGTTTTGTGCTGCAGTTAGCACCTAAAATGTGCTAATCGCATACAAGAAACCAAACTTACCGATGCAGAGAGCTTAGCTTTTGTTAACAGCAAGGGTCAACAGATGAGAACTACAGTGAAAGCTGCAATGCAGAAAAATGCAGAAAGTGGCAGAAAAATGCTGGAGTTTTATACTCTTTATTACAAAAGTAACAGATTTTTGTACTAAATTGCTGTTGATGTCAGGGTTCATGGGTAAGCATTTCTCTCAGCCCTTCTTCCAACTTGATTAGGAGAAAGACTCCTCAAACAAGCCCAGCACTTTTTTTTCTTTCTTTCCTTTTTCATTCCCTTCTCTTAAACCCAGTTTTATTTCCTATGTCTGATCATACTGCTATCCAAGCACGCTCTGCAGAGACAGAGAAGCTCTATACATTAAGACAGTCCTGCATGATTGTCATCTAACCACCAGCATCTCTCCAGCAATTGACCTGAAGTCCCAGGATGGTACTCAGCTGCTCCAGTCTTCCTATTATGGTGAAAATCTCTCTTCACCTATTTTCAATTCTGCAATCTTCAATCTTCTCCTTTTGCATGATTTGAAAAATGCAGGAGCAGCTGCGTCTGCCAAAGTTCCATGTGGAATAGCAATTTCCTATGGTGGAAAAATATGCTCTGCACAGTAATTACTGTAAGTCAAGTCCATTTAATCTGCACAAGTACTTTTATTGTCTTATGCAGTTTGGGAGGATTTGGGAGGCCTAGTCTCCAAAGTTTGTAGGGTAGCAATCTTATAGATGTTAGAGGTGTGACACATGTTAGATTGCTGCATTATATTGGGTAGCAGAGTTTTTTGGCTTGATAGGCACAGAGATATACAGACTCCAGAGATATACAGACTCCAGTTTCTCATTATAAGTCTAGCTAAGAGGTAGACATGGGATAACCATTATATAGCTTTCCTATTTCCCTTTATTAACTTTGCCCTGCATACTTTCTTGAACCTCTAAGCATTTTTTCCCCTCCCTTGTGGTTTGTATAGAAGTGCATAAGGTTGCAGCAGGTACCCTTTTTTCATCATTTTATTTTTATTTTTCAGATCTTTCACCTGACACACAAAAAGGGAGACTTTAAATGGTTTTTCTATGGAGAGCGCCACACCATGGCTTTAAAATTACAGTTAGATCTGTAAACTCTATCAAATCGTGAGCTCAGTCTAACTTTTCCTTTGTCTCCCTTTCAGTTTTTAGTTAACTGGTTGCTTCTCTTCATCTCCAAAAGTGGTTGTTTGTTTTTCTTTTACTGTTGTACTGTAAAACCACCTACCACAAAACTGCAGAACTGTATATATTTTAGTTTAAAAAATGTGCTCTTTAACATTATTAATAGGACGCTCCTCTAATTGACTAAGCTGAACTTTGGGCATTTCTTTATTACTTTCCTTTTCTCCAATTTTGTTTATATGTTTACATGAGCTGAAATCTCTATGTGTGGATTTTAGTTCTTTATTTCAATCTTGCCATAATTCTCCCAACTGTGGTTTGATCTTTTGCAGAGATCCCAGTGGTCTTTAGACCACAATTTGAAAAACACTGCTTGGAAAATATTTAGTCTTCAGTTCTTGTTTTGGTCTTTTTATGGAGTTAGAGAATTGATGGGTCCAAGTTCATCAACTTAAGTTTTTTGGGAACAGGACTGTTTCCTATGAAGAATGTTGCGTGATGCAACTCAAAGTAGGGCATATCAGCTCTTGAGGATAATATATTTGTACAAAACTCAGCAAAATATTTAAATTTGTTTCAAAATCCTCCACCATCTTGTCCAGCCTGTGATTTTCTGCCTGACAGAGGCATGTAAATCCTGCTTGCAAAGTCTGTGAAACCCTTATATGCTCAGGTGAGATCCGGATGTGCTGACTGTAGATCTTTATCTTTAGTTCCACACTTGCCTGCATCATTACCTTCCGAGTCCCTGAAGCTGCCCAGTCCAGTTCCATAACAGCATTTCACCTGCTCAGTTTTTGTCCTTTCCTTGTAGCCAATCCTATGGAACCAAAAAACTCTAGGTCTGGAACTCTAGGCAGTGCTCTTCATATTTCCCTTTTGATTTCATACAAAGGGACATAAACAGATTATCATCATCCATAAGGTCAAAACATAAACTCCCAGTAAAGCAATAGAACATGCTATGTTGAGCTATCAATGATCAAAATTACAGTAATAGCTCTAGAAAAGGTGTTCCTGCTGTGAAGGAAGCAGGAAAACTTCTTTGGAGTCTTTTATCTCTAGGCATGCATTAATTTGTACGTTGTCCAAAATGTATACTTTAAAACACCCAGCATATTAGCAAAACTTCATTTATGCTTCAGTGATTCTTCAGAAGGACTCTCCAACTGCTGTGCCACAGTTCTCTGGATAACGACCTTTCCTACCAAATGCTTCCTGACCAAAAAAGTTACCATACCACATGCCCAATGTGAATATTAACTGCTCAGATCGAATTTTTAAAAACAAGTATTTGTTTAAACAATTTGAAGTTGATTATGAAGAAGATTTTGTGTCTAGAACTTATTATTTAATTTAGTATTTATTTAATGCCTCCCTCCTACAGTAGGGTAATATGAGTTGCTCAAAGTGGTCTTGCAGCATGTTGGAATAAATGTTAAGATTACTCCAGATAGACTTTTTAAAGCTCAAAATAAGCCCATGTTTCACTTAGAAATATCCATTAATTATCCACAATGCATCTGTTCAGCATACCAATCTTTGTAAGTATTTCCCTTAAAAAAGAAAAGAAAACCCTAGAAATAAAGGCAATTGCTTATGTAAGCAATTTCAAAGTTAAATATTGTCTTAGAAGTACTGTGGATGGAAAACAGTTGCTTAGTACTGCATGATTAGTCCACTGAGGTTAATTAGCGAGCTGTTCAGGTTTTGCAGGAGCCAAGAAGAGGTAATCCAAAGTTTGGATTGAATTAATCTGTCTCTTGTAGGGACTTGCCAATGGAGTTTACAAATTTCCAACTGTGCAGAGAGTGGTATGGGTTTTTTTTCTTTAGAAAATTGCTGTTTGGAAGCAATTTCAGCCATACGTTACAATGCTATGCTATAGTCATGAGCTACCAAGTTATCATTGGTAAGTGATCCTTCACGAGCCAAGAGCTGGATGTTTAATTGCCCACTTCTGGGATTCTCATTTTGCTCTAACTCAGGGCCCATTTTCCAAGCCTAGAGTCCTTTTGACTCGTGTCCTGTGGATCTCCCTCACTGATGAAAAAATGCTCTGTGGTAAGAGAGATTCACCATGTATGCACTCAAAGCATATGAAAAGTCCCTCTGTAGGTGGCATGCATGGGACAGATTATTGCTTATAGTTCATGGAGGAAGGCATGAAGAGGGTGCTGTTGACTGGGTATATACATGCTACTCATCAGGGTGCTTTGGTATGGAGGACATGCAGGTCCTACAGGGAGGCACTGAGCCGTTGCGGAGCAGTGAGAAATTCCCAGGTGCTGCCAGTCTGGAGCCAGGAGAGCTGAGAAGCGGCTTGCTGGGGTGGTGTGTGCTGGGAGGAAGGAAATAACAGAGTTTGTTCCTAGCTCTGCCCTTGATGTAAGATCTTAGCTGTGTCCAGTGTCCACTTTCTTCCTGCCTCATCCCTCTGGTGTCGTCTGTGTAACATTTCTAGGTTTGCAACTCTTCCAATAGCTGTTTACCTAGAGCTTCTAGTTGGAAGTGTAAGTTTCAGCTGAGCTGCAGAATTAGAAACCACCTTGTCTTGCCTGTCCATCACTGTTAATCAAATACTGAGGGGTGGGAGAGGCTTAAGCAGAGGAGCCTGCCTTGGATTTTTTTCTTCAATCTTGTTCCATTTTCATAGCCCTGTGTTTGGTTCCCAGCACAGCTGTGATGAAAAGGGATCATGAGATAACTACAGTACAGACTGGTGTTGTGCAACATTACTATGAAAAGATAAGAAAGAGATGCTGCACAATATCTTTTCATTACTTCATGTATTTACTATTAACGTATATTTAAGCAATTGGATCTTTGCCTTGGCTGAGCTCCTGTCCTGGAAGACATGCCCTGTGTTTCATCACTGGCCCTGTCTGTCACTGTTGGTGGGCCTGAGAGGCATTGAATTGGGGGTTTGTGTTCTTATGAATGAAAAATGTGCAAATAAATAGCAATGTGCGTTACTCAGTCTCTGCTTATCAGATTGCTTCTCACCTCACCTGAACTGCTCCCTTTGCTGGAACTGAAACTGGATGTGTGAGAGAAGACAGACTTAAACCAGTGGTGCATTAAATCAAATATTAATAGTATGCGTGCAAAGAGTTATCAAAAGGACTGGTAAATTATGTGTTCAGAGAGGCATTACACAGTTAGGACAACGATGTCTCAGTGTTTTCAGAGCAAGAAATGAGGCCTTCTTGTTCTTCTCCAGGAGGCAAGAAGCACCAAGGTGTGCGTTGGCAGTTTTTCCAGATTCTGAAGGAACCCTTGGTTTGCAAAATTTTCATCTTTCTATTTTATTCCCCAGTTATGAATTCCACGTGAAACCTAGAAACCCTCTTGGTGAAGGTCCAAGTAGCAATGTTGTGACATTCAATACTGAATCAGGTAAGAACTTACAAAGGTCCAACCATCATCTACAGCGCCTCTAGCACCCGTATTTGTGGAATATGTGAAAGGCTCTCTTGCTTCGTTTTGCATGTTCGGTCTTGCTCTTTACTATCTCCAGATTGGCTTTTTACTACTGAGCATGTTATAGTAGTGCCTGAAAGGTCAGCCTGAGATCAGGGCTGTATTGCATGAGGATGTAAGATGGCCAGACTGCAGGAGGAAAAAAACAGGAGCACAGAAAGTTTGTTTGGTGTTCATTATGAAGAAACTAACTTTATCCTTAGAGAAGGCTCAGTCATTTAAGATTAATATTCCTGACCTTTTTGTATCTATCAAACTCATTAATGACTTCTGGATGGGGAACATAAGGTTTTTCTTTGGGCTGGTGTGTTTATAGCACTTTTGCTACCTGCTCAATAAGGCTGCTGTATAATACTGATGTTTTTTGGCTGCTGTATAATACTGATGTTTTTTGGCTGATACAAGGATTGAGAAATAGCAGTTGAGAAAAGTCAGTGTCTCAGTGCGTCCTCTTCTATCCTGCTTACTCTTCTGTGAAACTCTAAAAGAGGTGTCTACAAGCCTATTTTGACCTGTAGTTGGTTCCCGAGTTAAGTCCTCTCTGACTCAGAGATGAGAATCAGAGAGTGCCTTTGCTTTCCCTATTCCAGCTCCCCATGAGGCTAACTACAGTTGACTTGTTGACTTTATACAAGCAAGATACCATCTTTTGTGTAGAATTGTTTATTGCTTGATAGTACTTAAGGATCATATAAAACACAAAATGGATTTAGCCTTTTTAAACGGACTTTCTCAATCTGCGTTTTGAGCCAGGTGCAATAATATAACAGTCCTCATCTAGTGCTGTCACTGATGGATGAGAGTTTTGGCTGAGCAAGGGATTACTCAGGGAGGAGTTCAGACTATGCCACACATATTTAAAAACTGTGAATACACTCTTTGTAATCCTAGATTGTTAAAACTGAAAAAATGTTTATGCCAAGTGCAGTTTTCATGAATGACAAGGCTTATGTTCTGTCTCCTATTTAGCTTGGACAAATTAAGCAGTCGGGTTTTTTTTTTTCTTAATTGCGCACATCCATTTCTCACTTTTGGGCTTTCATAGCCAAGTTTTGTGTGACAAGTATTACAGAGGGATCCTTTTTATTATTTAAGTTTTGAAATTGAAATTTTAAAAAAGATGCAGTAGAATTGGTTTTTGCTGGTTACAGGTTTAAACTCTTGTTTTTACTAGAACTGTGTTTGACTGGTATTGTCCCATAAGTCAGATTTTTAAAAGTTCATTGATACTGTAGTTTCACATAAGAAATTTATTTCTTTTAATTTAATTTAATACAAATGTGAACTTTGCTTCCAAAACTCTTTCTGTTCCACAAATTACAGCTTATGTCAACTGTAGAAAATCACTTACCAATGCTTTTGCATTGAAATATTGGGAAAGTTCATTTTACAGTGTCTGATTGAATGTTTGTTTTCTTCCCCCAGCGGATCCAAGAGTGAGCGAGCCAATTTCAAGTAAGCCTTTTATGTATAGTATAGTGTCTTCTGATCAGGAATTTTTTCAGAAATGAGATAGCATAATTTTCTGAGGGGAGTGGCTGTCCTGCACCAATTAAACGAGTTATAGAATCAAACAGCATTCACACATTATTTCACATCTTCCACCCATACCCCTGGTAAGGAATTCATGCCAGGCTGCTTGTTTACTTGAGCAGAACGCGATCAACGTGATGTGGTGCTCCCATGGCAGCTGGGATGGCTTCTAACCAATGTACACAAATGAGCCAAGGACCTCCTCATATTTTCTCAGCCTTGTCATTAAAGCAAAAGAAAGCTCTGTAAAATGAGCAAGCTACTCCACACTTTTTAAGTGAGTTAACAGAGCGCAACTCAGAGGATACTATTTACCTACCATTGTGTTTTAGAAAAATGTTCTGCTTGTGAAGGCTTGATCCCGCTCTGCTTTAGGCCACTTACAAGACTCTTGCTGTCTTCAGTGGGAGGTGGACTGAGTTTTTGAAGAACAGCTGAGATTGCTCAAGCAAATTGGGCTGCTTTTTGAATTTGTAATGGACATCACTTTGACAAACACTGAGACACCGTTTCTTTCCACATAATTCATGACACTTAACTTTTATGTGTATTTTTGTTAAATCACATACAGTTTGCTGCAAGTTGGCTGTCCTGGCTTGAACCCACTGAAAAACAGTGACTGTATCACACACTTTGTAATGAGAGTTTTGCCAACACACAGACCCCTAACAAGGTTCTAGAATGAGCTTATTCCAAACTGGCACCGAACACAGAGAGCAGAAGCAGTTCACTGCATCAATCATATTTGCACCCTTTGGTGCCTCCCTGAAATATCTTTCATGTTCAGAATGCAGGTGACTGGTGCCATGGTGCATTCTGCTCCATCAGGGTTTCTAATTCTATTTATTTGAATGTATCTGTTGTACATAATTTTGTATGCAGCATCGTACTTCAGCCTCTTTCTTCCTCTCGTGCAGTGGGAAAGGATGCTATCTGGACTGAAATCCCATTCAACTCGGACACCTATTCAGAATGCAAAGGCAAACAATACGTAAAGAGGACTTGGTATAAGAAGTTTGTAGGTGTGCAGCTGTGTAATTCTTTGAGATACAAGATATACCTCAGTGATTCACTTACAGGTAAGAGACATTCAAATCAGTGTTGTCCACATTATACACTCCTTAAAGATATCATGGTTCCAGAACTAAGAGCTTTAACAAGACGAGCTCTGCTGAAGTGTAATCAGGTATGTTTAATCTGGTCCATAAACAGATTAATCATAAACAGTAACCTGCTTGTGCTCAGTAATCATTGATGTGTTTGATACTGAATTTTCAGACTCAAGAGTTACTTCTCTGTGGTGATCATCCTATTTTAAGCACCTGTTAGTATCCTGGAGGGTCATACAGAAGACTGATAAAGATCAGGTCTCTGCCAGTGAATAGCATATATTATAAAGGTGCCAAATTTGTATTTAAAGGATAGCCTGGAATAGTTCTTAATTAGAGGATTAGGACCTAATTTTAGACCAGGATTAGATTCAGTCATTCCCATCCCATTTGGTAAACATCTGGTTACTTCATTACTGTGAGGCTTACAAATACATGACTTCAACCCTAGTCAACAGGTTTTACTCACCTGCTTTGACATTTTTGTTTTGTTTTCACATTCCCTATTTTTGCTTGTAATCTCTTTTTTCCCCCCCTCTTCTTTTTCTTACATTGTTTTATTACTAACAGCAGCCTCCTGGCCTTATCTGCTCAAGTTTTGTTCAGTGTCTTAAGGTCACTAGAGCGTGATGTATTTAAGACCTGAACCAAGTGACACGTACTGTGTGTAAGCTGGAGGAACAGCCTGTAAAAAGTGGCTTTCAGTTAGTTGACAGTTAAGCAGAACTTTGCATCTCATGTAGATTGTACAAGCTATATTTAGAAATATGTTAACTTCTTATAATCCATTCCAAGCTCCTGGCTTTCTTCTGTATGAGGTCTTTTATCAGAGGTGCATGGACAACTCTATCACAATGGCATTAGTATGGGATCCAGAGCATGAAGAATATCGTACAACTGTGCACGGGAAGTGTCTTTTGAGTGCGGGTTAGGCAGTATGTTCATCACATTGGATTGAAATAACGAGGAGAAACTGTGGCTGAAAGAATCAACTTTGGTAACCCGAAGCTGCCCCATCTCAGAGCTCAGCACCTCACAGGAGCAGGGCTCTGCTCTCTGTCTGTAGCAACATGGAGAGAAAAGAGCAGGGGAGGGCAGGGCAGCCCATGCCGATAGAATTTTAAGCTGCCTGGCCTCGCACCCGGCACCATTCTCCCGTGAGCAGACAAGAAAGGAAAGCCCTGTCGTTAATAGTAAGTACAATACTTCATACGTAAATAATATCTTGGCAATTATGTGAATAAAAGAGACTGTTTTGAACAGAGGTATCATTCATTCAACTGCTGCTGTACTAACCAGCTGTGATCAAATGACAAACACTGGCAATGAGGCATCGTGTATCACAAAACCAGCCATAGAGGAAATAGCAGTGCTAATCTAGCAGGACTAGACTTCAGCCCTAAATCAAGTGAATTAACACTGCAGTGAAAGCTACTTCAATCTCAGAAGAAAAGTTTAATATATCAGGAGCCCATTTTCCTATTTTCATTAGATTGTTTTTGTTCTTGCTGGAAGGGTGGTGATTTAACTTGGCTGGAGAAGGATGATGGTAGCCACATTGTATTCATTATACTTGCTAAGCCTGGTTCTTGCACTTGAATTGTTACAACCAGTGCTGACCGGTTGTCACAATATTTGAAAGAACCGAAATATTTCTGTAGAAGGAAAGCTGCTTTTCCCCCGTTCCCTAAGTGAGACTGTCATGGCACAGGCCTCTATAGGCGAGTGAGAAAGTTTCCAGTTCGAAGCCAAACTCTGTTCTGATGTTTCACTGTCACACCTTGTCTCGTCGTGCCCCCAAGGCCAGCGGAAGTCCATCGGCTAGCACTAGCCAGCTGGGCAACGTGTGCTGGTAGTGAAGGGCTGCGCTGAGGTCTGAGTTCCGCCTTACGCTGAAAATACCTTCCAAAGCTTTGCTGTTTAAGCAGCATAATGATCTGGAAACTTGGGTGCATTGCACAAATGCTGTTGTGTAGGGCAGCCAACAGCCATATCTTTGCGTGCTGGTTTTTAGCATGAATTTATACTTCCAGTGTTGCAGAATTCACAATGTATAAAGCAAAGATGGTATCTAATTTTCTTAAGACCACCCATAAGGGAACACTGGAAGAAAAAAAATTACTTTATGATAGAATTGCTATCCCCAAAAGAGAAAGATTAATCAACTCATTTGTTAGCTAAATGTTTTTGAGTGTGTTCCTTTATTATGGAAAGAATTGGGCAGTAAAAATTAACAGTCACTGAGAATGCTGCTAATTTATGTATAGCAATTGTTTGAATTTTGCATAGGTTACGC